>NC_016131.3:65693604-66009229 GCF_000005505.3 Brachypodium distachyon | reverse complement strand
ACCATAGAATTTCTGCTACTTTAATTAGATATTAGATTAGATTTTCTATTTGGGTATTGCTTTGCTGAATCTGTCGTGACCGCGATTGTTTGGTTCCCGACGACAAATCAATACTGAGTGGTCTATACATTGCAACCTGGCAAGTTCAGTAACTAATGCTTACCTCAGGAAGCATTGGGTTGAGATGACATGACGATCTCATTATTTTACAGACGAGATGAGATTAGGTGACGGGGATAGCCTTGACCTCGCGAAGCCACGCGCCTAGTCTGAAGCGAAAGCGACCGTGCAGGAGGCCTGGCCGACCACTATCTCTGTGTGGTGTCATCAGCAGTTCAGCAGAATGTCCTCCCGGAAGTGGGCAACTAGGAAGCGTTGGCCTATAACAGAACGTTTGTGAACTAGAATTACCGCGACGAAGAGGACCGCCGCTTGTCTCACCGGAAGTCCGGCGCGGGGGACGCCGCCAAGTCCACGTATCTGCCACTTTCGGTTCATTCGTTCGCACGCAGTAGCGGGAACCCCGTGGCGTCGCCATCCACGCGCATCCCACAGCCCCACGAACGCACGCACGCACAGCACCCATGGCGTGGGAGTAACGCGCGGCTTAACCGCGTTAATCCCGTCATCCCTCCGTAACCACGCTTTCCCTCTGGCAATCGAAGCCCATCCCATTCCTACCTGTACAGTTCAGACTTCAGAGCTTAGCGGTTGGTTCTATGCTGCTTGGAGATTCAGAATTTTCTTCCCATCTGCCAGTCCCGCCGCTCGCTCGCTCGGCCTCAGCGCCGTTGTCGGCCGGCGAGCCCAGTGCCCACGGCGCGCGGTCTTGTTCTCCTCGCCTTTGACTGAACCCATTCCCAGCTTACTGTTACTGACCGCCTGCGCGACAACGGCAGCGGTTATAGCTACTGCAGCCAAGCCTTCCTCACCAACCCCACCTCCACCACCGCAACGCAACAAAACGCGGAGAGGCGAGGGGCGGCTGCTCTGCTAGACTACCGCGCTGCTGCTACTGTACAAACGTCGATCCGAACAACAGCTGACGCCGGCTTCTAGCTGCTTCGCGCTGTGGCATGTAGCAGGAGATTGCTACTTGCCCTGCAGATATATATATTTTTTTTTACCCCGTGGGGGTTCGTTATTGTGTAGCTCGCGCCTCTATTACCTCCCCCCAAATCCTATCTACCGCCGGAGAGGCGTCGTTGGCTTCTTGTTGATCGTGTCGGTCGGCGCGGATGGAGACGCTCAAGAAGCAGGCCAGCAAGCTCCGGGAGCACGTCGCCAAGCAGCAGCAGGTACGGATTCCTCTTCTGAAATTGGAGCAATTCAGCCTCCCGCCGATCACCGCGTGCCGGATTACCGGAATTTTGGCCCGGCGTGAACGGGCCTGCTAGAGTTCTTGGTGCGGCTATTACTCCCCAGGTTTAATTTCTGATTCCGCACAAAGCTAGTTTAAGGGTCTGGGTGGTGACCACTAGATTGAGAGAACAACAGTAACTGGGAGCGAGCGAATTTTTATTTTTTTTGCGAAGACTGGGAGGGAGCGAATTGCCTATGTGCTCATAGTTTTCTGACTGTCAGGCACTAGTCTGGACCTGCTCATTCCTTGTGCATTTGACTGTGGCTACTGACTTGTTCAGATAATTAGCCTAATTTCACTTGGTCCAATAGAATGTCAGCAATCACCAGATGCCATGCTTTGTGCATCTTTGGTTCTTGAGAGAATTACGTTTGTGGATGCAGGCGGTTCGCAAGACGTTCAGCACGCGCTATAATCAGGACACCTCTCTTGTCGATGAAGCTGAACTTGAGTGCCATCACAATCTGCAGAGGCTTTATAATTCTACAAGGGCAGCTAAAGTATGTGCTCCTTCTGTTTGATAGCTGTAATAGCTAGCCTTGCTGATCGTTTAAAAATTAATTGGTTCTCTCTCATCTTGTAGCATTTCCAAAGAACCATCGTACGAGGTGTGGAGGGTTTTGTTGCTGTTAGCACCAAACAGATGGAGATAGGTAACTTCACATTGGGTTCTTGCTGATATTTGCTTATACTTCCATTTTGAGAGATTTTCATCCTATCATGTTTTTCCTGTAGTGAAAAAACTAGCTGAGGATTGTTGCAAATACGGAAACAACAATCAAAACTTGGGTTTTGTTCTTGGAATAGCTTCAGTTGAGTTTGGTAAATCCCACACCCAAATGGAGATAGAGCGAGAGAAACTTCTTAAGGTTCTTGGAGAGCAGGTGACAGGCTAATTCTACCCTCAGTTTACTATTTCTTAAATTCTTCAAATTACAAATTTTACTGGATGTTGTTCTTGTATTTAGTAAAACTCATTTAGATATTTCTTTCTTACCCAAGTCATAGGAAACCAGATGAGGTTTTACTCTGTGGAAAGTAACAGAATAGTGTCAAAGCAAGTGGTGAATCCTGCATGCCATACGATGACTTGCATATTCTAAATTGCACTGCTAATTTTTCTATGATTCTATCTATCTGAATGGCAGCTGATTGACACATTTTATGATTCAGCTGTCTTGCTATAGTTTAACCATTCGGTTTTTCCTACCCACAGGTTTTTGAGCCTCTCCGGGAAATGATAATGAGCGCTCCTCTTGAAGATGCTCGCTTGTTAACTTACCGCTATCAACGGATCAGACAAGACATGGAGTCTCAGGTAATGAATCACAAATGAAGATAATGAAGATTCCTCTTCTCTTCTTTTTTTTTTTGCGGGGCAAAGATTCCTCTTCTCAGGCGACACTTGCCTGATACTAAAAACAAAGTTTTTCTTATTAGATAGCTGATGTGATGAGAAAGCAACTGAAGTCCAAGGAGAGCAGTGGCAATTCAGATTCATTGAAATTGCAACATGCAGAATCAAAATTATCAGAGCTCCGGACTACGCTAGCAGCATTAGGAAGAGAAGCAACTGCAGCTATGGAGGATGTAGAAGCTCAGCAGCAACAGGTCACCTTCGACCGTCTCCTTGCAATGGTATGATATGCCTCACTGTTATTTCAAATTCTGTATATATCGCTTAAAGTCTTAATCTGTTTTGTTTACGTTTAAGATTTCCTGTGCATGGACACTGGAGCTTTACATCTCCATAAGATGGCTTTTTTTCTTCTTTTGCTTTACAATAGAATGACATGACACTCAGGCCAAGAATTGTAAACAGCAAAGTCATATATTGCCTTTTTGGCTTTGCTGATCAGAAACCTGATTTCTAGGATGTAACTAGAAATTTTTCGGTGGTTATCTTTTTATTCCTTTGCGCATGTGTGCGTGTGGTCATATATAACATTGCTTTTGTTCTCAATCCCAGTGTATGGGTTCTTTAGTTATTGATTAGAAGTAGAACAAATCTTATAAATTCTCAAATCTTGTCTTTCACATTTTAGTTTCTGCATATATGCAACTATTCTTATAGTTTGGCCCAATCCCCTTGAAATTTTATCCTGGAACGAGACAGCTCTTTTTAATCACCAGGCATCTGATATTTGTAAATGGTTTGGATTTTCTGGCGTTAAATGTGATTGTAATGCCTGCGCTTCAGCTGTTGGATGTTTATCTGATGTGGGGGGGGGGGGGGGGGGGGTCTCTCTTTTTAATTGCCCCTAATGCATAAATCAGGCAGCCTGCTTTGGATGTAGCAGCCTTAGTTAGATGTTCCAAACATCCTACTGAATGTAATGTGCTGATTAAGTAAAAATATAAACAAACTTCAGCAGCACGATCTAATTTTTTATTCCTTTTTTTGTTAAAGTTACTCGCTCCTAGTATTTCAGATATACCTGTGTGGACTTCGATAATGTTTGTTGAACAAAATTAACTGTTTGCACATAGAAAGTTTCTTTCTTAAAGAGTTAAATGGACATTTGCTTACCTTGTGCTCCACTTGCAGGTTGTTGCCGAGAGAACTTATCATCAGAACGTTGCTGATATTCTAAACAAACTCCATGATGAGGTGCATAACTGTTTACGAAAATTAGATTCTTTGACCTGTATAGAAAATTTTTAATGTGCTAAACCATGAAACAGATGTGAGTGTTCTCTTGTGAAGATTATTCTTTTTTACCTACTGATTTGCACAGATGCTCCATGCAAAACAACATCATGGAGAGTCAGACAACCACTGCGATGAGGCATCATCAGAACCATCACCGGAGCCTAAAATGTCACCAACACATGAGCACTCAAATAGCACATCAGAAGATCCAGCATTAACTGAAACTAGTGAACCAACAAGGAATAGTCAGGAAGTGCATTATGTTGGGGAGGTATGTATTTTTTTGGCAGTCCATATCAAGCAGATCATTGAATTTGTAGTATGTCATCTCTACTATTCGTCATTCTAGCATGTTATTGCAGTCCGCTATTCCATATTAGACTTTGGTTCTGTACTGGCGCAAGCTATTTTAGACAGACTGGTGGAAGTTGGTAGGTTTGAGAGCCCCACAAAGTTTTCTTTCAAACTGCTGCCATTTCATTTCTAATTAGATTATAGACACCCCTTTTACAAACATGGTGCTTTGATGGATAAATTATATGACTATATGATATGAACTTCATCTATTGATTCTGAAATAATGGTTCATCTGATTCGCCAACAAATGAATAAGTGAAGAACTATTGTTTGGTAGCATGAGAGTCAGAAATTGTGATTTTGGTAACATTAGTAGCCTGAAATCTTTGAAACTTTAATTCCAAGCTTTTGATGAACTGGAAGTGCAGTGTAAACAGTGATTTATATGATAAACAGGCCTGTACAATGAGCAGGTTCAAAGTGAGCAAATCTCCAAAGTTGAGGAGCACCCAGTTTTTTCCTCGGTACTAATAGTCTGATACTAAGCAAGTTATTAATAAAGCATTACGCATAAAGCAACAAAAGGTGAGCTGCTGCAAAATATATTTCACGGCAAAACCCAATTACCCAAATTCTTCCCACCCCACGCCTCTCTGTCACCACTTTTACTGCCATCTTCTCTCAGCTTTACTGCCTCAGTGTAGAAAAAAATAATTAAAGATTTCATAACAAGAAATGTTAGAAAAATAACATGTCCATACCAATCTAAAAGTTACGAATTAGATGGTATAATTTTTATCTCAGACATATAAAAATATTAATTCAACTTTCATAATTCTCATCCAAATGCTGTCCCAAATTTAGATATTTCCCTACTCACACTTATAAAAATTGCATAACTAATCCTCTTATTGACCCAATTTTGACATTTGCCTTTCATTTTTTTCCGTCTCCCTTCTACTTTTCCTTCATTTCCTCCCATTTCCGCTCTCCAAATGCACCTTCTCATGTCCCGCGAGATCAATTCGTGCATGCTGTCCTTTTATTGCGGCACTACCCATCCGTAGGAATTATACAACATAGTAACATATATAACAGGTCTCCCTTCAAAGTCATGTGGGAATTATGGACAGACTTGCCAGTTAGCATTTTGATACTTCAATTGGTTTGTAAATTATGCCTGGTCGTGCTCTGAATTTAATATGTTTAGGTGATCTGTTTATGGGTTAGTGCTTTCGTTATGTTTTATTAGATGTATGTGCCGCTTAATTTACATGTCTCAACACATGCATTGCACTGGCAAGATTCTTAGTTTTGGTTAAAATAGATTAGTAGTTAAGAATTCCAAGTTTTACTTTTGATTAGATGTAATTAGTTGAAAAAAATTATGCTACTATAGTGGTTAATAAAAATATATTTATTTATTTAGGACAATATATATTTAAGTTTTGCACATCTGAATCCTAAATTTTGATTTCGCATTGGACCTCCAATTTTTCTGATGCGACCCTGATGAGCGTGAATAGCCCATGCTACTTTTCTTCAACAAAGCTCCCCACCTATCTTGCATTTTATTTTATTCATTTTTACACCTGCTAAATAGTACAGTGCTACCATGAAAATGTTTGCATGGAAGTTCCATGTGTTTTCTTCCAACATATACAGGAAAGCTTTGTGCATTATTTAACAAACTGAACACCCTATGACTTGCTTGTTAACCAGGTAATCCATCCGTTTGATGCTCAGGCTGATGGTGAGCTCAATATTTCTGTGGGTGATTACGTTGTGGTCCGCCAGGTACACATGGTTTTGCACATAAGCATTGAGTGTTAGATTTTATCCATTCATGAACTCTTCAGAAATAAATCACCTCGTACGTTATTCAGACCCACCGCATCGTGCAGTTAGTTCAGTAACCATTGCAAGGCAACATATAATTGTCCCCTTTGTCCCTTTATAATAGAGAGAACACAGGGGACCGGCAATGCTAACTGAGCAATATTGTCTGTCTTCACAGGTGGCTCGAAATGGGTGGTCGGAGGGGGAATGCAAGGGAAAGGCTGGCTGGTTCCCATCTGCTTACGTACAGCAGAGGGACAAAGCCCCGGCAAGTAAGGTGATAGAGCCTGGACTTCTGACTGCTTGATCTCTCTCTCCTTCTGATAGCTGCTATCCATCCTTCGTCCAGCTTTTCTTGTACATGTCATAATTCACGAGTGATTAGCATTTTGTAGAACTCTTCTGTGCAGATTCCTGTGCGTATGTAAAAGATATAGTGTTTTGCCTTTAGGATCTCTTTTCTTATTCTTTTTTTCCTTCCCCAATGTATAGAGCTATTGGTGCTGGGGTGTTGTAACCTTTCCCTTCTTATGTGGAAAGCATTCTCCCTGCCGACTTTATGCTGTCGTTTTCAAAACAGTGATAGTATTACCAGTCTTGTTTTTCTCGATTGGATCGAGATTCGACAAGTGACCTTTGCTGCTCTGGTCAAAATAGCAAGACAACGACGCAATTGAAGCTTCCGGTATATCCGATTGGGCAAAAGAGGCTTGCGTATTGTGTGGATCCTTCGATCCCGCTTTTTCTGCAAGCATGAACTTAACTGCGACAGAAACACTTGCCTTTTTTTACCTCACCAACTCATCGGCTGCCAGAGACATATTCGGCTTTGAATTTATTGCCCAAGTTTCACCTCTCTTTTGCTGCTGATCCAGTGGCCCATTCCATTCGGTGAGTGTAAGCTCTAGGCCGATGATATGCTACCATAAGTGAAAAGCTCTAGCAAAAGCAGCAGCGAGGCGAGAAGCAAGGGAGACCGACAAGGTTCAATGCGCAAGTGGCCGTTTGTGGTGTCCACGGATTGATTGATTGACCGATTCATCATCGATCCCTGGCTAGCTACGCGCTGGGGCCGCGTGCAGTTATGGCGGCGTGCTCGGCCTCATCGATCCAGTTTCTCAGTTCTGGGTTGGAGCTTGGGAATCCCATTGAAAAGTCATGGATGGTTATTACCGAAGACTTGCCGGTGATCCGCTCGACTTGGCTCCACCTCCACGCATACGGTGCTGGATGGATGGCACGAAAATGCAGACGGTGTCTGTCCATTGATTCCGGAAAGGGACATTAGATCAGAGGAATCTAGCTCAAATCTTGGGTGCTCGCTCGGAAGAACAAGTGCTCTATGGTACTCTCTGAGCTCGGCATTTACGAGCTGCTGGTACCGGCCGGCGCTAGTTCATTGCATTTTCGTCCACGAGAGAGCCCAGCGCCATCAGCCATGGCCCGGGAAGTTACAGTTTCGACGTGTTTTTACTATATAAAGCTGAGACAGGGTAAAAACTGGCGGCCGGCTTTGGCAGACTGGGAGGGAGGAAAGGGCCACATCGGGGAGAAAAGGACACCAGGTATGAGACAGACAGCACAGCTCAGCAGCCTCTGGCTCTGGATCGCCTCGTCGGCCAGAGCGCCCGCCAGACCCACCAGCAGCGGCCGCTTTTCCACTTTCCTTTACTGGGCCATGTACGCGTAGCGGTAGCCCATTCGGTTCACTACGTACTTTACCTAATACCTATACGGATAAGCCACTCCGGTTGGTGCGGTGCTCGATCACTCAGCTCGACTGATCACTACTCTACCTAACATTGCAATGGATTGGAAAATACGCGACACGGTCAGTTAATGTATACGCAGGGAGTTTGTGGATGCAGAACCACGTCATTTCTGTGAAAACTAGCGTTCGTTTGCACAGCGAGACTAGGCAATAGGTTTTGGGGTTTTTGTCGCCGTTTCAACAAAGTAGAACTTGTCTTAAAGAAACACAAAGTAGAACTTGATTCTATTTCTATTAAATTTTTATGGGTTTCCTTTCTTAAGGTGACACGGTTATATATATATGTACTTCTATCTGAATATCTTGTCTTTTATTTTATTCTCTTTTTATGTTTCAACCATTATAATCTTGATCCGCAGTGATTAACTGTGGAGATTATTTAGTCTATGCAGATGAGCAAGGCAACTTCCCGTCCTTTTGGTTTATTTATATATGAAATGTTTACCTTCGAAACCTGAGATGCGTACAGGTTCCTCGTGCGAACGGTTTTCGAAAAGCATGCCAGCATTAGAGCGCCTGTGACTAAAGAGGGGCATTTACCTTTGGGTTACAATGCAAAAATCCTACAAAATCACATTGAGTCTTTCCTTTACAAATTTGAGGTATTTTACAACGCAACACCTTTTACTATTGTTGGCATTTTTAGATGTTTTAGACCGGCCAACAAGTAAGGCCCATGAGTTTGCCAAGTTATTAACGATGGAATGGAATCATGCAATGTCTGGTAGTATCTCATCGACAGAGCAGCGATTCATAGCTTGCCTTTCAAAGGGTGTGCCACTAGCCATCGTGTGTTCAAAGATCTTACATTCCCATTGTTAGAGGTTGATGGTTCATGTGTCTTTTTAAAACCTATTAGGTTAGTTCAATTTGTACAAACATGATGTTTTGCAATTTCATTACTATATTCATGGAGGAAAGTCAAAATTCCAAGAATAAGTATAGATAGGCCCTAGATATAGAGACATTTATTTCAAAGAACCGTATGGAACTTTTAGTTTTATCTACTATTTTCCGGTTCCGATTGTTTCGATATATTCTACTTTCTGTTATGAAACAATCAAGCCTGGTCGTCTGGATTTCTTTTTACTAATATCTCCTTACTGACTAGGGCGCGTTGGCCAATGACAGCTTGTTTGATACGGGATTAGAGAGAGAGAGAATGAGAGTTGTAAGGTGTGTGATATTATATCATTTGTTTGATCGTGAGAATGATAATTCAAAACAGATAGGACCTAAGAGTTGAGAGCCAACTCCTGGCACTTTAATAATAGGGAGAGAGATGGAAATTCAAAGGGAATTGTTTGCTAGATATAATGTTAACCAACCAAACACACGAGTAAATTTTTCCGGTAATTTTGACGCATTTCCCATACCATTCCCATACCAAACGAAAAAGAAGACTAAGAAACAATTTTCCATGTTAATCTTCTACAAACTCTCATTTCATTTTACTGATATTGCCAAACATGTTATGAACTCTACGAGGCCAGGTTTGTATCGATGCCGGTTTATATCCATTGTAACCACAAAATCATTACTACTATTCTTTTTTATTCTTTAGATTAGATAGATTTTAACCACTAGTCTTAAATAATATGGCCCCTTTGGGCTTCGATCCACAACGGTCAACTGTGACTTAAGTGTACCCTAAAAGACTTCTAAAGTTTAGGCTTCGAAGATGTTCCGGAACAATTCAGATCGTATATCACCGCACTCCTCTATCTCTCTCCACCAAAGAATCTCTCGCTTTTCTTGTCCAGAGTCCAAAATGACATGTCATTTTCACTCAGCTAACGCATGCCATACAAGTACAAGCCCCTAATATTGACAAATGCTACCACTAGTTCAGTAGGGTAGCCAGCTCAACTTACCAGTCTTACCGTGGATCACTTTTAGCATTTGCTTCTGTATCAGGCTTTGCATTTTTTTTTCTTCTTCCTCTATACGGAGTAACTGATAAAAATAAAAAGCTACGCATCCAGCCTAAGCAAAAGACGAACTTTAGGAGCTAATTAAACCGTACTTTATTTCTGCAATTATCCCCTCTCCTTCTCTCAATACCATCCATGTCCATTACTGGTGCTGGGGAGCAAATCCAGATCCCGGCCATCTCTTCTCCCTCTCTGCTGTTTCTAGTCACGCGCGGCTCCTGCCTGCGTCGTCTACACCGCACACGCACAAAAGTGCACCGGTCTGCGGTGTCTCCAGCACGTCACTGGAGCCGCGTCCGTCACGGCTGGTAGCAGCCGTAGTGCATGGGCCAAAAGGAAACGCGGTGAAAATCGGGCATATGTGCAAGTGCGGTGCGGTGCGCTGCGGTGTGGGTGTGGCCCAGCTAGCTGCGGCGAGAAGACGGACGTCATAACGTGCCACTCCCGAGAGTGCGACGAGACACGAGAGACGGGGGGCATCGGAGCGTTGTATATTTAAAACTCCATTTTTCTTTTCTTTTCTTTCGCCCTTCCTTTGCTGAAGAAATAGCCTCACTGTACCTCACTAGCTCACTCTACCTCCGCTCCTCCTCCATCTGCTCTTCTTCCTCTCCTCCGATCCCCCTCCCCTTGCTGCTACAGATAAGATCTGGGGGATAACGCCGCACCGCCCCCGACCTCCCCTCTCCCTCTCCTCCGCAGTAACGTGCCGCCCCCTCCAAATCCGGCGCGGCGGTTCTCGGCAAGCCTTCCGCGAGGCGGCTGCGCGACAAGGTACGGCTGAAGGCTCCCTATCTCCTCCTCCCTCTCCTAGGATAAACCTTGGGGAGGTCGGCACGAACCTGGATGGGCGGTGACGGCGGCAAGACGAGTTCCGAGTGGAGCTGTGTTGGCAGGAGTGAAGATTCCGGGGGACGCGAGCAACTGCGTCTTGGTTCCCTGGCGGGATGGGGAGCGGCGAGCTCTCGCTAGAGTTGACGAGCGGGGACTCGTGGATGAGGACCCTGATAAATTAGGAGGCTAGTCTCATTGATTTCCGTTCTGATTGGGGATCCTAGAATAGCAGCCGGTCGTGTTATTTGCATGTTGGGCGGGATGAATGTGATCTCCGGGGAGAAAATGAGGAGGGAGTTAGATAATAAGGAGTCGGCTCTTGGTTGAAATCCTTTTCTGATTACTCGACGGCTCGAGGAGGGAGTTACTTGCATATACGTGTAAATTTGGTTTGCTAAAATTAGGCTAGAACTAGCGGGTGTACATCTTTAGCTCCGCCCCTGCCTGCGGGCTGGTACTTGCGGATTTAGGAACTGGGGGTGCCTAATGCTTTCGTTCTTAGATATTTTTTATAAATTAAATGAAGTTATTTGTAGGAATTGTGGAAATTAGATGTTTGAATCATTGAGTTAGCCTTTCTTCTTCTTCTTTTTTTGGGCATAAGCATTCAATTAGCCTGATACATTTACTAGCATAAAGTATACAAAATGTTGCATTAAAAGTTGTCTTAGTTCCTATATTATGGTCAGCAATTTCGTGCAAGTACTAGACATCATTGTGTTGAAAAGCACTGTGTTTAATCCACTCTTTTTTTACTTGATCTGATTGTCGTCTGTGTGTTAAGGTGTTTCTGAGTGCATCTATTGTTTATTATGCTTGCTGATTTGTTCTCATTTTTTAGCATTGCAGGGTTGTGTTCATCTCCGTTTAGAAAGATGAATAGCATATCTCCTCATCCATGACCTCTGGAATATGCCATAGTTATATTTATATGCTTCAGCAAGTGGTAATACATGGGCTCTTTTCTGAGAAAGCAGCCCAGCCTCCTCTTTATTTTGATAATTCTGCACTTTAGTGCTCGGGAAGCAGGATCACTAAGTTCAGATGGTATGTTATTGATGTGTCTGTTATTCATGTGAACCTTTTTTTTGCTTGTCCAATGCTAATGTTCCATGAATTGTTTCCTACAGGTGAAGCACTTATTGCCTTTAAGAAGGCAATTACAAATTCAGATGGGGTCTTTCTGAATTGGCGTGAACAGGATGCGGATCCCTGTAACTGGAAGGGTGTTAGATGCAATAATCATAGCAAGAGAGTGATTTATCTGTAAGAACCACTCTCTACATTAACTGGTTTTTTTTGTGATTTGCTCAACTTCATAACCTAGCTACTCACTGTTTTGCTTTGATTACTTCTTGTTCGTTCTTGAGATAGTACTTTTATAAAGAAATCATATTCAGTGTTTTGAACTGCATTGTCATAAATATATGTTCACTCGTCTTTCATTTAGGATTCTTGCGTATCACAAGTTAGTAGGGCCCATACCACCTGAAATTGGAAGGCTAAATCAGTTGGAGACTTTGTAAGTTCCCATTTTTTGCATTTGTTTCCTATTGATATCTACCTTGTTCATGAAAATTTCTCGGGTCTTTGATATAAATGTGATTTTATGTTATTAGGTCACTACAGGGGAACAGTTTGTATGGTGTGCTCCCTCCTGAACTGGGAAATTGTACCAAGTTGCAACAACTGTAAGTTTAATAGTATTATGATTACTATAAACGCTTGTTAATGAATGAAATCTTAGATGTACGATTAATAGTGATCATGAGGAATTGAGTATATTTTGTCATTTGCAGTTTTTGTTGCATGCTTCTTTTATGTGTGCAAGCAATCTTCTAGCATGTTGTGATATCTTCTATTGTGAAATCATTTGCAGGTATCTACAAGGAAATTATATAAGTGGCTATATCCCTTCAGAGTTTGGTGATCTGGTAGAACTTCAAGCATTGTGAGTACACTAAGTTTTAGATGCTTTGTTTCTTATTAGCTTTTTAACAACAAATCTAATTGTCAATCCCACATGAGAATATATAATGTTTCTATATCTGACATGTACCATTTTACAGCAATGAGTGACCATAAATTATATGCATTAGCATTTAGATGAATTTGGTTCCCACAGTTAATTAATTTAGAGATTGATTCCCACTTTCTGAATCTTTTATTTTATTCTACAGGGACTTGTCCAGTAATTCATTGAGGGGATCAATCCCACATTCTCTTGATAAACTGACCAAACTTGCATCATTGTAAGTGCTTTTCTTTATCTGCATAAACATGTCAAACTGTTATAATAAGCATGTGCTATAAGCGTAAGAAGAAATACTTACTTCACAACCTATGCAGCAATGTGTCCATGAACTTCCTGACAGGAGCAATACCATCAGATGGTTCACTCGTCAATTTTAACGAAACTTCGTGAGTTGTCTTTCCCTGTGTTACTTGATCTAACTAATTCATTTTGTGTATTGGATTTAGTAAAGACAAAGGATTTGGGCCATGAGCTGCTCTTTTTGTACCTGTCTGATGAAAAGCTGTTGTATTTTCCTGTATTATGTCATCTGAATTTGCGTGTGGTAATGTAGATTCATTGGGAACCTTGGCTTATGTGGAAGGCAGATTAATTCAGTGTGCAAAGATGCACTTCCATCACCGTCATCTCAGCAATCTAACCCAGGTACCAGATATTTGAGCATATTACTGTAGCATATGTTCCATGTTTCTAGCATTTTTCAAAGTTTGTAGGCAAGGTCAAATTATGTGTATTATTCATTGATGTCAATAACAAACTAATAGGCATGTTTATATTCCACTGGAAAACACACTTCTGGCAGTATTAGGTTCTGTAAACTGATCTTTACTTTTCAGTTCACCATAATGGGCCTATAAATTGGCTTATGTATGTTGGTCTTCTCTTACGTCAGATGACATCATAAATAGCAAGGCTGGGAGGAATTCTACCAGACTCATTATAAGTGCAGTAGCAACAGTGGGAGCTCTGTTATTGGTGGCTTTGATGTGTTTCTGGGGCTGTTTTCTGTACAAAAGTTTTGGAAAGAAAGATATCCATGGTTTCAGGGTGGAGCTGTGTGGAGGTAATATGCCATGACATATACCGTTCAAGCACTTGCATGTTTTAAATGATTTTTCTCTTGTAACCTTGTTTGTCATTTCAGGCTCTTCCGTTGTGATGTTCCATGGGGACCTCCCTTACTCCACAAAAGATATCCTCAAGAAACTGGAGACTATGGATGATGAAAATATCATTGGAGCAGGGGGCTTCGGGACTGTTTATAAACTTGCGATGGATGACGGTAACGTCTTTGCACTGAAAAGGATAGTGAAAACAAATGAAGGGCGTGACCGGTTCTTTGATAGAGAACTGGAGATATTGGGAAGTGTTAAGCATCGTTATTTGGTTAATCTCCGTGGCTATTGCAACTCCCCATCATCAAAACTGTTGATATATGATTACCTTCCAGGTGGAAGCCTGGATGAAGTGCTACATGGTAAGTGCCATGCTTTTCTATTTTGGCATACATCTTAATTTTGTTTGTTTGAACTCATCCTGTTATTAGGAGTCACTGCTAACTGGACACTGCATATACACTGATTTTAGTTGGTCTCCTCAATGTTTGTTTCAAGTCAACACTAAAATAGCCCTTGGGGGGCAAAGTAGTTGGTGCTTGAAACTCAAGATAACATAAAAACCCTGAAATCCTAAATTCAAGACACTCTTGGTGCATCTATAGCTATAATGAAAAGAGTAACGATAAGACAATAGTGACTGCTGATTTGCTGTTGCTGGAGACCCTGCAAAAACATGTTCAGACAACTGTGTCGTAGGAGTAGATTTGGGTTATAGGCAACATCAAGTTCAAATCGTAGCTTTGCTGAGCACAGATATGAGGGAGGTGTTGAATCATTAATACTGTATTAGCTGAATATCGATCTTCTCGAAAAGCTTAGCTATGCAGGATTGAAATCACTTTTGGCTCTCTTCTCTTCTGTTGTTCAATTCTGGAACTAAACAATGGAGCAAACCAAAACAAGTGCAAACAGCCTTAACTATGGTTCCATTTATTGACTGCATGCTTGGCCATTTCCAAATTATTATTGAACCAATTGACTGGTGGCAACTTTTGCTCAGGTCTTCCATGTTCATTACTCCATTACTGAACAGAAGTAATTTGTTAGCCTAGTCCTAACATCTCATCTGCTCATCGATCTTGGCAGAAAAATCTGAACAGTTGGATTGGGATGCACGCATTAACATAATACTAGGAGCTGCAAAAGGCCTGGCATACTTGCATCACGATTGTTCACCTCGAATAATACATCGTGATATTAAGTCGAGCAATATTTTACTCGACAGCAATTTTGAGGCCCGTGTATCAGACTTCGGACTAGCAAAACTACTAGAGGATGAAGAATCTCATATTACTACCATAGTTGCAGGAACATTTGGATATCTTGCTCCAGGTAATGTGAAAGTTATGTCTATTGCATATATAAGTGTCTGCTTTGGATTTTAGTTGCTAATATGTCCTTTTTAGAACCCATTTTGTAATGCTTCTGAACTAATATTTGCGTAATCCAACATTCAGAGTATATGCAAAGTGGCAGGGCCACGGAAAAGACTGATGTCTACAGTTTTGGAGTTTTGGTGCTTGAAATACTAAGCGGGAAGCGGCCTACTGATGCATCATTCATTGAGAAGGGGTTGAACATTGTTGGATGGGTATGACCTTCTGTCTTTTCATTTCATGTGCAAAACCCTCATACGGGTTATATATATATATATATATATATATATATATTCACATGGATTTACACATTCCTTATATGTCAACTTTGTCCTGTATGACAGTTAAATTTCCTGGCTGGCGAGAGCCGGGAACGTGAAATCGCAGATCCAAATTGTGAAGGCATGCAGGCTGAGACCCTGGATGCCCTGCTTTCTCTTGCTAAACAATGTGTAAGCTCTTTGCCTGAGGAGCGGCCGACGATGCACAGGGTGGTACAGATGCTGGAGTCGGATGTAATTACACCATGCCCTAGTGATTTCTACGATTCAGAATAGGCTACAAACTGCGGCTGCTGCCTGATGCTGGACACACGATTCACTGCCGCTGGTTTCCCTGTGGAGGCATATTCCATTTATTCTTTGCAGATTTTGTAAATGCATTACCGCAGTGTTCGGCTCCAATCGGCTGGTTGAATGGGGAGGACATTTTTTGCGACTGTATGTATCTAGCCACGCTAGACTGTTATATGATAATTTAATAAGAGAACTTAACAGGGGATTGCCTTGCTTGATTTATCCCCTCAAACGAGAGGGGATTTCTGTGCTTGATTTAACCCCTCAAAAAGGAGAGGGGATTATTGGGAGGCCAAAGTCCACAACGTGAGAAATATTTATATGATAGTGCAACATTAACATGCCCAGCCCCCGGAAGGGTGATGTTTGAAAGGTCGCATGCTGAAGAAGGCTCGTAGTTCTTCACACAAACTTGCCCAGTTGTCCTGCAATTTCCCGTTTTAGTCACAGTGGAACGGCCGCCCAGCAGCGTCTTGCACCCCGGCTAAGTCCCAGTCTCCCAGATCAGGGCCTCTAGCAGCCTAGCAGTGGCAATTCAAGAACGCACCAGGTCTCGTTCTGGTAAATTCTCCAGGACACCCCCCCGACTCAGCCCACCTTTGTGACATTCAGATCCTATTTTGCAATTTCGAATGAGGAACAAGCTCGCCATGTGTCGTACGGTGGGCACAAATACCACCTTTTAGCATTACCAATCGCAAACTACACCTGACACCTGATAACTTGTAGAATGAAACTTCCTTCCAACAAGTTGAGCGAACATATTTTTTTCGAAAAGGAAATTGATGCACACAGCTTAGTTTATTTCTTTATGAGCGATGCTGCTCTGCTCGATACAACAGCACTGTACACACTACTACAATTTCGGCCGTTACGTAACACACATGCTCTCCACCAGACTCACGAACCCACAGCAACTACACGAACATTCCGTGCACTATCGAGACTCGCACCACACAGCATACCAAGTTACCAACCCATACCCAAGCTTGGTTTATTTGACTCTCTGAGCAGAAGCAGCTACGATCCAAGCCCAAGGCTCTAGCCGGTGATCTGAACTGGCTTGACATCGGTCTTCTTGGCCTCCTCCTTGGGCACGGTAACCGTGAGCACGCCGTTCTCCATGGCCGCCTTGATCTGCTCCGTCTTGGCGTTGTCGGGGAGCCTGAACCTGCGCAGGAACTTGCCGCTGCTGCGCTCGACGCGGTGCCAGGTGTCGGACTTCTCCTCGTGCTCCCTGCTGCGCTCGCCGCTGATCTGCAGCACGTTGCCGTCCTCGATCTCCACCTTCACCTCCTCCTTCTTCAGCCCCGGCACGTCGGCCTT
This sequence comes from Brachypodium distachyon, assembly GCF_000005505.3. Classification (NCBI taxonomy): domain Eukaryota; kingdom Viridiplantae; phylum Streptophyta; class Magnoliopsida; order Poales; family Poaceae; genus Brachypodium; species Brachypodium distachyon. The sequence continues at coordinate 65,992,108 of NC_016131.3, read as the reverse complement.
GAACACGTGCGCCTCGGGGGTCTCCTTCCAGTCGATGCGCGCGCCGGCGAAGCTGGCGGTCTCGGAGCCGGTGCGAGGGAAGATGCTGCCGCTGCCGGAGCCGAAGGAGAAAGGGTCCCAGAGATCAAGAGAGAAGGGGTCGAACACGTCGCCACGGCGAATCAGCGACATCGTCGGCTGGCGGATGGGCGATGGATTGATTGAATGCTTTTAGTGGAAGGGTGACTGAGAGCGGATTTGTTTTGGATGTTGGACTATCAAATGGCTTTCGATGGTCTTCCTCGGTCGATCTTGGCCCGTGTCGGACGCAGGATGGAAGAATTTATAGGCGGACGGACGTGCACTCGGGACGCTTCGGCGACGAGCTTCTTGAGACTTCCTGCTTCTTCGAGCACGTGCAGGTACGAGCCGGATTTGTTGTTTTGTACAACTGGACCGTTTGTTCGACGGTCGGCCGCATCAGAAGGAACTGGATAATTCTCGTGGCAACTCAAGTCGTCTAAAAGCCGGGCCCGTTTTCTTTGGGGTTTCGAACTGCAGCCCTAATCGAGTAGCTTCTGTGGGAGGCCGCTCTCGGCCCATTCAGAACCAAATCTCTCTCCCGGTAAAATGGCTCATGCCCTCGCCGCTACAAAGAAGACGCAGAGCAGAGTTGTGCCGGGCAGAAAGAATTCCAAAACTTTGAAAATCTTTGTAACTGGCCGATGCAGGACCGAAGGAATTGATCACCATCCGGTTACAACCGAAAGAAACAGCTAAGAAAGACCGTTCGCTCAAAAAAAAAAAAAGCTAAGACAAACCGTCCCGAGATCTATAGCCTCCGTAGTTGCTGCATCCTTGACATTGAGAAACTTACCGTCTAGCGCCGCTACAAAGAGACCACGATCATTGCGGATGATTGCTTGCTCCTATGCCCGTCTCGATGTCATATGTCACGTCAACATTCAACTTTACAAAGTTCTTGGGCTTGTAATGTCCATGTCTCACAATCCCCAATCTTCATTTTCTCCGTGCTCTGGAATAATTTGTTACTAGAGCCGAGATAGCCTAGGCAGATCTCCTCTTGAGTTGAACCTTCTCTCCATGACTAGCTTGACACCACTCACACCACACATACAAAATGGCCATGGCAACAAAGTCGTTCTGAATCACATTTGGCAACGAGGCGCCATAGCATGGTTCGGCAGGAGTAGAGTGCCGAGCACAAAAGCTTCATGCCCCTCTATATATTACATGCGTCGTAGTTTTCCCTTTCCATGTCAAGATGCATCGAGGTTTGCAAGACCCGGGCACTTGAAAATGTATGGCAAATGCTCTAGCGGTCCATCTGGCATAGCGGGCATTGTAAGTTTTGCACGTGCATATTCGCCAAAACCCCGAAGTATGGAATCGCCACCAAAAGTCCAAAAGTGCTCGCCACCCATGGATCTTGATCTTGGCCGGTACGTTAAGAGACCATGGGTTCTTCCAAAAAGGGTTTCCGAAGGTGCCCTACAGGAAAGTGCGCCAGAGTTTTCTCTCATGTTGGTGATCACATCCCAGATGATAAGTAGTCTTAAAAGAGAAGATGCTGGTATTAGTAAGCTGCCACGAGACAACATGATTTTAAGGATCTGATGGGTGTCGATAGGCCAAAATAAATCATGTACCATCTCCTCGTCTCAACAACGGTTCTCTTTGTCAATAAGCTCCGAGACTAAGGTGACCCCAATATAACCTCATCTTGGTCATGATACTTCTTGTCGGGTCGTTAGGATTGAGGGATCCTCCCAGATGTTGATGCTCTCTCCATCTCCCACCTGCCAGAAATGGCCTTTCTTGAAAACATGTATACCATCCCACAAGATTTGCCAAGTGAAGAAGTTTTCTTTTTCAGAACACAGTTTAGCAGGTCCCCGACGGGTAGTATTTAGCCCGCAAAACGACAACACATGGGGAGTCCGACGCCTGCAAGATCCTCCGACAATGCTTAGACAACATCGCTATACTGGAAGAATCTTGTCGTGGGGATGGTAGGGTCTTGACGACACACGTTAGCCGATATAACGAAGGCAAGGCCGGCTTAGGCATATCGGCATCCTTAAACCAAACTAATACTAAGCCGGGATACCAGTTGTATGCCGGCACATCTATCTTGTCTTACGTGTTTGCAGGATGAGGACGAGTACACTGATCTCGGCCCCTACCGAGATGGCTCAACAGTTTTATCCTTATCTCATGGCGTAAAGTAAAGCAGCGTTCTCTTTATCACGGGAAAGCAGTCGCTGCTTACGTCGTGGTGCCAGGCGACTGCGTAAAGAAGTACCGAAAGAGAATCTGTGACGGAAGCCAGCAGCTGGCAGCAGTACTTGTTGCGGGACGCCAGGAAAAGTAAAGTTGTCTTGTCCCCTGCGGTGGCACCCGGAGGGAACCAAAGCGCATGCCCGGCGGGGCCCAAAGAAGATAACGTTAGGCTCCGGCCCGCATGTCAGTGTGACATGGATGGTCCATAAATAGAGCACCACCCATCCCAGGAGAGGGATCTAAGACTTAGACATCTAGGGGTTTTCCCTTCTTTAGGCATATAGGGGTTTTCCCTTCTTCTTCTTCTTTCTCAAGAATACAGCTCAAGGAGCGTCATTGTAGAGCTTGTTATCTCGGCTAATACAACAAAGCAGGAGTAGAAGTCTTACCTCGGCAAGAGGGCTCCGAACCTGGGTAAATCTGTGTGTGCTTGTGTATTCGTGCGTGTTTCCCTTCACGACCTCCCTCCTCCGGATCCTCATTCGTCCATCGGCACCAAGATAAGCCATCTCATGGCATCTGCCGTGACACCACCACGACAGTTGGCGCCCACCGTGGGGCCAGCAGCGGCGCTGGCTGGAGTTTTCATCCAGACGGGAAGCTTTCTCGCCACCAGAGAGCGTGTGGTCTCCGGTTTGGTCCAGAGATTCGGCTCTCTAGGCTTCATCGACAACGATGCGGGCTACTTCAACAACGCACCGCTTCCTTGCGCGGGCCACTCATCAACTTCGGCATGCATGAGGTTTATGTCGCTACTGACAGTCCCTGCAGGTATCCCGAGCAGGTGGTGGTGGCCGAAGATCTCTCCGCTGTCTGCACGGTTCGCGGCCGGCACGTCGATTGCCCTGCTGACCATGTGGAGGTCATGGTGACAGCTCATGACGTTGATGCTGGCAAGGGCACCGCAGAGAGTGGCGTGGTCCCAAGCAAGTCCGGCAGAACGGTGAAGTTCCCCCTAGAGAAGCCGGATAACGTCGCTGCTCAAGTCGGCACATCGGCTCTGCCGCTAAAGCCGACTCAGCTCCAAGCCTCCATCAAACGGCTGACTACGCTGGTGGCGTCAAACGCTAACCCGGCCTAGCTGTAGGCGGAGTTGGAACTGGAGCGCCAAAAGCTGCTGAAGGAGGCCGTCGATGTGGCTCGCGCTCGGCAAGAACTTGATATTTCGCTCCGTGAGTATAACAAAGCCCATGGTCTCAATTCTACCGCGTTGACTAACCCTAGCCGAGTTGGGGAGGTGCGTAACCGTGGCAGGAACTTGAATGCCGAGATAACCAGAGATGGCAGAGGGGTGCCCGCAGTGTCGGCAAGTTTTGCCTCGGCGCTGAGGCCGAAATATAACACCCCTGCCAAGAATCTCAGGGCCACCGAGGCTGGGGCCGAAGACTTGCCGAATCTCACGGGAGAGGCACTTCGGCTGCAGCAGTTGCGCGTGAAGGAATTGCTCCACATAGCCAATGAGCAGAATGAGGCGTACATGAGGTTGCACGGCAAGCCCGGCGCGTCTCAAGTCGTTCACTCGACAGCAGGCGCCGATGGCCAGGCTGACAAACAAGCGTCCACGCCTGGTGGCAAACGGGACAAGAGTGTTAACTCAGGCCGAGATAAGCGCCTAGAGTATTATGACCCAATTCCGGCCGAGAAACAAGTGGTCAGGAGAGTCGAGCTAGAGTGGCCTATGTCTCGGCAACAATCGTCGAGATCAGCAAGAGCGTCACTCGGCTGGTCATGGACACCAACCTCGGGGTCTGGCACCCAATACTGCTGCAGGTCAGCAGGGGTGTCGGGCGCAACCCCCTGTATTGAGGTGAAAATCGTCGGCAAGACCGTTATGATGACGGGTACTCGGCCATGGGTGATGAAGGTTATCTCAGGCGAGAGCGTGATAATCTCGGTCCGCTCAGAGCCCGAGTTGGGAACAGACAAGTGTCGCCGCTGGACGCCCGACATCGGCTCGATAGAATCTATCTGTCGGAGCTTCTGGAAGAACAAGGTTGAAAGATCGGTATGGTCGACTAGAGGGGGGGGGGGTGAATAGGCGACAACAAATTTTACTTTTTCTTTTCACTTTTATGGGATACAAGCATCAATACATGGGTTCACTAAAACGTCTAAAAGATGAACACTCCTAGTATGATGCAATAGCCGAAGCACGAGCACAAGCAATAGATAATCAATTAAAACTTGCTTGATAGCCGAAGCACAAGATAAACAATTAAGCTTTGCGAGTAAGTAAAGGGGCAAGAATGGTACCACACGGGGAGACGAAGATTTCACCGGAGTTCCAGCTATTGAGGTCGGTGTACGTCTCCGTTTGGAGGAGTGCTCTAGCACAAAGGTAGAGGCGCCACAAAGGCTCACTCTATCCTCCAACTCATCGCACCACAAAGGTGGGATGAGCTCTCACAACACCAAAAGGGTGAGGTGAGTTCCAGTGGCTTCCTTGAGGGCGAACGCCGAACCCTTACAAACAAGGAGAAGGGCACAACTCCACAACTTAATTGGAGGCTCCTTCCCGAATCCTCAAGCACCTCCTCACAAGACTGGAGGCCTTGAAGAGACACCTTCTGGCTAGGGATCCCAAAATCCCAAGAGTAACAAAATCCACAAAGGAAATAAGGGGAATCAACTTTTCAATTTGGTGAAACCCTAGATCAAGATCTTCTCCTCCAATCCTCAAAGAATCAAGAGTGGGGAAGCACTAGGGAGGGAGATCTAGAAATTTGAAGCTCTTGTATTTAGGGGGGAGAGGAATAGCTTGGTGGAGAAGAAGTCCCGAGGTAGGGGACGACTCCTATTTAAAGGGCGCCTCAAAAACTGACCGTTATGAGTAATTTGTGCAGCCGGGTGGTAGAGAGGTAGCAGAGAGGTACTACCGCGGTAGTACCGCCCCACTACCGCTAGAAGACAGTAGCGTTTAGGTGCGGTTCCGGTACGAGGGAGGAACTACCGGCCCCGGTACTACCGGCCTGGATAGAGCTGCACTGCCGCCCTGGAGACATTTAGGCACTAAACCCTTAGGCTAAGATTATGAGGTGGTCTCTCTCCCATTAAGGAAACGGCTTTATGTGGGTGCAAATATAGTAGATTTGTGTACGTGAAGTTGATTCACCCAAACCTTTCACATGTGGACTCCCTCTTAATAGTACGGATTTCCTACGACTCAATATAAATAAGAAGTCGTAAATCCTTCTACGCTTCTTTCATTTTTGAGGGCAACGAACCGTCTTGTGCCATTTGATCTCACATCTGAAACACTCGAGCACATGGTTAGTCCACGAGTCATGTTGTCATTAACACCAAAACACTTAGGGATCGAAATGCCCTTTCAAAGGTCCACCGGTACCGCGTTGTTTCGCGCACCGGATCATGAGGGAGACACCAGCCCAGGGTTTCCAGCTGCCCAGGGGTACGAGAACATATGACGGCAGTACTAAGCCGGAGGATTGGCTGGAAGATTATGTCACGGCGGTGCATGTGGCAGGTGGCAATCGCCGATGGGCAGTACGTTATGTACCCTAGATGCTGGTAGGGCCGGCAAAGATATGGCACAAGTACTTACAAGAGGCCAAACCGCCCTCAGCAGTTGTCCATGTGCAAGCAAAGAGACAACGCGACTGACCGAAATTACCTGACAAGATGGAACAACCTCCGTAATTCCTTTGAAGGGATAGTGGAGTCGCACGCCATAGCGTGGTTTGCCCAAGGATGCCGACACGGCAACATGTTGTGGCAAAAGCTGCAAAGAGAAATGCCGGCAACCCTGTCTGAGATGATCAAGATCGCCGACATGTATGCGCTTGGTGATCCGACTCAGCCATTGCTGATGCCGGCGGAACCGCAAAGGGAGCAGCCGACATACAATCCTGCCGGGGCATTCCGGAGGAACGATCATCAAGATCACTGCAACAAGAGAAGGGATGACAGGCCGGATTACCGGTATGGGCCAGCCCATGTCGCCGCTATCCAAGATCAACCTGATGCCGGCTCTAGCCAACGTCAGAAGACTGGGAACCAGCAGTGGGTCAAGAAGGGAGATAAAAAGAAGCCCTGGCAAGATAAGCAGAAATATACGTTCGAGGTGATGCTGGATCAGCCTTGTCGTTTTCACACGACTAATCCTAGCAAACCAGCGAATCACACAACCCGGTAATGCAGCTGGATGCAGCGGGCCGAGAAGGGTGAGGCAAGTCGGCTGCCCCCTCCTCCACCGCTCACAGGCGCTAATGCCCAGATCCAGGGACCCCCTCCCGCAAACAATGCTGTCAATCAGGTGGAAGACTGATGTATACCGGAATATGCCGGAAGAAATGAATACAAGGAGCATCACCAGAGTAACATGATCTTCATCACGGAGCGGACTGACAAGCAGAGTCAGTGCAAGCGAGAGATGGAAGTCAATGCTGTGATGCCAGCGGTTCCGAAGTTCATGTACTGGTCGGAACATGAGCTTAACGACATGGCAGATCATCCCAAAGTTATGCCAAATCCTGGTGGATATGCTCTGGTGGTTGACCCGACACTCATCGGGCCCGACATTAACGTCAAGTTCACTCGGGTTCTCATTGATAATAGGAGCAGTATAAACATGATGTACCGGGACACGATGCTCAAGCTCGGCATTACTGATAACATGCTTGAGCCTAGCCGGACTACCTTTCATGGTATTGTGCCGGGAGTATCTTGTGCCCTAGTAGGCAAGATCCGAGTTGACGTTTTATTCGGCACCCGGAAGAACTGTCGAACCGAGAACCTGCTGTTCGAGGTGGTGGACCTTAGCAGCCCGTACCATGCGCTACTCTTCAGACCGGCATTGGCCAAGTTCATGGCGACTACCCACATAGGCTATCTGAAGATGAAGATGCCGGGGCCAAATGGTATCATAAACATTACTGGCAACTACAAGCGTTCAATGTAGTGCGCAGCGGCAGGGTCTGCTTTGGCCGAGTCACTGGTCATTGCTGGTGAGAAGAAAAGTTACAAGAAGCTGTCGCGATGGCCCAGGCGGCACAAATTGGTCTGCCGGCTATGACCAATCCCCATGGGAGTGTGGTTTTTCAGGCTACTTATCAAAGATGCATGCAGAAATGCTTGCACGATCAACTCGGCAAAAATGTACAGGTATATGTCGACGATGTCGTCATAAAAACCAAAGAAAGCGCCACGCTCCTGGATAATATCCGGGAAACATTCGCAAATCTGAGGAGATTCCGAATGAAGCTGAACCCGGCCAAATGCACATTTGGTTTGCTGGCAGGGAAGTTGCTTGGGTTCCTAGTATCAAGCCGAGGTATAGAAACAAACCACGTGAAAATCGCCGCCATAGAGAGAATGAAACTGCTAAAATGCCTCAAAGATGTGCAAAAATTCACTGGATGCCTAGCATCACTAAGTAGTTTCATTAGTCGTCTGGGTGAAAAAGCAATGCCCTTATACCAGCTGATGAAAAAAACCGACAAATTTGTGTGGACGCAACAGGCAGAAGTAGCTTTTCAAGAGCTGAAGAAGATGATTGCTATGGCGCCGATATTAGCCTTGTCGATGGAGAAGGAGCCGATGTTGTTATACATAGCAGCAACAAACCGAGTCGTTAGTGCCGTCATAGTAGTGGAAAGAGATGAAGACGGCAAGTCGGTGCAAACGCCGATATATTACTTGAGCGAGGTGCTATCGTTGTCTAAGCAGAATTATCCCCATTACCAGAAGATGGTATACGGCGTTTATATGGCGGCAAAGAAGCTGAAGCATTATTTTGATGCACATCAGATCCGGGTTATATGTGAGGCGCCCATCTCATAAATTATGCGCAACAAAGACGCAAGTGGCCTGATAGCGAAATGGGCTATTGAGCTAGCACCCTACACGCTGCAGTACGACAGACAGGATGCCGTCAAATCTCAGGCTCTGGCGGATTTCTTGGTGGATTGGGCCGAGATGGAATATGAACCACCGCCCCCGAAACTAACTACTGAAAGATGCATTTTGACGGCTCCAAGATGAAAAGCGGGCTTGGTGCCGGCATAGTTCTGACCTCGCCAAAGCGCGACCAACTTAAATATGTGTTGCAAATTCACTTCGCAGCATCCAACAATGTTGCCGAGTATGAGGCGCTTGTGCACGGACTGAAGATGGCAAAAGAAATTGGAGTTCGCCGGATTCAATGCTTCGGTGATTCCGATCTGGTAGTCCAGCAAGTTTCCGGCAATTGGGATGCATTGGATGCCAATATGGCGCTATACCGGTTCCATGTTCAGAAGATCAGTGGTCACTTTGAAGGGTGCGAATTCCACCATATACCGCGAGCGGAGAACGAGGCAGCCGACACTCTGTCAAAGCTTGGCTCAACGCAACAGGCCATCCCGATTGGTGTAGCCTTGGAGCATCTACGTAAACAATCCATCAAGCCATCACCAGAATCGGAGTCAATCTTCATCCCCGAGAGCCCAGAAGCTGACGTCACCCCCATGGACATTGATAGTGGTAGTGGTTCTAGTGACCCGGGGACTGAGCGTCCTAACTCGGCGGAAGCAATGGCGGTTGAGCCAATGGAGATAGACATACCAGATGAGCCGGTCTTTGCCACTCGTCCCGTGCCGACTTGGGCACAACCGATAATGTCTTACCTCAAAGATGGGAGTCTCCCGAAAGAGAAAATGTCGGCAAGGCAAATTCAGAGAAGGCCGAAGGCATACACCATCATCAATGGCGAGCTTTACAAGAGGAGTGTCACTAACGTCCTGCAGCGATGCGTTGAGCCGGAAGAAGGGCAAGAGATACTCCGGGATATTCATCAGGGAGAGTGTGGCCATCATGCATCTTCAAGAACGCTGGTAGGGAAGGAATTCCGGCATGGTTTTTACTGGCCAAGCGCACTACAGGAAGAAGCAGAATTGGTCAGGAAATCGAACGGTTGCCAACGATATGCCAGCAAGACTCATACGCCGACATCCGAGCTCAAGACTATTCCAATCACTTGGCCATTTGTTGTTTGGTGTTTGGACATGGTGGGACCTTTCAAGCGGGCGCGAGGAGGCATGACGCATATCTTGGTCATGGTGGACAAGTTCACCAAATGGATTGAGGTGAAACCGATACAAAAATGTGACGGCAAAATCGCGGTATCATTCCTGAAGGACATTATTTTGAGATAGGGTTACCCGCACGGTATCATCACGGATAACGAAACGAATTTCGCGGAAGGACCTTTTGCACGATTCTGCGCGGAAAAGAAAATCCGGCTAGACATTGACTCCGTGACACATCCTCAGTCCAATGGACAAGTTGAGAGAGCAAACGGCATGGTTCTAGCCGGCATAAAACCTCGGTTGATTGAACCACTGGAACGCACTCCAGGATGCTGGTTAGCTGTGCTATGGAGTCTCAGGACAACTCCAAATCGCTCTACCGGCTACACGCCATTTTTCCTCGTATACGGGGCGGAAGCTGTCTTACCAGCCGACATTGAACATGACTCTCCGTGAGTGACCATGTATAAGGAGGCTGAGGTAAAATGATATCTCGATCGGTCATCTATCAACAACACCTAAGGCGTTATCACAGCCAGAGGGTAAACCCGCGAGTATTCCGGGAAGGAGACCTCGTGCTCCGACTTGTGCAGCGCACAGCCGGGATGCACAAACTGTCGCCTCCCTAGGAAGGACCCTTCATTGTGAGCAAAGCGCTTCACAATGATTCCTACTATCTTATAGATGCGCAGGATCCCAAAGCAAACAGGATGGACCGGTCAGGCGAGCAGACCAAGAGGCCATGGAATGTAGCTTTATTTCGTCCGTTCTATACTTGAAAGATGAGTATTTGTATCGTTTTCTCCTTATGTTCAATGTTTTGAGACTATGAAATTATCCGCCGGGTTCTCAAAAGGAACTCGGAGACTTCCATGCTATTTACGTGTTATATTGCAATTATTATTTTGTATGTCGGCATGGCTTAGTTGTGTAATCTTATGTCGGTTTAGTACTGTGTCGGTATTAAAAATCCCTCTATGACTTCGCTGCTGTCCGCAACCCGGCTTCATGGCAAGCTAGAGATTGGGAAGGAGATAACTGAACACATGAAAAACGATTACGAAAACAAACAAAGAAGCGAGCCGAGATGCGCGTTGTTTCACTTAACCCGGCATTTCTTTCCGTTTTCGGGTATTTCCAAGCGAGTTTGTCGAGTTTAATTTTTTGAAAGGGTTGTTCTATGACTTCGCGATTCATACGTCGAACGCCGGCACGGCAGACAAAAGAACCGAAGTCATAAAATTTCACCAACAGAAAAAATAGACTCGGTGACTCGGTTGGAAACTCGGTAATTAAAAACTTAAATAAATTAAAAGCATGATGCTTCACCAACAAAAGTGTTATAACTCGGTTACATCTGCACCCGGCATCTCGGGGATCTGACAATCTTAAAGTGTTTTTTTCTAAACACGCCTAAGAAGAGACGGAAGGATTGTTGGCGCCGGAACTCGGCGCATCCGTTGGAGTGGAAGCTGACTCGACGACAATCTCTTCGTTGACTGCCTCCTCGTCTTCTTCCTCGGCCATCTCTGCCTCTGCTTCGGATACTGGGCCCTCCACAAACTTATGCACGTCGGCATATTGGATGAAGGAGTAGGCTCGCTCCTGCCGCTTTGCGATCAGCTCCGGATCCGAGAGGTAGGGGGAGCCGACACGCATCGACTGCAGCACGTCAAGGTTGATGCTGTCGTACCAAGAAAGTACAAACGACAAGGCCTCGTCGGTGCCGACGCGAGCAGCCGACTCCCACCCCTCATCCAGACGGTCCTCCACCTCCAATAGGCGCGTTGCCAGTTCCGGGATGCCGGTCGGAGCTTCTTCTCCCGGCCACAAAGCTCGAAAGGCCCGGATGAGCTGAAGTGAGTTGACCCACCTCGATCTTGTGCGCCTCCGCCTGCGCTGCGACCTGCGCTTCAACCGGGCCACTTCATCCCAGTGCTGCTCTTCGAGCTGGGTCTTCTCATCTATTTAGCAGATATGTGTTACAGAAGCATGAGTTTAAAATGGAAGGAACCCGGAATAAGGATAAGATGATACCTTGAACTTCAACAACGCGCTTCAAGAGCTCAGATATTTCAGCATTGTCCCAGGATGTAAACAAGAGCACGTATCAGTTTCTGTTGTGCATCAATACTCGGACAAAGTTTTTATGACGGTAAAATATAATTACTCTGGCTCCGGCGATCGGCTACCAAAGCCTTGTGCTCCTCCTCCAGCTTCTTGTACTTCCCTAGCAAAATCTTGAAGGTGGCGGTGCGCTTATTCATGTAGGTCTGCAAAATAGTTATCCGCAGATAAGTTTGTTACAATGGAAGGTTCACAGTCTCTCGGGGAATAAGTGTTTGAAGTTTTCAAACTTCAGGCCGACTATTCTAAACCCGGCCTGAATCTCAGGGAATAAGTGTTTGAAGTTCTTCAGCTTCAGGTCAACTATTCTTAAAACCGGCCTGAATCTCGGGGAATAAGTGCTTGAAGTTTTTCAGCTTCAAGCCGACTATTCAAAACCCGGCCCGAATCTCGGGGAATAAGTGTTTGAAGTTTTTTAAGCTTCAGGCCAACTATTCTAAACCCGGCCCGAATCACGGGGAATAAGTGTTTGAAGTTTTTTAAGCTTCGGGCCGACTATTCTTAAACCCGGCCCGAATCTCGGAGAATAAGTGTTTCAAGTTTTTTAAGCTTCGGGCCGACTATTCTAAAACCTGGCCCGAATCTCAGGGAATAAGTGTTTCAAGTTTTTTAAGCTTCAGGCCAACTATTCTAAACCCGGCCCGAATCCCGGGAAATAATTGTTTGAAGTTTTTTAAGCTTCAGGCCGACTATTCTAAACCCGGCCTGAATCTCGGGTTATGAGTGTCTGAAGTTTTCTAAGATAAGCTTCAGGCCGACTATTTCTTACTCGCCCTAAACCTCGGGGACTAGGAGTATGGGTACTAGAGCTAGGAGTACAAATCTTTAAAGGAGTTTTTCATACCTCTACAGCTCGGCTAGACTCGAATAAGGCGACCCTTGCCTGGAACATCCGGGCCGCCACGGACTCCGGAGTCGCCGCAGGCGCAGGTCCCACCAAAGGGCTTTGCCGCGCCGTTTGGAGGGTGCTGGAGTTCACCTCATAACTGTCGGCACTGTTCCAGTCCATTACGAACTGGCCCAGCGACCCCCAACTATGCCCGCTGGCCGTCTTGAGGGGAACTCCCTGGTTGCTCCAGGCTGGCTGTGAGCTCTAGGAACTTCGAGGCGCTTGGCCCGCCGGGATAGCGGAGCTCCTAGTTTTCTTGGCTTGGGCAGCTACAAGTTGCGTAACTTGCGGCTGCGCTGATGATGGTGGCGGTGTCAGAGTCGTCTGTGGTTCTTGGGGTTCTTGGGGCCCCGTTGTCGGCTGCTGCGGGGTCTCCGTGACGAACGGCTCCGTTTGTGTCTCGGCTGCCGCCGAGGAAGGAACAGCCCCGACTGCCGAGGTCCCGGCTTGGGCGACGCTCGTAGCGTCGATGCTCGGGCCGACATTTCGGACGAGAGATGTCGGGTCCGCAGCAGTCTCGGTCCCACCCGTGGCTTGAGTTGTAGGCTCGGCACGAGGAGATGGAGCCGCCGGGATCTCAGACGCGATGCACGTCTGAGATTGTGTGGCCGTCAGAGCCGCCCTGCAGAAGTTGGTTATTTTCATGACAGTAAAGAAGAAAACCGACATCAAGGATTGAAGCGTTGTAAGCCTTACCCAACGGTCATGGGCTTCGGCTTGGGTCCACGACAGGCGGTTTTCTTCCGCTTCACAATTCGCAGAAGATCCTTCTCGGCGACACGTTTCTCACGGGCCGGGCCCGGCGCCTCAGCAGCAGCTGGAGCCGACGCCTTAGCAGCAGTGGGCTCATCTGAGTCGACTGTTTTCGGATTAGTGCAGATGTAAGTATCTTAGTGATAAATGTTCTAATGACTATAAGAAGATGTCGGAGATTGTTACCTTCGATGCGACGGGGGCCGGCATGGGCGATCGGCATGTGATCCTCTGAGCCTGGATCTTCATGGTCGATGGTCGTGCGTTGGCTCCCAAAGCGTTTATCCGGAGACTTCCCATCTTCGTCGCGTTGAAGGGTGAACTTCTACACAGAGAAATCAGATTGTGCCGAGATAAGTCTTTGTCAAATAAAAGCCAGCATAACCATATGTCGGATATAAATAGAAAGTGTGTATAAACAAGAACTCACCGGGGGAGAACGGTGCTTCCGACTGTATGCCGGTAAACCCCATTTCCAGAGCTCAGGTACTAGTCTTTGCGATTGCCTTAACCCGGCGCCGAACTTCCGCCTGGTCAAGCCGGACGGTGGACACCCGGTTCGGGTCAAACTGTCCATCGTAGAAGCACATCTTGTGCGTCCGACTTTTTCCGACTTTGTACGGGCAAAGTCACCGGTATACGAAGGTGGCCAGCAAGTCGTCGGCCGCCATCCCGTTTTCCTTGAGTTCGAGGATGCCGGCAAGGAATTCGTTGATCTCGGGGATGGTCTCCTTCGGATCATACGTCTAGTTTTTCTTCTCCTCCGGGGGGCCAACTGCGAATCCCGGCAAGTTGATCTTGTCGGCCTCAGAGGAGTTCTTGACATAAAAGAAGGCCTCGAGTCACTTCTTACAGGACTCAAGACCTTGAATCCGAGGAAAGGCTGAACCTCGGCTAGGTATCACGGTGGCGGCGCCGCACTGAGTCATGGGCTTAGGGGTGTCGGGATTATCTTTGTCGGGAATAACTTGGGGCCGAAACATGAAGTATTTGGCCCACAAGTCGGTGGAAGGCCAGAGGCCGAGATAGGCTTCGCAACAGGTGACGAACGGCGGCGCGGGATGAAGAGGCCATTGCTCGGAAAGTAGATCTAGGGTTAGCATCTATGGCGAGAAGACGGTGGCGCAAGGCTCAAGCAGGCAAGGAAACGGCGGCGGAGAGCTAAGTGAGCGCGCGCGAGTATGCGGTTGCGAGCTCGGGCACTGCGAGCTAAGGTGCGCGACGGTGGAAGAGCTTGGAGCAGCAGCAATGGCGAAGTGCGCAAGGAGCAAAGGAGCGCGAAGGGTTTTCACTCTCGCCCCCTCCCTCAATTTATACCAACAGCGCTCCGTGCTCACGATCCCTGTGGCCGACGAAAGGGCTGCGCACGATCCCATTAACGCGCTCGCGCTCGGTTACTGCACGGAGAGGCGCAGTAAATCCCGTCGAATTTGGGAGGATAAGGATCCGTGTGGGAACTGATATTCCTCCCTTAATGGCTTGTCAGTTTTACCGTCCGATGGGATGACGCGCCGCCTTAAAAGACGCGCCGGCAGCACTTCGGGTCTTATCTTCCTGTTATTTAAGCAGAACATGGAGTATAAGCGACAGGTGGCACCAATGTCGGCAGAAGCGAATTCTCTACTGCCGGCCACGGAGGAGAAAGGAATCTCAGTTCAAAGCTGAGTGAGCACGCCGACTCGGAATGTCGGATTGACTTGATCTCGGCTAAGAAGAACTCGGGGTTGTCTCAGCATCCCTTTCGGCTGGGCCCTGATGAGCTTCGATGATTTGTGTATGGGAAACTGTCGTGGCCCGACGTTCTCTCCTGCCAGACCGCAACAGCTTCAGGGACTAGTGTCGGGGGGATGACCCCGGGTAAAGTCATGACGACACACATTAGCCGAGATGATGAAGGCAAGGCCGACTTAGGTATATACGCCGGCATCATTAAACCAAACTAATACTAAGCCGGGATACCAGGTGTATGCCGGCACATCTATCTTGTCTTACATGTTTGCAGGATGAGGACGAGTACACTGATCTCGGGCCCCGCCGAGATTGGTCAATAGTCTTATCCTTATCTCATGGCGCAAAGTAAAGTACCGTTCTCTTTATCACGGGAAAGCAGTCGCTGCTTACGTCGTGGTGCCAGGCGACTACGTAAAGAAGCACCGAAAGAGAATCTGTGACGGAAGCCGGCAGCTAGCAGCAGTACTTGTTGCAGGGCGCCAGGAAAAGTAAAATTGTCTTGTCCCCTACGGTG
Organism: Brachypodium distachyon; assembly: GCF_000005505.3. Taxonomy (NCBI): domain Eukaryota; kingdom Viridiplantae; phylum Streptophyta; class Magnoliopsida; order Poales; family Poaceae; genus Brachypodium; species Brachypodium distachyon. The sequence goes on along the minus strand of NC_016131.3, from coordinate 65,976,786 downwards.
GCACCCGGAGGGAACCAAAGCGCATGCCCGGCAGGGCCCAAAGAAGATAATGTTAGGCTCCGGCCCGCATGTCAATGTGAGATGGGCGGTCCATAAATAGAGCACGACCCCTCACAGGAGAGGGATCCAAGACTTAGGCATCTAGGGTTTTCCCCTTCTTCTTCTTCTTTCTCAAGAATACAGCTCAAGGAGCGCCATTGTAGAACTTGTTATCTCGGTTAATACAACAAAGCAGGAGTAGAAATCTTCCCTCGTCAAGAGGGCTCCGAACCTGGGTAAATCTGTGTGTGCTTGTGTATTCGTGCGTGTTTCCCTTCACAACCTCACTCCTCCGGATCCTCCTTTGTCCATCAGACCCAGGATAAACCATCCCATGGCATCTGCCGTGACACCGCCACGACAACTCCAGATCCCGAAAACCTATACCACAAATCATCTCTGGTATACACATCATCCAACACGCAAACCAGTGCATGTGCTTCTTATGGTCTTCGTCACCCCACCGATATTAGGACATTACATTAGTTACCCCTTTACTGGTTGGGTCACACTTCTATTAGGCTGTATATTCATAGGCACACATACTAAAAAAAAAGCGATCAATGTATGGCTGATTAGCTATTAGTATTGTATATAATTACAGTAGGATGCCTTCAAAGAAGAAGGACCTGCCGAATTCACTCTTGGCCCGTGACAACCTCGGGCTAGATCAGTCTGGGAACGCCATCACAGCTGCATCCCTGGCAGAGGTCGTTGTTATCACATTATAATACCATTGATATCTTTACTACTATTTAATTTGCAGTTTGGTACGTACGTTGGTCCGTCACCCCAACCAACCCACGCGCGAGAAAAAAAACCCCGGAAAAAACGGATCCCCCTACCTGCCCTTTGCTCGCATCTCTCTCCCTATAGGATTCTCCTCGCCTCCGACGCCGCCCTTCCTCGCCTCCGCCGCTGCCGCCGCTGTTCCCCATCTCTGCCGCCGCCGCCCTCTATCCTCGCCTCCGACGCTGCCGCCGCTGTTCCCCATCTCTGCCGCCGCCGCCCTCTATCCTCGCGTGCTCCGGCCATCAACCACCCACTAGGGTTCCCATTAGGGCGCTCCGGCGGCATCGCCTCCCGCCGCTGGGGCTATGGCGCAGCTGCTGTCCCCTCATCCCGATTTGGATCGCCGCAGCAGCATTGCCGCCCACCGCTGGGGCCATGGCGCCGGCCCGAGCTGCTGTCCGCCTCGCCCTCTCCTCCTCATCCTGATCTGGAACGCCGGCAGGTGCATCGCCGCCCGCTGCCGGGGACGACCCGCCTCGCCCTCTCCCCCTCATCCCGATCTGCATCGAGCTAACGAGCGTCTGTACCCTTTCCCCGCCGCAGGGGCATCGCCGCCCGGCCCGATTCCGCGTGTGGGGCGTGGACTCAGACCCCCTCGACTACCTCAGCGGGGCAAGCGGCTGGTCCTCCGGAGTTGGAGTTCTCCTGATCCATTCAGAGGTTACCGGTGATTTCTATTCTTTTCTTTGCGTATAGTCCTTGTCGACGAGGTACACCCCGACGCATCAGCAGCAAATTTACTATGTTCTCATGTCAAGATCTCCTCTGGAATTTTTCCAGTGAGTGTAAATTTGTAATCTTAGGTTCATCTTTGTAAGTTTTTTTTTTTTCATTGCACTGCATCTGCACTAATCGCTGACTGTCCTCCTTGCAGGTTCGAGCCTTGGATTCATTTATGTGTCTCCAGAAATATTATCCTCGTGGTCTCAGATTAATAAGGCGAGGAGATAGTAGGCTGCCAGCACGAAGCGGCGATGGGAGTGAATGAGTGAAACTAATGTGTTTCTCCTTTTTCTCTTACCTGTTCATGTTATAATCTTTATACTGGATCTTCGTGTAGGAAGTTTTGGATGACAAAGTCAGCTACGTAGAGGATGCCAATGTTGTCCTAACTCATCAGGAGGTAATGCTTAGATAGTTAGATTACAGATCACTACTTTCCTTTTCTGTTTCTAGATTACTCATCACTCCTTTCCTTTCTCTGTTTCTGTTTACATGTTGCTTCTTTTCTTCAGACTTCTCTTAAAGAAAGATTAAGTGGGCTGCAGGAAACCAACAAAGCACCGCTGGAGCAGGTAAGAATTACAAAGTCTGTCTTGAACTATTTATTTCTCTTTGGTTTAGTTGGTTGAGAAAATGTATCATTAAAGAAATAGAAAAACTAATGCTATGTAAAATGTTTCTTGTGGACAAACATTAGTGAATTTTCTCCAGAGAAAACAACATTTATTTTCCAAAAGGTGTTACGACATATGCATTTCGATTCTAATTCTCATTAAAAAAAAATCTCATCTGTTGGTATTAAAAATCACATATAGGATGGCAAGAGTTGCGAAGAAAAACATGTTGCCTACAGGGATTGCAGCTATGTTGTGGGGCATTTCCAAAATGAATGGCCTCATGAACCAGAACCAGTTGGGATTATTCTCTCTAAAATGCACGAGAGCTGCTTCGGTGGGGTCGCAAGACTTCTTCAACATCGGGGCTGCAAAAAAGGGATGGGCGTCATGGATCCCAAGTCTCCAACTCTAGAGGATGTGGAGAAGGATAGAACAGTTCAAGGCGGGCCAAGAGGTTTCAGTTTATTTGAGCTGCTTTTGTTTTCTGAAAACTGCAACGTGTTGTTGCAAAAAGTATTTTTCTTGTCGGTCTGTTGCGGTCTCTTTGGTCTGTTTGTGGCTATCAGTAGATTTTAAGCTCGGAGGTAGTCGCCGAGTCATTTCAAGTCAAGGTGGAGTTTTAATGTCTTGAAATATCATTGTGATATTTTGTATACCCTTGAAATTTTACATGGATTATGTGCGGTACTTGATTTCACATGCATTATGTGTGGTAAATTACTGTATATGGGAAGCAAGCGCAACGTGATAATTGTTGCAACCAGTCATAAGCCACGAGCCATGTAGTCGTTTGTGAACTATAATGATTTTTTATTAGTGTTTACATACCTATTCACAGTTTGCATTTCCAATTCACGTGTTTGTTGTCTATACGAGCCATGTAGTCGTTTGTGAACTATAATGATTTTTTATTAGTGTTTACATACCTATTCACAGTTTGCATTTCCAATTCACGTGTTTGTTGTCTATACGTTTGTGAAAATTATAATATTTTATTCATGTTTTGATGGATGAGTTTGTCGATCCGTAGCAACGCACGGACACTCCACTAGTTTAATTAATACATGTGTGAGTCGATGCCACGTGGCTGTATGTGATATGTTTGATCGGCTCCGGTATTTTATTAAAGCCGGTAATGAAGAATTTTTTCCGATGGTCCGGCTATTTAGTGCCCACACCATTGTACTGACATTTTTACTACTGGGTTGAAACGGCGGAAAATTAACAGGCCCTTCACCTCACAACCGAAGAATGGAATTTTTCAAAATGGCTTTTCCCCGCCAGAAAAGAAATTTTCTACAACATATATTGGTTACAATAACTTCTTGGAAGAAACTCAAGCCAGCATCTCATCAAGCTTGTAATTCTCAAGCCAAGAACTTCTCCACCTTCTCCACTTCCTCCACGCTCCCGACATAGAGAGGCACTCTCTGATGGACCTGCAGAGCGCATACACAATGATCAACATCACGATCTCCATTTAATCACACATTTAAAGTGCTTCCGAATCCACATTTCAAGAGCATTATTAGCATTACCTCTGTGGGAATGATATCAAGTACCCTCTGGTGGCCATCTGAGCCTTTGCCGCCGGCCTGCTCCGCGATGAAGCTCATGGGCGCGCACTCATAGAGCAGCCGCAGCTTGCCGTTCTTGCTCTTCTGGTCCCTGGGGTAGCCGTAGATGCCGCCGTAGAGCATGGTGCGGTGGAAGTCGCCGACGAGGCTCCCGATGTAGCGCGCGGAGTAGGGCTTGCCCGAGGTGCCGGGGTCTTTGAGGCTGTCCATGTAACTCTTGAGCTTGTCGTCCCACAGAGCGTAGTTTCCCTCGTTGAAGGAGTAGATCTTGCCGGACTTGGGGATCTGCACTTTCTCCTGGGTGAGCACGAACTCGCCGTACATGGGGTCCAGCGTGAAGACGTACACCCCGGTGCCGATGGTGAGCACGAAGATGACCGAGCTGGAGTACATGCAGTAGCCGGCGGCCAGCAGGTTGCTCCCCGGCTGGCACACGTTCACCACGCACATCTCGGTCACCTGGTCAAGCTGCACGCCCGGACAGACCTCAAAGACTTCTGTTAGTTCTGTTGTCACGACTCACGAGGAAGGGATCAAAGAGTACTACTCCGACGACATACGTACGGTTGGGTTTTCGCCGATGTCGGCGAGGCACTCGTCGGCGGGGCTGTAGATGCCGAAGATGGAGCCGGTGGATACGGCTGCGTCGATGTTGGAGGAGCCGTCGAGCGGGTCGAACACCACGATGTAGTTGCCCGAGTAGCTCTCCTCCACCGCCACCGGCACGTCCTCCTCCTCCGACGCGATCACGCCCGTGCGCCCGCTCGACCTCAGGCAGTTCGAGAACACCTGAGCGCGCGCGTACGTGATGCTAGCTTGATCGATCGTGGTTTCTTTGTTGTCAATTTGATTCAGAGTACTGTGTGCAGTAACAACTTGCGTACCTCGTTGGAGACGACGTCGAGCTTCTTCTGGTCCTCGCCCTGCACGTTGGTGGCGCCCTGGACGCCGGTGAGGTTGGAGATGGGCGCGCGCTGCACGAGGGAGGCGATCTGCTTGCACGCCGTGGAGATGCTGGACAGCACGATGGTCATCTCGCCGTCGATGGTCCCGGCCTGCTCCTGCTTGAGCAGCCACGTCGTCAGCGTGATGATCTCGTAGCTGCTCGGCTTCCTCTTAGCCGGCTCCGCCGCCGCGGGCGCCGACGCCGTGTCCACGACCGCCGTGCACCGCACGCCGGGACCCATCGACGCGGCGCCGGAAGTTTGGCCGGCGAAGAGGCCGGACCTCCTGGGGAGACGGCATTGGAGGGACCCGGCCGCCGCCGCCGCCTGCTGGCGGGAGAGAAGAAGCGGGCGGGAGGTGGTGGTGGTTGCGGCAGCCATTGCTTTGCTCCTGCTGCCGGATTTGTTTAGTTTCCCTCTCCTCTGATCTTCTCCCTGTCTTGGCTGCGCACCGCGGTGGCTTGTTGTTTTGCTGATCCATTGGCTCCGGGCTGCGGTTTGTGTGGCTTGAGAGAGGGCGGGAGGCGAGTGTGTGGATTGGGGGAAGAATTGTGAGGATGTCGTCGCTCACTTCAGACTTCAGAGTCTCTGCTCGAGCCTTGTCCTTTTGCGCGGGTCACATTCGCATACCTCACGGCAAGATATTTCGTGGACCGTGGAGAGAGATTCGCGGCCTTTGATCGGCCCAATAACAAAGCATTACGACTCATAAAGCAACCCCTCAAAAAAAAAAGAAGCCACACGGCCAGGATAATCGCGGCGCAGGGAGGTGGCAGATGATGGCAAGGTGTCATCCAACCTTATGCAACATTTTTTTCCTCTAAGTGGTGGTGAATTCTTTATCTGAAAAAAAGGGGTGGTGAATAGGTGCTAGGTGAGCATGATCATGAGTATGAACTAGTGATAAAAAGGACAATGCCAATTAATCCCTTGATTCTAAATCGTTGTCGTAGTTTTAGTTATCGGAGGGAGTACTTCATTTATGACATTCAGTTCCATTTTACCAACCGTTTAAACACAAGAAAAGAAAATCAAAACTCTATATGTGATAAAAAGAAATCAAATATGTGTGAAAACAGGTTTGCCTTTCCATGACACAACGATTTTAGCCTGCTTCATCAGCACTGGGTGGCTAGACCCAAATGACGCATTCTCGGCCCACGTGGATGGTTGGATTTTTCTCAAAAAAATAAAATATTTTCGGACGACCGCTTCCGACAGGACCACGGTAACAGTAGTGCTATTTGCAAGGCAGGCGTCGAGAGGCGGGGAAACCACATATTAACATTGCGTCACCCACGGAAAAAATGAAAAAAAAAATTGCATCATGAATCTTGCTATCTTTTATAGGTTTACATGTTTCAGGCGTTGTTGGCGACGGCCAGGCTGTGGAAATGACATTGTACATCATAATTTTCTCTGGCTTTATCACCATCTTGACATGGCCGCTGCGGCTTACTTCAAAAACCTAACTATTCTCGTGACTGATTTCACATGAATTTGATAATTCCTCATTGGATCAATGAAGCGGGTTGAAAGTCTACCTTGCAAGGAATGTCTTCGGCCACAACGTTGAGTTCTCACATTTTGACTTTTGAGGTAGACAGCCCATGCACACTCTTCAAAACCCGTGACGTGGTTAGTCAAACTTCTGCATGCTTTGTTTTTTGTTATTTAGCACCCTACTCGAAGGAACGTCAATATATAAAGAATGATTCAAAGACGACAAGTTATATAGAGATAACGAAATCGAAACGCTGGAAAAGGACGAGAGCAATCACAATGTCCTCCTCCAACTGGCACTCCGGCAGGGGGAGGGGGTGGGGATCTCGGATTTGCGATGCAGCACTGTATTTAGATCTCATAGACTTCGGATTTGGTTTCCTCTGCAGCGGTGCGCGCTATGGTGGATATGATGGTATTGTGTGATACAAGAATAAAGTTTTCTCTACTCCTGATTGTCCACATCAGCGACTATCTTGTTGGCCGAGTAGAGGAGGGCGAGGGATCTTTTGGTCACTTCTCTTATGGAGCAGTGGATTTGGGTTCTATCTTTGTGTTTTGCAAATGTTCTTCGTGTCTTGGACTCTTGGTGCTTCTTCTCCGATCGATGGTTCTGCCAGTTTCGGCTTCACCAAGGATCAAGTGAGATAGCTCCCTTGATCTGTGTGGTTGGATCTGAAGTGGTCACAAAGCTCTTTTCATCGCCTTGTTTTGCAAGAAGGCGGTTTGTTAATTAGATTGTTGTCGTCGGCTTTTCTGATTCCGACTGGTGACTTTCTGGTTGCTGCGTCAACAATATTTTCGTAACTTGGACATGGTTCAGATCGGCCCAAAGACAGCAACATCAAGCTCTGCTCAAGCCTCAAGGTGAGCCACCGGCTAAGATGACGTCGTTTCCCTAAAAAGAACTTGTGTGTAATTTATCTCTTCTTTAAAGATGGTCATCTAAGGAGTAAGGATTGACCGATTTAATATATGACCTTGGTTTTCTTTCTCTCAAAAATGAAAAATGATGAGAGCAGGGACGGTTGAGAGCTACACAGAGCGACCGGCTACAAACTAAGACCCACCGACCCTTTCCAATGAACGACTCTTGCGTCTTCGTCAGGAGTTAAATTCTTAAGTGCACGTTCGTCATTAGCAACACCAACCGACGCAGCCCGCACGCCTAACAGTTGGAAGTTTCGAACAAGAATACCTTCTTTGGCGAAGTCCTATCTCGCTGTGTATAGTTTTTGAGTTCAACAAACTATATTCTTCCGGGTCATTGCATAGCAGAAACCCAAGCAATCACAAGACAACACCTAGGGCTGCAGCAAACTGGACATTTCCAAGGAAACCTCCACAATACCCGCACGTCCACATGCTATGCTTTACATCGACAAGCCCCAACAGATCTGTATGTCTCTGCTCTGTTCCAAAAGGCAGGCATTTTTTTTTGTCTGCAGCCAATTGGGGAGCACGGACACCTCACTGGAGACACGGCAGAGTCGTAATATACCTGTCATAACAAAAACAAGGAATACAGCTACACTTGTCCAGACTCTGCACTTGTCTGTTCTCGTCACTGGCAACGGAATCTTCAAAGAATCACCGGCAGGCTTCGTCTAGGATGGTTTGATTCACTCGAGAAGTTTAGCAATTACCGTCTTGATTCTACCGCATGCGCACGCGTTCGTCGTCGATCTTAGGAAATGGGCATGCCATGTATGGTAGGTCAATGCCAAACTGTGGCATGCCAGTATATACGCAGCCTATGCAGCCAAGGCCACATTTCTGTCGGTAGTAGGAGAAAACATCAATGCGTAATTAGTCAACCAGCAAGCCTTGTTTGTCTTCTGCCTGTTGTCTTGTGGAGGGGAAAAACAATATCCTGCCCGTGGACTTGCAAGATCCAGTTGTTTTTCCCCAAACCTTGCAAATTCCAATTGATATACACGATGTAGATCGTTCTGACCTTTCACTAAACAATACAGCCATTCTCCGGTCAAAGCATGCATGGTTGATTCGACCACACACGTTCTGAACTCATCATTTCATTTGGTCTCTTTAATCCCAAACAGACATTTCACAGATAAAAGATCAAACGGAGATCACGCGACATCTAGGAATTCCTAATTAAAGTGTCCAGCTTTACAATAAAACCGGCAGAAAGGCTAGATACAGAAAGCTAGTCTGGCCATGCCAATTCCGATATGTCCGGCAGGCAGCTCGACCCTACTCAGCAGTAGTAGTAGTAGTATTCGACCCTAATCAAGCAAGTCACCAGGACTAAAACGAGGCCCTGTTTTTCCTCCGGAGCCGCCGCCCACCACCAAAGAGTCCATGACCATCAAGGACGAACGGAGAGAGCCTTTCCCCCGACATGCAAGGACCATGCATATGAACGTTTACTTTTTTTCGCCGAAACCGTACTTTCATACGGCAGATTAACCTAACGTAGAGATCATACCGAAAGGCATCGCACTACCGCGCCCTGCTTGCTTGTACTGCTGACAATAATTTTCGGTGGAGTCAGAGGCTGCACCGCCCACGTCCAGGACACGGAGAAGAACGAATGAAGTGGGGCGTTTTCGCCACGTTCTTCGTTTATTTTTCAGCAAGGCGGCGTCGCTTTCCGGGGGCTAAATCCCCGGCGCAGATTGTGCAGCTCATTGCTGTATAGTAACGCGGATAACAATCTCAACTTGTTGCCTTGACAACTTGGTGTGTAATATCTCCACATGTGACATGTTCCATTCGCTGCTTAGCTGAGTGCCCGGCTGACGTACGTCGCATTTGCGGATGTCAGTGACAAAACAAGGTTGTCGCCGTCGATCTTCCGATCCGAGCTCACGCACTAGCTAGCAAAGCTGCGCAGCCAGGCGTAAGACGCAGATGGTATCGCTTTACAACTCAGAAAGGCATCGATCGGCACGCCCGGCCGGCCCTTCTTCCTTCTCCATGGCTGGACTCGCGCGGCCTCTGCGCACCAACCGGCCGGGTAAGATGATTGGGAGGGAGGGGTTGGTTGCATATGCGCGCAGCGGGATGGATCATGGACAGTGCGGCGAAAACGGGGTCCTTCCTTCCTCTATACCGACGACGTCTCTTCGGCAACTGATGTGGACTGGAGCCAATCCGCTCCACGCCACGGACGTGTACTCGTCAGTATATGCATGCGCCTTTGGGTACACTCAGGACTACAACTACTACGAGATGCCTGCCTGCCTACTTGCTGTTGCTAATGCAGGCTTGCGAATCGACGCGGGAGCTAACAACATGCCAAATTGGAATCGCCGTCGCCTGATCCAACCATGATCTTTTCATGTGTTGCATAATTGCATTGCCTGTATGGTCCCTTTTTTTGTAGGTTGTGCGCAAATACAGACAGGATGTTAGTTCCTGGAATTGGACTTTCTTTTTTCTTTTTTTCATTGACCTTTTTGTTACAGCTTCTCATGCTTTGGATCCAGTCTCCAGGCCTGACCTTGTTTTTCTTTTCTCATTGACCTTTTACAACTTCTCATGCCGTGGATCCAGTCTCGAGTACTGCCTAACTCCAACTAGCCCTTCGTACGTTCTAAAACAACAATTGCCTTTTGACTTTTTGCCCCGGATGAGAAATAAAAATCCCCAGTCTTATCAGTACCTGGGCATCTTCCGTTATTTACGATCATTGATATGTTTGAATCAAAGGGTGCATTGTCGGTAACGTGCAAAGAGGCTAATTTTTCCAGGCAGACGTGATCACCGGAACCACCACACTAGCTTTGCATAGTGTGGGCGCAACGAGCAGTAAGAATGTACTACCAGTACGTGGTTACTGACCGAGTGCCGGCGGTGAAAGTGAAAGGGTCGGCGTCTGACAGACGTAGTGGCGTCGGGTCCTGACGCCAAAGCAGCAAACAGTGTGGCTTATAAATTGATTAGAACTCCGGTTATTATAGCATGAAAGGCGCAGGCAGGCTGCTCACCGGATTCGGGTCGCGGTGTCAGGTTGTTGGGGATATCACGTCGGACAAACAGTATCCCCGTCCCTATAGCAGCAGCAACCGACGCCACCAGCAAAACCAGGCTCACCAATCGTGAAAGTGGCCGGCGGCATCGATCACGCCGGTAAAGATCGATCCCCCGTGTAATTAAGCAACGTGGCTCAGCACTCACTCCGGCCGGCTGCTGCGCTGCGTACGTAAGATCCATCCGACAATTACTTTGGGTATAATCAAATCTTTGCCTTGGTTGCAGCACATCCCTTATCCGCTACACAAGACATGCATGCGTATCTAGATCGTGCACGCTAATCATTGATTGATTTCCTGATAATGATTGTGATCCTACGATCTGATTAAAAAAAAGTAGCTGCATGTACTGTAATAACCGGATCAGATCGAATCACGAAGGCTTGATTAATTGATCCGTGGATCTTCTCCCCCCATGTCGAGCCGGGGGCACCTGTCGCGCCCCCTCAGCAGCGCGCGCTCAGCCGCAGAGAAATGACAAGGGACAGAGTGGTGCTGAGCATGGCCGTTGGCAGCGGCGGCAAAGCTAGCAACAAGAACCTGGTTGGCACGTCGGGAGGAAGAGACAAGATCTCCTCCACCCCCACGAACACGAATACAAATATACAAACACAACAGCCCCGCGCGATTCAGGAGATACTATACTAATCTAAGCACGCATGGACGGGGATGACACAAACGTATAGCAACAGCGCAATAAAACACAGGTGGAAATCCGGAATCCACCCTGCCTCCCCCCCTTCATTAGCTGTGCCCCGCCGGCGCCGCGAATGGCGCGCCGGCCGTCTAAGCCCAACAACCGGGGAGATCGAGCGCGCCGGTCCTTGTAAAATCCCACGCGAGGCACTGCGAAATGCCAGCAATTAATCAAGCGACGATCATTGCGGCACCTACCAGGTCCCCCCCACGCTCTCTCTCTACGATCCGGGTGCCTCTGCCTCTAAAACGCAAGTGTCATCAAACAGAGTCCTGATCCTAGTCATCTTCCTCCTACTACCAGCTACTAGTACTAGCCACTTTAAATCTTTTGAAACCGGTATCGGTCACGTAGGCATGGCTCTACCAGTTATGGAAAGGGACTCGGCCCGTTCGGGACAGGCTGATTGCGTGGTCGTACATCGGAGTGGGTGAAACCGGGAAGGAACATCTTGTGTCTTGTGGAGCTCGGAGTTGTAGGCTTCGTAGCGTACTTGCACTGTTGCACAGTGCGCCCGATGGCGAATGCAGGACCGAAAGGTCGTGTAGAGCAAACCGTTCGGAATTGCTTACTGTGTCATTCCGAGTCTTAGCCATAGATGGCAACCTCAATATTGACAGTATATGCTGTTCATGGTCAGTAATGGAAAGTATATATTGATCCGTTAATACGGGAGTCCACCTGACTAATAAAGCACCTAGTTGTCGTGCTGAATTTGCCAATGAATGATACTTGGTGACCATCCCACGTTCAGTCAATACGCTCTGAAGTCTGAACTCGATCCACGTTCAGCATGCTCTGAAATCTGAACTATGCTATTGACTTTACACGAGTAGGAATATTTCCACCGTAGTTACCGAGTAAAACATCGGTCAAACAAGCTCAATTAGGCGAAATTGGGCATTGGAAGAATGAGATCAGAAGAAAGTCCACAGAAAATCACAAGCACGATCTTAAAGGAAGTGTGTATGTGGGAACACTGGACAACAGCGGGAGGTTGGAACTGGAAAAAGGAAATGTATAATTCTGTTGACACGCTGACGCGCCAAGAAATCTAGAAAAAGAAAACGTTAAACAAGATACTAGCACAGGGCGTGCGGCCACGACCAAACTTGGGAGCAAGATAATGAAAAGGGCAAAATCTCCGGGGCCCAGCCGCCAGCTGCCCAGACGACTCAGCAAAAACCGGTACAAGACCACCGAGACCAGGGGTAGGGGAGGCGCATAACCCCAACAAAAAGGAGGGATCGACTTGCTGGGCTCTCACACTTGGGCAGAGTACAGTTCCTTCCTCCGGCGCAGCGCGAAGACGAAGGAAGCAGAGGACTAGAAAGGAGGAAGAGGATTGAGCTGTTGGGGAGCGCCTCCTTGTCCCGGGAGTACTGTCCGATGAGGAAATTGTGCCCGAACCTGGAGCGCGATGACGCGCTGGACACGGTGCTGGAGGTTCCCATCCCCGAGGAGATGTTCTCCGGCGGCGGCGGGTCCCGCGGGTCAAGGTTCGGCTGCACCAGCGTCAAGGCGTGGATGCGGTCGCACGCCGCCGACCGGTCCGGCGCCGGGGAGCCCTGCTCCATGAGCCGCGGCGAGCTGCAGCTCATGCTCGGCGTCATCGGCGCGCCGCTCATCCCGCTCCCCGTCAGCCACGCCAAGCAGTCGCCCTCTTCGGTCCTTTGCGAACAGCTCAAGGGCGACCCCATTGTACGTCAAATCGGCGTTTATCTTGTTCTTCAGGGTTTGTGCAGGCTGGTTTATAATTAATTAACGTGACTGTATATATTGGCAGGAATCGTCGTCAGCCAAGTACATCGTGCAGCAGTACATAGCGGCGTCGGGCGGGGAGTGGGCGCTGAACAAGGTGAAGAGCATGTACGCGATGGGGAAGGTGAGGATGACGGCGGCGGAGCTCAACAGCAGCGACGCGGACGGCAGTAATAATGGCGGCAGCGGTCACCGCGGCGGGAAGAAGGGCGGAAAGGGCGGGGCCGGCGGCGGCGGCGAGATCGGCGGGTTCGTGCTGTGGCAGAAGAAGCCGGAGCTGTGGTGCCTGGAGCTCGTGGTGTCCGGCTGCAAGATCAGCGCCGGCAGCGACGGCAAGGTCGCCTGGCGCCAGACGCCGTGGCACCAGTCCCACGCCTCCCGGGGCCCGCCGCGCCCGCTCCGACGGTCGCTCCAGGTGCGTATACGTTAGTACTCCCTAGCTTTCCTGCGATGTACCGTGAACGTGTTCTTTGGTACTCCCCGTACGCGTGTACCGTAAACCTGGGACTTCAGGTTTAATTAGCTAGGACAATAGGCTTAATTAGCTAAGACGATTAGTTTACGCAACAAGCAAACGATCGAGCTTGTCCCTGACTCCCTGGGCTGATACGAGTCTGACGTTGCTAGTTACTGGTCGGACGGTAGTACGTACGTTAGCGCAAGCCCATTGTTGTCATCGATGTCCCTTGTTGGTATTGCCGTATGTAGCAGCAAATAACACGGGAATTGATTGGTCGATGCTATGGTATGAAGTACCTAGTGTTTGGATCAAAACCGTACGCCGATCACAGACCATTGTCGTCGGTACTACGGCTGGGGTATGTGCCGCGAGCATGCGTAGAGGGGCGTTGATCGATCAGGAGGGGCGTGCAGACCGATTATCCCCCTGCGCGCTGTCGGTGGGACAGAACGGACGAGATCTCTCGCACGGGGCAGAAGACATAATTACGCCTTTTGATGAGCACCGGCGGAATCATTGAGCGAGCCGCGGTCAAGGTCCAGGGCCATGTCGGGATAAGATCGCGTGATCGCTCGTCGTGCGGCGCAGAGAGAGAGAGAGAGAGAGAGAGAGATCCAGGCGCCGATCGATACCGTACCTAGATTTGGGTTTGGTGACCCATCATTGCCGCGTGTGGCGGTATCCTGTCGCGCCGCGCTGGGGCGGGTAATTTAGTGCCGCGAAGACGATCGGAGCTTGTAGGAGGCGGCCGGCGTGAATAGTGGCCGACGGGCCTCGATCGCGGCTTCCAACCAACGTGCGGCCATGTGCAGTAAACGAGCGGCCGGACGACAACACCACATGGACATTGGCCTCATGACCGCGTCATCAAGCCGGTTGGTGCTGCCGCGTAGTAATCCGTCAGCACTCAGCAGGCCCGGTTCCTTCCACCGAACTAGCCCCGCTAATCGCGCCGCACCAACCTGATCGCGCAAAAAACTAATCCCGCTTCGTGCTCCGCGTGACCGCATGCTCGATTTGTTTGACCATGGAGTCAACTCTAACTCGGGGGGCCAAGTCCACACCGTGCGTTCGTGTCGTGCTATACACATACTCCGAGCAGTGAATTAGCGATGTTTTTATTAGTGATTGTGACGAGTTTGAAGCTAAATAAAACTAACGTGTGTTTCCTTGGGAATTAACGTGCAGGGGCTAGACCCGATGCTGACGGCGAGCCTGTTCGCGGACGACTCGGTGTGCATCGGCGAGCGGAGCATCGAGGGCGAGGACTGCTTCGTGCTGAAAGTGGAGGCGGAGGCGTCGAGCCTGCGCGCGCGCAACAGCAGCAGCGTGGAGATCATCCGGCACACGGTGTGGGGCTACTTCAGCCAGCGGACGGGGCTGCTGGTGCAGCTGGAGGACTCGCACCTGCTGCAGATCAAGTCCAGCGGCCACGGCAGCGTCTTCTGGGAGACCACCATGGAGTCGCGCCTCGGGGACTACCGCGCCGTCGACGGCGTCAACATCGCCCACGCGGGCCGCACCGCCGTCTCGCTCGTCCGTTTCGGGGACAGCCAGGACGGCAACACCAGGACGCGCATGGAGGAGACGTGGAACATCGAGGAGGTGGACTTCAACATCTGGGGACTCTCCATGGACTGCTTCCTGCCGCCCAGCGACCTCAGGGAAGGCAAGGACGGCCAGGACGTCGCCGCCGTCAAGCCCGCGCGCCCGCCGCCGTTGAGGATCCCCGCCGTGGCAGTCCGGGTTGGCCCCTCGCAGGTGGCTGCCGTTAACCTCGACGAGTCAGACTCGCTAATTGCGAGGTGATCATACGCGGATCGGACACACGCATACTAGACGCATAGTACATACAGTGTTGCGATATGAGGTGTGTGTTAGTGTTACTACCGTGCGTGTGTGCATGGGGGGACACTCGTCGCTATAAACTGCCTCTGGGTAAGATCTGTATATAAGTTCCAGGTTGCGATTTTTTTTCTTTCTTTTCTTCTCTTTTTTTTGAGGAGTGGATAAAACCTCGGCTAGGATTGGGGTCAGGAGTGAGCTAGTAGTGAGTAATTCGGACTAGTAGATATCATACTCGATCTAATTATAGCTGTATTGTAATGAGCTTAATGGCGCTCCGTCAATGTAAATTTGAAAGAATCTTCCAATCCTGCCCGGTCGCATGATAGACGTTGAACTTGTCTTGCTCCTCATACTTCAACTTGATATGTCTGAAGAAAATCTTTGATGACACAGGGAATTCGTTGCAATCCTGGGGAGCAGAGTGTACTGGGAAAGTGCACACTTGACAGACAAGAATTGAGCTAAAGGAAAGTGCGGAGAACAACATTTCTGTCCACAAAAAATCAAATCGAAGGTATACCACTTCTGCAGGGGATTGACTGACACAGATGCGAGCAAATTGAAGGGTAGATAAGCACTGAGATGAGCCTTGCAGCAGCATGACAGTCACATTTACATGTGCAGCTAGCAACCTCTGAAGCCAGTTGCACAAGATTCATCACTTTAATATGTGTGAATCGCATAAGGACCATGATATACAGAGAATTCGTTGCAATCTTGGGGAGCAGTGTGCTGGCAAGTGTAGACAATTGACAGACAAGAATTGAGCTAATGGAAAGTGCCGAAAACAACATTTCTGTGGACAAAAATTCACACCAAAGGTATACCATTTCTGCAGGGGATTGACTGACACAGATGCGAGCAAATTGAAGGGTAGATAAGCACTGAGATGAGCCTTGCAGCATCATCACAGTCACATTTACATGTACAGCTAGCAACCTCTGAAGCCAGTTCCATAAGATTCATCACTTCGCGATGTGTGAATCACGTAAGGACCATGATATGAAGGCCCCACACCTCTACTTGAATTACTAAGAGAAAGACATAAATTTACTGCGAGAGGCAAGTTAGCTAGGCTCGCCCTACAGGAGATAGAGGGGGCCGGTGCGGCACATAGGTGCTGGGAGCTCTACCTTGGCTGACTGCCATAACCTTGGGCTTATGATCGGCAAGGAGTGTGTGTTCTTGCGATGCTAGCACATCTGCTTGCATCCTGATAGGGTACCTGTCATGAAGCATCACTATACACATCGCAAAAGCCTGAAGTAAAGCAATGGATGATCTGAATTCGACTGCGTACAGCCCTTCTTTGAAGGAAACCATACTGAAGGCTTGCCTATCTTCCCCCGATCGACCCTGCAAATACAGGTAGTGTTACCTCAAACATCAGTTAATTTATCCAGTCATGACTTAGATAGAAGATAAATCATGGAAGCAAGCAAGAGTAGGGAAGTTCAAGGGCACACCTGAGCGAGTAAGTCAAATCGATGACTGCCATCTGGTGTCTGGTTAGCCGGAACAGACTTGTAAGCTTTGTTTTCTTGGGTGTCAGCGGTGAGGACACTCAGAATGCAACCTTCATCCCACCCGCCACAGTCACATGATCCTCCTGATCTCCACCTCTCCATCAGAGGTAAAGGCTGCCCAGAAGTGGATGCGCCATGGAAACCATTAGGTAGTACAGCAATAACACCGGCTGGAGCAGAACTAGGATTTTTCATGTTATGGTGGAAGTTCCCCAAAGGAGGGCAAGAACAGCCAATTGATGCTGAACTGCTTCGGCTGGTATTCTGTGAAGATGATTGATGAGGAATTTCTGCTTGCTGTGGCACAGTGCTGATAAAAGCTGCAAGCTCTCTGCTGACGTCTGAAACACCTGAGGAATCAGGTGTTGGTAGCAGTTCAGAACCAACCAGCACAAATTCCCTGTGCACATGGAAATCTTTTGTGTGGCAACATCTTGATTTTTTCTCTGAGATCCTCATTTCCCCAACAATACTGGAAACAAGTTGATGTTTCTTGTTTTTATTACCTGCCGTGATCCAAGCTCCACTTTTTTTCTTAGGTTCTTCAACAGTGAATAAAGTATATGCGCTTTCCAGATCATCCTTATTGGAGATGCCCTTCCTTCTCACAGTAGCCGCCAGGATATCAGAGTCGCCATAAGAAAGCATGAATAAAGGTAAGCCATTCTTCCATGCTAGCTGCAGAAGCGCTTGCCTTGTTGTTGTTGAATCCCTTTCTTGCTGGAGGTACCTCTCACTGTTCAATAGCACTCGAGGAGGCTGATCTATGTTTGCTTCAGCATGGTTATTTGAAATGACTACTGCATCAACTGACCTACGCTGCACATTTTGTGACCCAGATCCTCCCAAGTTAAGAGACTGTTTATTGGTATTGCTTGGCAGATGACACTTTGGAACAAATGAAGGTTGCGTTGGCAGAGAAGTGGATGTTTGCCTAGATTTTAATAATGGATCCAACATCCTCCTCAATGGGCTGCGCCTGCCTTTGCTGTTTGCTGGCTTGTCTTCATTAATCCTATCCACAGGGGTGTCAAGCCGTCGGGGAGATGGTGCTTCCTTTAGGCTAGAGCAGCGGCTCACTCTATTCAATCCAGAAACAAGATGACGATCAGGCAACAAATCAGTATCGGTGAACTTTGAGCTGCTTTGGGGAGGTTTCTTGGAGACACAAATGACAGATTTGTTTTGGTTACATTTATCACCTATTGTTACAGCTGCATCAACAAAATCATCTCTAGTTGCACTGCTACCCGAGCCAAGCTCTTCAGCTGAATCCATGATGGGGAGTGGACATGAGTATGGGATTTGAGGAAATTCATGGGATTGGCCAAAATCCTCCAAGTAATCAACAGGTGATGTACTGCCATTTCTTTCATTTTCCATCACAGAACTAGATATTACACCACTGATGCCATTTCTTTGCTGAAGGTCATTGCGCATGGAATCATTGTCATGGGATGTGAAGAAATTCCGCCCAATGTTATCATCATCTGTAAAAAGCCTGCGAGAACAGTGATGGACAGCCTCCTCTATCTTCCTTGTAGTATCTTCATCATCTACTATTTCATGAGGTGTGCAACTCCCAGAGGCAGCGATCATGCAGTCTGAGGGTACAGACAACTTGCTGATACTTAAGCCACCACTGTTCCCATTGTTCTCTGCACATATGTACTTCCCATGCCCTGGCAACAAGCTCAGCACTGCAGAATTTGGGCTAGGTGAATATATCGCCTTCTCATGGTCTTTGTCCACAGGACTGCTTTGCGGAGACATCATAGAACAATGCTGATGGTCATTGAGTGGCGGAGATTGATTGCTTTCAAAAGATTTGCTGGTGGGGCTTGCAGAAGAATTAGATGGAGAAGAAAATAGCACAGATCTAGTGGTATCAGATGGAGAGGCTCCATGGCTGCTAGAGAGCTCATGCTTTTGTTGGTGAGACCACCTTGCAAGAAGGCCCCACTCAAGAACCCCAACATTCAGTGCTTTGTCCTGAATAACGTCTGCTGTCTCTTTACGCTGCAAATATGAAGGAACTTTTGACATATGCTTGACAAGTTCATCGACAGTAGTGTCCTTTCGTGCAGGCCATGGTTTTGAGATCTTCAAGGCTGTGACTCGTTCTGTATTCCGAGGTTCTCGCTGCCTTCGAACGTTATCATTCTTCACTACTCTGATCCTATCTTCAAATTTTCCATCAATGTTTCCCCTGACTGCTGAGTCCTCCTTCGGTACTTGTACAAATTGATCTGGTTGTGAATTTCCCCTCTGTCGTCCTTCACGACTTGATGTCTTCACATTCCTTTCTCTACCAAGTGGCCCTTTTGTTGCCATCTTTGTGATGGTTTAACATAACAAGCAGACCTTTCCAATTTATCTCGTATATGAGCAATAGGACAAATTATCACTTGATTCAATCTGGTATCCTGAAAAAGTTTCAACAGGTAGAGATTCAGTAAATTACAATTGCTTAAAGCCTGCAATTCATTTCAATATAAGCAAGAAAAGGATCACATGTCTATTTACCTTTTATATTTCTGCCAGACCAGAGTACAGATTACTAACTCGGACTAGTGATCAGCTATCAAATAGCACACCGCACTTTTGTACACATTTAATACAGGGTTGTGTTATCATAATTAACAGCCATGAGTCTGTCGGTGGATGATCACATCATTTTGCCTCCCGGGGATCCTGGATTTATGATTCATGCTGTTTCCAGGTGTCTTCGGTTGGTCAGGACTTGCCCACAGACATTTATGCCATTGTAGTGTTTTAATTTGGATATGTTAATCTTGCATATAAGATAAAGAAAACGAACAGATAAAAAAGGCACCAGCAAAATTGGGAGGTTGGCCTGAAGCTATTCACTTATTAGTTGTGGACGTGCGTAGCTTCTATATACTGTATAAAAAATTAGTATGCACAGTCTAGCCAGTCAGGGCGGTGCTACATCGGTACAACTACAAGCGTGTACGCCCACTAGTTTTGGCAAACAAAATTGATTATACATGTACAATATACATATATGTATGCATAAAATACGCTTAATAATTCATAAAAAAAATCCAACGAACCAGCCGACTCCTCATTCATAACTCCCTCCTCATTCTCTCCCCCAAGATCCCTCCTACGCATCCAGCCCAACATGCAAAAATCACAACCGGCTGCTATTCCAGGATCCCCAGTCGGAAAGTAAATCAATCAGAGTCCCTCCTCGTTTACCGGGGCTCCTCATCCAAGACTCCTCGCTCGTAAAATGCAGGTTCTGACGAGCTCTAGAAGGGTCAATGGGTCATCCTAGGAGAGGCAGGAGGAGATAGGGAGCCGTCGAGTCGTACCTTGTCGCGCAGCCACCACGCACGTCCTTCGCGGTCACGCCACCGAGCACCGCCGCGCCGGACTCGGAGGGGGCGCGATAGGAGAGGGAAGCCCGCGGCGCTCGAGGACGAGGGGCGGCACCTGGAAAGGGACGGAGGAAAGGGAGCGTCGATTTGAGGACAGGGTGGGGGAGGAAGGGCAGCACTGCAGAGGAGAGGGACAGGGAGGTCGGGTAGAATGGGAGATGCTGTGTTATATCCCAGATCTTATCTGTAGCAGGAAAGGGGGATCGGAGTGGAGGAGGAAGAACACTAGAACAGCAGATAGAGCAGAGGTAGATGGAGGCTATACTTCATCAGTGAGATCTCTTCTTTAGTGAGGGGAGAGGAAAGACCACACTCATAAATACAAGTGCTCCCCCCCCTCTCTCTCTCTGGCGTGACATTTTTTTTAGGACAACCATCCAGTTTTTCTCCCTTTTTCTACGGAATTACCGTCCAGTTGATTCCACAATAAAAACTTAAAAGGTTGAAAAATGAATCATCTAGTAACAGTAAAAGGTTTCTAATGAAGTGGAAGGGTATCGTTGAAATCCACTTTTTTTTTATGTGTATTCTAACTTCATAAGTTTAAGGGTGAGTTTGGCATTGAGGTGAATTATGATAACAGTTTTGCTACTTTCTAGGCGACTGAGAAATAGCTATTTCTTAGTCGATGATAACAACCTTTTGATTCATTTATTGAGATTCGTGTAAAATTAATGTAGGTCCAGTGAATAAGAAAATCTTCATTGGATGGCTACGATTGTCGACTGAAAAAATAATTATTTCTTATACGACTGCGAAATATATAATCCATCTCTTCCAACCATCTTTTTGTTATTTTTATGTTTGGCTAACCAACTTTTTCCTATTTTCGTGTGTATTTTCTTTCCCACACAGATTATTAAATAAGTTCAGCAATACCAGACTAAGGCTAAATAGCCTCATAAGAGGTTGACCCAAAATGTAAGAACCTAAAACCACTAAGCACATTACAGTTGGAAACACGCTAGTTGCAAGGTAGATTGTCAAATCGACGGAGAAAAAAAGACCAATAACAAAATAAAAAAGGGCGAGGTTCACTAGTTTTGGGGTGTGAATCCGGAAACTCGATCCCTCCCCTTATCATGATATCGAAACGATAATGGGAACCGGCTAAGATTGAAATTGCAAAAAAGTTGGCAGACAAAAAAATTTTGTATTCACTTGGTTGGTTACGAAAAAATTGATTGGTTATAGAAACTTACCATCTACTTCCTTCGTCCTACAATTCTTGTTTTAATTTTTTTTCAAAATGGATGTACATATTTCTAAAAAAACATCTAGATACGTGTCATATTCAACAAGAATTATGAGACGGAGGGAGTATTTCACAATTCCTTCGTAATTTTTGTCAGATTTTTGGCCAACAAAAGATGAAGAAATCTATAATCAATTTGCTAACGAGACATTTGTTGCCAAAGTTCTTAGTAGGACTTAAACTGACATAAACCAAACACATCCTGAAGTCCCAAAGCGTCGAACATGACGTCGTTTCATCGACAACTAAAGGTGGTTGATGGTTGATGCATGCTGTCAACATTTCTTGTTTGTTGGGACGTGTTTCACTGGTGGGAGACTGCACGACATTTGGGCGCAGGCTGATTGCCCCTGCATAACGCGTCATCCATGTGCATCTCTACTCTCTAGCTTGCATACAGCTTCGCCGGCAAATTTGACTGCGTTTTCTAAACATCGAGCACATGACAAGTGTCCAGAGAATAAAACATGGAACACGCGACGGCTACATTTTTTAACCAGGATCGTTTCGTTCGTCAGCAACGTGGCTAGCAGCTAAGCAGGAAACGGAAGCTAGCTCACGGGAGGAGATAAGGGGTGACGACGATACGCGCGGCCGGGGCCAGGAGGAGGAAAAACGCATCGAAATGATTTGAGGAATCTCATCCTGACCCGATCGTGAATTAAAGAACCAGCTTTCCGTCCCGTCGTGGAATCTCACGGAGCTCGAATTCGACTGTTCCCGCTGCCTCCTTTTCCTTCTCCCTGCGACCACGATCCAAAAAAAGAACTATTGTAGCCTGTACAATTGACAACAAAGGTTCGGGAGACCCGGCAAAAGCGGGGAGCAACAAACGCTAGAGATAAAGCCCGAGCGAGGCCTATACGGCTAAATACGATATCGAGCTGCTTTCGATAAAGATAGTGGATGTTTGTCACGGCCCCATGCATCAATGGCTTTGGAAGAATCCAAAGGCTACCGGTCCGGCCGGGGTCGGGAGCCAAATGGAGGCTGCCGGGGGGAAGAGAACGCTTCGGTACAGCGCGGCGTTTGCCTATTTTTCACGCTCGTGCCGTACTTGCCGGTGCCGCGTTGTCGGGCAGTCCTGCGCGGCCGGGATATTGTTTTTTTTTTTGGCGAGTAGCGGCCGGGTTATTGCTGGTGTGATGGATTGACATCTGCGATCGGACGCTTCCTTTCTTTTTACAGCTCTCAGCTCGAGGGCCTCTGTCGAAAACCTTCATTTTACCGGCAGTCATTTTTTTTACTACTAGCAGTCCATCTTTGACACCTGAATCGTTCGTTCTCACGTGTTCAGACGTAAGCGATGAAAGTCCATGCGGATCTCGAATGCAGTGCTACCGAAGTTACCTCCGGTATGGAAAGTACATCTTTCTGCGGCATGGAAATATGGAATCGTATCTCAGTTCTCAAACTGATAGAGGCAAAGCACCTGTAGACTTTAGCGGCTCTAAGCAAGTACACATGCTTTGGTTTATACTGTAGCAGCAGCTTATACTTGGCAATGATAGATGGATCCAAGCATCCAGCAATTCGGGACCGGGACGGGTAGCTGGCCTCACTGTTTGGTGCCCCGCCAAACACGGTCACGAGGAATCACGAGATCGAGCTCTCGCACACTCGCATCAAACAGTAGCATCGCTGGTTTTTTCTTCTGCTCGAGTCGTAGTCGTGTTCAGGACAGTATCCACGATCTCGCAACAAGCCCACACCGGCACCGGGCGGCAGCCACCTAACCCACGAGCGACGGCCTGTCGGGTCAGCCGTCTGCAGGTACGACGACCGACGGTACGGGCTAAAGACTGCTCCAGTGGGGCCAGCATCCGGACCATTTGTCAGCCCACTGGGCCCATTCTACGAGTAGGAGGCCGGCCCTGGATGCAGCCTGCAGTACAGGGCTGGGGCGCATGATGGATGGCCCATCCTAGCTTTGGTTTGCCCGCGCCAAGCAAATCAGTGCAGATCGAAAGAAAAGACACGGTCGCTAAAAAAAGAAGAAAGAAAAGACACGGAAGTGGCGGGGACTTTGTTTCGGCTGCAACTCGGCCCAGCCGCGCGTATCGTCGGGTCCATCGTGATTTCCGAACACGCGAAGAGGCCGGAGGCGTCCGCTCGCCTGGCTACGTGTACAACACAGCGCGGCACGGGGGTAGCCGCCGGGGAAGCACATTCCCGGCGATACCATGGATATTCCACCGCGGAACCGACCTCGGTTTCCATCCACCGCTTCGCGGATTTTCTTCTTCTGTCGGGGTAGTTTTCTTTTGAATGGTGAAGTCTTATGACTGATGGAAATTCAATATTCCGACGGTGTACGAAGTGTAGTTACGCAAATTTTTCGCTCATTGAGATATTTTTTGGGTAAAAACAACGACGTGTTTCTCTCCAAGTCGGTCTCGACTTTCACCTTGAGCCGGTCTCTGTGTATCTTATTCGCGCCTGCCGTGCCGACCCCTGTTTGGAAGGCAAAAAAAAGAGGGAGAAAATATCCCCAAACCCTAAAGCTCGGTGCTCACCATCCCGCCCCCAAACTCTAGGGTTTAACTTCCGCGTTCTCTTCACGCGACTCTCGCAGTCGCTGATCCGGTCAACCGAGTCCACACTCTAGGGGTGGTGTTGGGCTGGCGACGAGGGAGGACGAGCAAAGGGGCGGATGCAGACGGAGGCGGGGGTTGGGATGGCCGCCGCAACTATGGACGGCGCTACGGCTGCGGCCGCACGGAGGTACTCGACTCAGCAGCAACAGCCGCAGCCGCAGGTGCACCGCCACCAGCCGCAGCTCGGAACGACGCTTCATCTCCTCGCCGGCGGCGTCGCTGGCGCCGTCAGCAAGACCTGCACCGCGCCGCTCGCCCGCCTCACCATTCTCTTCCAGGTGCGTCTTAAATCGAGAGCGGCCAGTCTCTTGCTTTCTCTTCCCTTTTAATGTCGCGCGGACTGCTTTGTGATTTTTGTTTCCTCGCCAACCTGCTCTGTTGCCTAATGCTAATTGCGGGTTTTTAGTAAGCAATGAGTGTATCTTACTTCATTGAGTTGCTTGGGGACGGTCCTGCTTCCGAATAGTGGAGAAATGGGAATTGGATACATTTTTTAAGAGCAACTCTAGACTAAGGCAAAACTTTTAAAACTATAAAGACAGATCCAAATGCAATTCATGTTCTTGAAGAAGTCCTGGCTTGGCGCTATGGGTAAAACAGGCACGCAATATCGTGCTTTTTTCTTGACAATAGTATGTGTTTGCTAATAAAATTCATGAATTTTATATATCTATTTGCAGGTGCAAGGAATGCATTCAGATGTAGCTACCATGCGCAATACTAGCATATGGCGTGAGGCATCCCGCATTGTGTATGAAGAAGGTTTTCGAGCGTTCTGGAAAGGAAATCTTGTAACAATTGCACACCGTTTACCTTACTCCTCAATTAGTTTCTATACATATGAGAGATATAAAGATGTAAGTGCAGGTGCTTTTGTATGGAATTTGCATGCCTATTCTTTGTTACTTTTTGCTGTGCTTAATTTGTTAAGTTTGAGGCGTGCAGTGGCTTCAGATGATACCTGGTCTCAACAACAATGGTGGATTTGGTGCCGATGTTGGTGTCAGAATGGTGGGTGGTGGTTTGTCTGGAATAACAGCAGCTTCTTTGACATATCCACTGGACTTGGTACGGACACGCCTGGCTGCTCAGGTAAGCTGCTGTCACCAACCGTGCGTAGAAATTTGTAGAAACTATTGTGAAATGTTCACTTGACATGCCCATGGGCAAGTTAATTTCCGTGTGCAAAAGACTACAGTTCCAAATGATTTCATTTCTTACTGGAGAGAAGTAACACTTTGGACATTTCTTCTGTCGTCTTGATAAACAGAAACTGTTTGATGATAACGTTCTTTAGGTACTTACCATTGGATATGGACAAATAATTGGCTGCAATAAAACCAATCAATTACCCCCTTTATTCCCCTTTTTATTGGTTGGCACTCAGGATAGGAGACTTACTTTATTTATGCACTCTGCTTTGAGCCTTGAACCATAGATTGTCTATGTTGTAGCTTTGCAGTGTTCAACTAAGCTTCTGAACCAATATTCTTTTTCTCAATTGTATGATTGCAGACGAACACGGTTTACTACAGGGGCATATCTCATGCTCTTTTTGCGATCTGCAGAGACGAGGGTCCCAGGGGTCTGTACAAGGGGCTTGGTGCAACTTTACTCGTATGCACATTTGGCATTTCTTCGAAGTTTCAGTTTATTGAGCATCTTTCTTTTGTTATTTCATTTGATGATCCTTTAAAACACAGGGAGTAGGCCCCAGCATAGCAATAAGCTTCTCTGTGTATGAAACTCTACGATCCCATTGGCTACTAGAGAGGTAACGTGTACAAGATGCATTTTAGCTCGAAGTCATATCCATGCAACTTATTAAATTTTGCTTGTGTTAACCTCTGATGTTGAATTCAGGCCATGTGATTCCCCTGTCTTGATCAGTTTGGCTTGTGGAAGTCTTTCAGGAGTTGCATCATCTACTAGTAAGTGACCTATAGACATACAGCCCCTTGTTACCAGATGTGCTTTGATAATCTAGCAAGCATGTTCAGATTCGCAAAAACTTACTGGGCCAGTTCCAAGTTAGGAATATTATCTTCTGTGTTACTAGAGCTCAGTTTGCGGTTGCTAAACTGTGTTGTGCTGAACCTATTCTATAATTTTCTGTGGAAAAACACTCACAGAGATAGGAACATGCTGGCTAGCCAAACGATAAATAGGCGATGCCAAACACAGTCTAACAAGACAAATTGTCATCGAACATGAATGGCAGAAGACTAAATGTTTACCTGAATATGGAATTATCTGCAAGAGAGAGAGAGTGTCTTCTTGGTTAACCAATAAACCGCTTTCTTAGCGAATTGTCATGGAACTGATATTTAGTATTTTTATTTCTTACTTGCCACTTATAAGTACTTAACGAATTGTCATGGAACTGACATTAGTATTTTTATTTCTCACTTCCCATTTGCCTATTCCCTTCAGTTTGGGCTCAGAGTGACTTTGTATGTAAGCTTCTTTTTTAAAGTAACATAAAAAGAAGTAACTTAATTCTTTTGCTATCTCTGAACTGCCATATGGTCTGCACCTTACAGTGATCATTTGCAATTATTATTTTCCAGTTACATTTCCGTTGGATCTTGTAAGACGCCGCAAGCAGTTGGAAGGTGCAGCTGGGAGGGCCAATGTCTACAAGACCGGACTATTTGGAACGTTTGGGCATATTATCCGGACAGAAGGTTATAGAGGATTGTATAGAGGGATCTTGCCCGAGTACTGCAAAGTGGTTCCCAGCGTCGGCCTCATTTTCATGACCTATGAGACACTGAAATCCATTTTCACAGGAGGGGCATCAGCTGAATAGATCTTCAGTGTCTGACTGAGCTTGTCAGTTTTGATATTTGTCTCAAAATAGTGTCCGAGGCTGATTAGGGAGGGACGGAGACAGAGAGATGAGTTTGTAGCATATAATAGGATTTAGGTGGTGCGAAGTTTTGGAGTTCATAACTTTGTGTCCTCAAAGAATAGTAACTGCCGTAGGTCTTACAAAATTTTGCTGATCACTCCCGTTATGTGTATGTTAACTTTTGTCAGCTTGTAATGGTGCATGCAGTCATTGTCTCCGGCATGATACCTCTGGAATACGGCCTCTGGTATGATTTATGTGAAGTGACAAGTGAGCTCTTGTGACTATGAGTTTGGTTGTATGAATGTGAATAGTCTAGCTTGCAATTGTACGCAAAGATCATTAAAACAAAGACCAACTATTTGATTATGACTGAAAAATTGGCAGGGCACAATTTGGCCACTATTCAAGCCTCTTAACTCTTCCCTGGGCATGGTGATCTTCGCTAAAGGAGAAGATTATGTTCCATTGGCCACTATACAGATCTCTATTTTCCATGGCAGAGCCTGATCCAGGAACAGCTTGTATTCCATTCTGTAATAGTTTCTATCAGCTTTTGGGGGATCACATATGTTCACTTCCATTGCTGATTCACACTTTTGTTTAAGAATTGGTTTTGTGCAGTAAGAAACTTAAAGCTTCCAGCCTGCTTAGATGCTTCGAATTTGAGGGCTAATGGTTTTCCTGCAAGTGTTCTTAATTAGTATACTTCTCCTTGTCATATTTGCTTATGTGCGGGACTTTACACTCATACACATATATAAAATACCTCATTACATTAGTATGGGCAATACTGCAAGTTACATTGGTGCTTCTCATGTCATCTTATTAATTACACCTGACACCCTGTTACTTCAAGCAAATGCAGTTCCATTTCTGATTCACTTCCACATGACCCCTCTGAAAACACAAGGTCATTGTAATCCTTTTTCTTTTCTTCTGTAAGCACAATGATCTCTTTATGCATCTGCGTATGATCTGCTGCAGTTCTGCGCCCGATATGGACATGGCCTTTCCTTTGTGTTTAGAGGGGGAAACCTCCGGTTAAGCGTATATGGTTCAGTGTCTGGCGAAGGCCATACTGGTTGACAGCTTTATATGCAGTTCTGAAACCGTCGCCATACGCCGCTGAGGTGTCATTGGCGATCTGATGCATGAAGAACTCGCCGAGCTTCTTCTCGGTATGCGATATTCCACCCTTTTTGGACGACGGTGGCCGGTAGTGGGAGGACGACGACGAAGACGAAGCATAAGAGGATGAAGGATGGGCGTGTCTTGTAGCAGCTGGAAGGATCTCCGCCTCTAGCCACAAGTAAGACATGACTTGGCATATACCCTCCTCAACCTCTGGCTTTAGGTTTCGGTAACCTATTTCAGCAATTAATCAGAGCTCGTAAATTCAGGCCAAATTATGTAAAATGGCCGTTGAAGATTCAGAGCAGTGCAATGTTGTTTGTACCTTTGAGGCGCAACCACCCGTGCATCAATTCATGGGCAAGAATGGAGCCAGTTAGTAGCCTGCAATTATATGCAGATTGTTTTTTATTAGGATGCGCTATATTTGCAACATATTTTTTTGGAGAAACAATTGCAACATCTGATTCTGGCATAAGACAAGTGATCAGTGAAGAATGAACTGACCTGGGGAGGCCATACAAGACAAGAATTGCGGTGACTTCACATCTCCGAGTCAGCTTCTGCGGTTGAGTTCTCATATCCAGTAACCTGTTCCCACCAATCCTGGGTCTCCTAAGTATCTGTAGAAACAAAAACAAAAAAAAAATTAAAGGAGGATCATCGCCTGGATAATCTGACTCGTAAAAGTCGATTCAGGTTGAGATATTGCTCTTACACTGCTCACGGTCTGCTCCTCCGACAGACACAGGCCTCTGGTTTCAGGCATGTGGTGAGGACCCTGAAGAAAGCGCAGATGAGCGTTAACATTTTTCTTTTTGCCAAGTTTAGGCGTCGACTATCAACTGAAATAGAAACTCACTCTGCACTCTCCTTCCATGGCTTCGTTGAGCGCTTGCCGTTCGACCAGGAGCATGGGTATCTGCTGGTCTAGCTTCATGTTCATTCCTTCGTAGTAGTCCCTGATAGAATGGTACAGGGGCTGGCATTCACCGGTGTCCATGACAGCGGAATCCAGGCATTCCATGCACAGACTGCGGCCGTCTCCCAGTGACATATACTTTGTGTTCCTTGGCTACAGAATCGCATAAGAAAATTTTACGGTTGCAGTGGCAATTGAAGAAAACAAAATCGGCATAGCCGTTGCATATGTTTCACACCAAACTCGAATCATCTTAACTTTTAAATCTGCCATTTAGCCTTGTTTTTCAAAAGGCACTAGGCAAACCATGAACCCATTTTTATGTGGATTTTTGCAAGTAGAATCTGAAATGGCTGAAATGTAAGAAAAGCTGCAGGGCAATTGTTCCTTGGCAATTTTGCCACCAAAATGTACCTCCATTTTCTCACAGCTACAGCAACGAGGTGTGCGGTCAAGCTCATGTGAAGGGCAATACTTCTGGCCCCAGAATGGATGTGCTCTGTATTCTATCAAGCCCGTCCTGTTTGTGGCGATCTGCAGAAATACACGCACACAAAAATAAGGTTTTCTTTCCTTATAAAAAAAAGGTTTTCTTGCTGTGGTGTTCCAGTGGCATGCTAACAAAATATGACTATCAGCTTCTTTGGGTGGAGTTTATTCAGATAACTTACAAAATGAAGGCAGACATCACATTTTGGGTGGTGTAGCTCCTTGTAGCACAACTTGTGGTATGGTTCTGCACCTAGCAAGGTGAACTGGGAAACACAAAAGTGTAAGGGCCTACTTGGAGAACAGAAATTTCACAGGAAACAGTTCACTTTCTGCTACAAGAAGTGTATTCGAAATAGGGTGGCCACAGGAAGAAGTGTATTCGAATACAAGAAGTGTAAGCTTGTTACCTCGGTCTCGCGGATAGGGTGGCCACAGGAAGAACAACGAAAGCACTGAGGATGCCAGTACATTCCCATGCAGCTCAAGTAATGGCCATGCCCTACCTCATGCTTGCAACCACCACAGACCCTGCAGGATTATGCAGATGGTTTATTCACACACGAGCTCTTTCGACAGAAAGGTGATGAACAAAAGTAGCTAACCTGTGTGCTCTAGGCAAGGCCTGAGATGGGGCATAGGGATGGTGAGGCATGTAAGGATTCATGTTCAGACTGTCCTGTATGGCCTTGGCAAGGTCTTCGTCATTCTCTCCCTTGTTATGGTTTCGTTCTGCACGGAATTGAGCCAAAAGGGCGCATTTGTTATGAGACGAATCAGAAAGGCAGGGCAGATTTCGCATACAAGAATACAAGATAATCTATCAACCTTTAGGATGCTTGGCATCCTCTGCAAGAGACAGTGCAATTTGACGGTCCAATTCCTCATTGTCATGTCTGGGTGGATCTTCCCTCTGGAAATAGCAAAGCAAGAAAGGCTTAAGTACCACCGAAAAATTTAAGACAGGTGTGGCGAGAAGAGGGTATCACCACCTTTGGTCTGAGCGGTTCTTGTTCCCAGAGGGTGCTCTCTTCTCCTGCCGTCACCCGAGGCTGCCGCCGGTTCGGCTCCCCGGGCTTCGTCCCCTTCAAGAAAGCGCAAAGCCACTTCATGAAGCTGGATCTTCTCTCTGTGTGTGGAGCAAATATTAACGTCAGATAGGCGGCATAGGCCCAAGAGAAGTATCATCAGGATCTCACATAAGTGCCTGAAACTGAATAGTGGAGAGCAACCTCCTACCTACCAATTCCTGTCAGTTGAAAGCTTATTTGGATACGAAAATTAACCTTGGAGCAACTATGATCAGATGAAGGACCTTAAACCAGAACACTTATAAATGGCCTTACTTTGAGATTGGATTGGTACACATATTTGGTGGATTTCAGTCATTGTGTAATGTACATACTACAGCTATAATCAAAGCAGCTCTGAACCTCGATGAACTACTGACTAGTCAGTAACAATCATTATGTAATTTATATGACAAGGCACATACTTGGAATATCATTAAGAAAAAAGGCCAGATGACGTGTACCTGCACTGAACAGGATCAAGAAACACAGGGACAGAACACCACAGGAAATTGCTTGGGTTACTAACATGGGCACCTCTACACCGTGCTAATCACAGTGAGGTATCTTCCTTTTGTCCAGTTCTACCACGAATCACCGATGGGGAAGTAGGCGTCGTCAGGTTCAGTCACACTATCTCGGTGGACCTCAGTACTTTTATCCTGGATTATAAGTCTGTTTCAGTCTACCTTTCCCTCCTCTGGATATATCATGCATGATTGTTAGATAAATGTTCATGATATGTGACCAAGCTAACGTTGCTTCAGCAGAGCCTCAATTTCCTACATTCATTGCTTGCATCGGCATTTGCCCCACGCAATTAGCATGGGCCAGCTTGATGGTAGCGACAACAAGAAACTCTCTTTCAGAAAACATGATGGGGCCAGTCTTATGGACATCAGCCTCGGATATTATAAGTGCCTATAAAAATGGTTAGTTAGCCGACACGTCAATAGACCGGTAAATCGAAGTCTGCTAACGAAAGGGACATGCTAAACACCCAGTTCAGGCGATCCGTGCATGTCCTTTTGTGTTCCCAGAAAGATAGCTGAAAATTCATCTCGCCTCCTTTTCTAATCCGCTTCCGTTTATGTTGCTAATTGGGCCGCCGACGCTTTACAATGCATTCTTTTAAGTTCAATCGAGGCAACGATCGATATGGAAAAGGCAGCAAGCAAAAGGTAAAATCTTACTCCTATCAGACAAGACAAGGACAAACTGCTACTAGCTAGGCAAACGATGGCTGCTGCCGCGGTACGTAAAATCCACGAATAACAAGATAGGCGAGACGAGGTCTGCTACGGCAAAGGTGATATGATGACAATAGAAACAGACGAACCGAAAGAGTTCCGATTACCGTGGCTGCACCGATCAGAAGACCTCGACGGGTAGGCCATCTACTTAAGAACACCGGTATTCCAACACCGCATATATATAGGCGCAGACGACGACGGCGACGACGAGAGGAATAACGGCGGAGCAGAGAACTTGTCAGTATCAAGAACAACGGCGGTGATCACGATGTCAACGGGGAACCGGCTATGGGAGTAGGAAGAGGAGGATCGAGAAGCGAGAAGCTGCAATGGACGGAGGAGGAGGGGAGAGGGGGGGTTCTTAGAGAATAAAGCGAGGTGGTGGTGGTGGTGGGCTGGAGTTGGCCGCGACAGAAAGGAAAGGATTGAGGGTGAAGCGAAGGGCGGCGGGCCGTCCACAACGCCACGGCATCTCGCCTTCGTCTCCTCCTCCGTGCAAAAGCAACGAGGGGAGGCGATCGATTAGCTTAGCTCCATCCCGGCCGTTAAGCTAGCTTTAGAATAACGAAAAATTCCCTGGCGGGGCTGGCGCCAGTTGATGGCGCATTAGTGGGGAATGCACGGCCGGGGAGGAGAATATTTGGTCGTGTGTTCTCTGGGGTGGATGGAGAGGCCGGGGAAAGGAGAGATTCGTTGTGTCAACGGGAATGTATGCCTCGATCTCCCTCCCTCCCTCCCCGTTGGCTTTTCGATTTATATTTTTTTCCTTGATGCTGCTATACACGGAAGAAACGCGGGAACGGGAGAGAGGGAGACGATGCGGTGCGGGAAGAGTACGCTTGATGGGAATTCTTCTTTGGTTCTGCGAGGAACTCAAACTGAAAAGGAGCGCGCCACCCTGAAAAGCTCCCGGCCGGTGGACGGCTGGAGTCGCCGTGTGCCGTACGTGCAAGTGCGCAGCCTTTTCCGGTTGGGATGGGAGGCACGGCCCGTGGCGCCTCGTCTACGCCCCGGACCTTCTCAACTTGTTGTCATGCGCCCGGCAAAGTTGGTGGGCCTGGCGCGAGCTTGCATGGTGACCGTGTGCGTGTCGGAGGCGCTCGTGGGAATCTAGGGCTGGGTATCTCTCGCTTGGTGAAGAGCTCGGTTCGTTAAGATCGTTCCGAGACCATTGTTCGGCTCGGTTCGTTAAGAGCTCGTTAAGCTCGTTAAGCTCGTTAAAAGCTCGTTAAGATAAATAAATGACATTTTGATCTAAATTTTTTGGCATGACCTATTTGCTTGAGATAAATTGACATCAAACAAAACATATCAGAAACTGAACAGGGCTATAAAGATTGGAAAAAATACAGTAAAAGAGAAATAATATCATAGTAGAAGAGGCAAAATGAGTTCCAGTAGCCACTCACAAGTGATGTACGAGACGAGCTCGTTAACGAGCACTCGCTGAGCTCGCTCGTTAAGATCGTTAAGCTTAACGATCTGAAAAGAAAGTTTGGTTTGGTTCTTTAGTTAACGAACTGAGTCCTTGACGAACCGAGTTAGTGAGCGTTCAATAAGATTGTCGAACTTCGATCTTTTCGTCCAGCCCTAGTGCAGCTGCAGCGGCTGCCTTCTTTTGGCTTCTCATAGAATCTGCCCTCACCTACCTTCCTTGAGAAGCCGCATCTCAAATTCAGCTAGGTTTTCAAAATAGTTTAGGCCAAACTAATTTAGTAGCCTAATCAAATTTAGGTGACGGCTTCTCCAGGAAGTCCTGGAGGAGGACAACTTCTCGGAGAAGCCGGTTTAGGGAGCTGAAAAGAACTGTCCCTTTGACTGCCTGGCTGGACGTTGCGGCCAGCTACTTACGCGGCTGCCCGCTTTTTGTCTGCCGTGATCCATTTTCAACTTAAATTTTGTCCAAGTTTGGGTCCGTTCGAGCTGCATCTTTGCACTGTGTTTGTTCTCCCTTTGCTCCTTTGTCCTCCCCTGACCCGCATGTCTATGACCAGAAAGTAGACCAATTGGGTGGCCGCGTTGAGGGACTGACAGACCCAAACGGACAAAGTCCGACTGCGACCCAAAGGGACCAAAACGACGACAAAACGGACCGAATTTGCGTCGGACTACTGGAGTTGCCCTTAACGGGCTAACAACACGGGCAACGTGTGCGTGTGGGCTCTAGAATTAATACCGACACAGAGCAGGAAACACAAAACTGCCCCGTGGTCTTGTACAAGTTCTTTAGCATCTGGGCCCACTGGTCAGGATTAGACCTGGTCATGGGAGGCCCGCCCGCCCGGCCTGCTTTTACGCCAAAGCGTGGCCTGAAATCTTAAAAAAAAGCTATAGTTGTAAAAAACTCACTTTTTAATCACGAAAATGATTAAATTAATATTTTTTTAATAGGGCAAAGTTTGTCTTTCTGGTATTCAAGCCGGGCTAAGCCCGGCTCCAAGTTAGGGTTTCAGGGTCGGGCTTTGTGAAACCTGACCGGGTTATGCATAGGTCTAGTCAGGATATCCATACGATCCCCACCCTCATCAAGCTCGTCCTCTTCGTCCCACAAGCTATCCCATAAAGAGAAGCGGAACTCTTCATCGTCCTCTCCGGCCCATCCAAAATCTATTTTCTTTTTCGTCCCACAAATCCAAAACCGAAAAACCAAATCTCTCGAGAAGCCAATTTAATCTAGCAAGAGATGAGGCCGGAGATCAATTGGGGCCGGATGAGGCGGGGGACAGACAATGTTGAGGTCTATGCCGTTCCCGCCTTGGTGTCTGTGCGCGATGTCTTTTGAGCGCGTGGTCTCCCTCACCCTTGTCAACCGATGCATTGTCACTATTGTGGAGGGACCTGGCGAGGAGGAGGTTGGCGGCGGCCTGTGTTGGGAAGCGACAACGGCCCAGAAAGAGAGGGATGGAAAACTAGGAGGCACTCTACATGGGACCGCCGATATGCATGGTAGAATTTTCTTAGCTCGAGATGCAACAAGGGGCTAGAACCGGGTCTATTTTTCTTAGCACCGACTTGGCACCTGGTTTTGATCTGCATTGATCTTGTCATAATAATCCCATCATTCCAATAATCTGGCCACATGTGTGTGCCACGAGCTCAGGAGGGCACGTACATCTCGGCTTGTAAGACTACTCATGGTGAGAGTAACATAGGTGGTAACATAAGTGTCAACTGAGCAAATTTGGTGATGTGGCATGTTATTAATGAGAGAAAGGTTTGTGATAACTAGATATGTTACCATAACATCACACAAATTAAGAAAAGATGAGTCTACGACCTAATAAATGACACAATGCATGACATCACATATATGTTATTGCTCACTACGAAAGTATTAATTTAGACTAATAACGTATGCATGTTATTAATCTATATTACTCACGACTGTGACCGGCTTAAAATTGGTCTAGGCTCTAAACGGCTAGACGCACCAACCAGGCCACATCAAAACTCTCCACGACCTAGCTCGAAAAAAAATTATTTGAGAGAAATAAAAACAGGAACACCAAGAGCGATAGAGTAGGAGTAAAACAAACAAAACTCAAAGGACGAGACAGGTTTATCTAGTACCTATCGGCGGCCCACCACCCAATCTCCCACCCCCTCGGCCACCTGCTCCGCCCGAAGCGCCGAAACCCTAACTCCACCGATCTCTCCAGCCCGTGGGGAGGCGATGGCGGCGGCGCCGGCGGCGGGAGGGCAGGGGGGCAGCATGGACGCCGCGCTCCTCGACGACATCATCCGCCGCCTGCTCGAGGTGCGGACGGCGCGCCCCGGGAAGCAGGTGCAGCTCTCCGAGTCGGAGATCCGCCAGCTCTGCACCGCCTCCCGCGAAATCTTCCTCGGCCAGCCCAACCTCCTCGAGCTCGAGGCTCCCATCAAGATCTGCGGTGCGTTAGTGCGACTCTTCTCCTGCCCTCTTGACTCTCTCTCCCCGCTCCTGTTCGTAGAGTAGATCTGGCTTGGTCTCGCCGCAGGTGG
Organism: Brachypodium distachyon; assembly: GCF_000005505.3. Classification (NCBI taxonomy): domain Eukaryota; kingdom Viridiplantae; phylum Streptophyta; class Magnoliopsida; order Poales; family Poaceae; genus Brachypodium; species Brachypodium distachyon. The sequence goes on along the minus strand of NC_016131.3, from coordinate 65,941,336 downwards.
GGGAAAGTTAGCTTCTTGGGGTGGTTGTGGCGATTGAATCTCCATCTCGCGCGCGTTAAACGAAACAATCCTTTGTGGCATTGACCCAGGTATTTCTCGTTAAGTGGTTTCTTTTCTGTATGTAGGTGGTGGTAAGGACGTTATCACATTGATTTTTGTTCAAGGTTTTGTAGTATGTATGCAGGCGGTTGCCATTCGCTGAGGGGTTTGAATGGGAAGATGCTCCCACAGCAAAATATACAATCGAAGAATTGCTTTACCGTTGATTTAGGCTGACAAGATTTTCTTGTGCAACGAATTCTTAAAATTAGCATCTTAGTACGGGAATGCGAGATTTATAATTCTAACTATTTGCATATAAATTTGTTTTTCAAGTTTGCTTGGGAGTTTTTCTTACTCCCTCCGTCCAACAAAAGATGTCTCAAGTTTGTCAAAATTTGGATGTATCCAGACATGACTTAGTGTATAGATGCATTCAAATTTTGTCAAAGTTGAGACATCCTTTGTTGGACGGAGGGAGTACATTACCTACACCTATCACTATCATCGAGGTAGCTAACATTCTGCTGGATGAACATACAGTGGGTATCAGGCAGATGTTTGGTGACAGGGTTTGCTTATCACGTCTATTTATGCACAGGAAATTAGTCATTTTGATACTGATTCATCATAGATATTCCACTTGCCTCGTTTCAGTTTAAATATGCTACTCCGTATTAAGCTTCTAGACCCAATTTCACAATTTAAGCAACTTCTGAGATACCTTTGGGCAGTTGTAACCATTGTTGGGCTCCCAGCTATTGTATATGTGTGGAATTGAAAATAAATCCCGATTGCGAATTCACAACCCTGTGGTCTTATGCATGCTTGATTCCTATTATGCACGCAAGTTTCTTTGGTGACCAGCTTAATTGCACTACTGTTCTCTCTGTTGTGTGCTCTAGCTCGTTCTCAAGAAAATTTAAGTCTGCATGCTTGTATCTAAATTTAGTATTACCTTGCTGTCTATTTACCTCTTTTGTGTGAAAACTCCAAACATAAATTATCTACATGTAACTAGGTTGTATTACAAAATAGGAAGCGTGCTTATTTTCACATGGAGTACATTGTCGACGTCGGAGCAGCAATTTTTCGACCCTCTTTTTTCAGTGTTAATAATCTACCTATGTGACAAGTGTTTAAGTAATATGATTGCTACAGATATTCAAAACTGTGAGGTAGTTTTTGTTGCTGATCCTAGCAAGCACTTGTTCATTCAGAACTTCAGTTGCTAAAATAGGCCACCTTTTCTCTTCTTTGATTGACTGTTGGCTATTTTCCATGTACTCATCAAATATTGAAAATGTACCAAGAAACATCTTTATTGGCATCCCAATAACAGGCTTGTGATCGTCAGCTCTGACAAAATGCATTTTGTAGTTACCATATTATCATCTGATTTTTCTGTCCCTTGTTGTTTGCTCTCAGGTGATATCCATGGTCAGTACAGTGATCTTTTAAGGCTCTTTGAATATGGAGGTTTTCCCCCAGAGGCCAATTATCTATTCTTAGGTGATTATGTTGACCGAGGCAAACAAAGCCTGGAAACTATATGTCTCCTTCTTGCATACAAAATCAAGTACCCGGAGAACTTTTTTCTTCTGAGAGGGAATCATGAGTGTGCTTCAATAAACAGAATATATGGATTTTATGATGAATGCAAGCGTCGATTCAATGTGAGGTTATGGAAGGTTTTCACGGACTGTTTTAACTGCCTCCCCGTGGCTGCTCTAATTGATGATAAAATATTATGCATGCATGGCGGCCTTTCTCCTGATCTGACACATTTGGATGAGATAAAAAACTTGCCCCGTCCTACTGATGTGCCGGATACTGGTCTACTCTGCGATCTTCTTTGGTCTGATCCAGGAAAAGATGTTCAAGGGTGGGGCATGAACGATAGGGGGGTCTCATACACATTTGGCCACGACAAAGTAACGGAATTCCTTCTAAAGCATGATCTTGATCTTATTTGCCGGGCTCACCAGGTAGTATTCTAGTGCAACATCTTTTCTGTCTGTTTCTCTAGCTTACTCTAGCAAACTAATAAGGTGTTTATGTATTTGATCTGATGTCAGGTTGTTGAGGATGGTTATGAATTCTTCGCTGACAGACAACTGGTCACCATCTTCTCAGCTCCCAATTATTGTGGTGAATTTGATAATGCTGGCGCGATGATGAGTGTTGATGAAACTTTGATGTGTTCTTTTCAAATTCTCAAACCTGCTGAGAGAAAAACAAAATTTATGGCGTCAAACAAAATGTGAAATGGTGAAGTTCTTTCCTCTTCTAGGCTCTGAGGTCAGTGGCCCCAGTTGTACTATCTTTCCCTAGTGTATGTCTGGTGCAATCGTTTGGTCATAGAATCATCTGGACTGCATACAAGTAATAGAGTGTTGGTCTAGTTGTTCCATTGAAGATGTTAGAAAACTCTGAACTTGGAAGTGAAATAGACTGATCGACTTCTGCTCAGATCTAGTTTGTTTATCGTGCTATTAAATAATTCTTGTTAATAGATTTTCAGACGAATTGGATCTTGGTATCATGAATACGAATATGCATTATCTATTTAACCAATTGTGAAACATGTACTTGAAGAAAGCTGCTTTGATGTCTTATATCACAAGGCAATATGTTGGTATATGGTTTGTGTTCACCATGATCGAAGCTTGTTTATTTTTCATTAATAGTGTCTTCCAGAGAAAACCATCAGTTGTATTGTACATGGCAATATTGTTCACAACAATGAATCAGTTTGTAGTGCCTATGGCATACTCACCTGAATTTTCCTTTTTTTATCGCTTGGACCATTAGCAGCCATTGTGAACCATATGCCAATGGGTCTCAGTCATATGTTTAGGCGCCGTCTGGACTGGACCATCAATATTTTTTAAGACAGATTTGACCCATATTGTCACATGGGCATCCTACATATGATAACTTGTGATAAATTTTGTTTTATGTTGTGACACTCAATTATTATGACTAATATAGGCGCTCTCATGCGGACACAATCACATCAAGACATCAACATGCAGGCGCTAGGCTTGAAGGCAGCATCGGGCTAATTCTACTGGGGAAACCAAATAATATCATATCTAACAGTTGGTCTGAAAGTTACTCTTCATAGCAAGTGCCAGATTTTTTATCCTTTTCTGTTACTGTGTGCGGAACCATCTTGTAGCTGTAGATATATTGATTATGGAAGGATGAAGTTGCGAGTTGACCTCAGGTGATTTCCTTCACCAGCAAGGAGAAATTCTGAATATGAAAGTATCTGTTTGGAAGTTCCACTATTTAAAGATCACCATGTATCACTTTATGAAGGTAAGAATGCAAGCCAAGGCCGTGTTTCTCAGTTGCTTGTAACCAAAGTTTAGATAGATGAATTTTATCTTAGATTCTAGGGAACTCCAATGGCAACAATTTGATTAGTGCGAGCACACGGAATGCTGACGCTTCGTGAGAAACTTGCCGAAGACACCTTGCAAGAGGCTAGATGGCTTGAAATTTATTCTGTCCTGCATTGTCGTGTGCTACTGTGGGAGTCAAAGCTACAGTACGTTGTCCACCCAATAGCTAGCTATTGGCCTGTTGGATTACCACTTTCCATGGGCGCTACCTGGGTGAAGAGCCTATCGGGTGTGACAGGAAAATCTGCGTTTGCCATGTTGGTGATCGGTGTAAAATTATCTGAACAAAAGAAACCACATCACACGAATTGAAAAAAGTGACACGTTGAAATAGCTGTTCAATTAAAAAGGTACATGACCTGGAGGTTCCAAGCTTCTTTCTGACGGATTAGCCCCCCAGAGGCCACGGCGTAGCGGGTGTACTTCATCTTCGAGATAACCTGCTACAAACTTTTCCACGATCAGACTCAGGATCAAGTATGAATCCTCGTCCAATAAGTTGAATGGACTTCATTCAAATTCATAGAGAGTACAACCTCGTTTTTTTTTTGAGCTCGTGTTTGTAGAGATTGTTGAAATCGAACCTCTACCTTCAATCCCGGTCATCTACCTCCAATCGCGTTGATTAGGCGCTCAAACGCGAAAATGCTATTTGGCTCCCGGGAACCGGTGCTCCCGGTGTCCTCACCATTAGATATCCGATCCGACGGCACAGATGGGCCGGTCCATAATAATATAAAAACAGATCATTTTAGTATGGCCCGGTATTCTAGAAGCCTACTGAAGTTTTTTATTCACCGAATGGTCCATCCGCGGCCTTCTATAACCTGGGCTGGCTTATCTAGGCTACCTGACCTGATCAAATAATTTTTTTTCCAGACAACCTGGATCACCGCAAATAAACATGGGCTGGTTCACCAAGGCTACCTGGACCTGATCAAATAAATATATTTTTTTCACTAAAAAAAAGAAACTACTGTTTTTTCGCTCAGCATTCGTAATGGCCAGGTTGGCTGGTCCTTCGTGATTGGCATGAGAATTGCTTCGGTCGGCCGGAACAATTTGACATTTGCTGGGCCAGTTCCAAAATCGGCACATGTTTGATTCTGAAATTTGCTGGTCCATTTTTTTTAAATCGGAACACTTTTTTTTATTGTCGCATGGTTACATTTTTCTATATTAACACGTGTCGTCTCACTCGCCCGACCAACACCTGGCACCGCCCGGATCATCTTGTGTTCAGGTGGTCCATGATTCGTCTGCCTGAGTAGCTCATCGATAGGATTTGCGAACCATCTAACCATCCTATCGTGCCATCCTCATCACACGCAAAATGCCAACCCATCTTTATTTTTCCCTACACACAACTTGGTAACCAGTTTTAATCTAACGAAAATTGTTGTGCAATCACAAACCAGCAAGCAGCAACCACATGATTTTCAATTAAACTATAGATCTTACACCAGTCCTAATATTTATTGAGGCCTCGGTTCTCTCGTGCAACAAAAATTCTTGCTCCCAAATCACTTACTAATCAGCCTCCTAATTTGATGGATCAGCAGCTGTATCTACAGTTCGCACGGTTGTGGTTCCATGATTCGAGGGTAGCCGCGCGCAAGGCTGGTGCAGATCGACCGCAAGAGCTGCAGATACTGCAGATACATGCAGGGCGACCGCAAGAGCTGAAAGCAATTAGAACAACAAACCGTGGTCTCAAGATCGAAATCAGGAGGAAAAGAAGAAGAGGACGCGGTCGGCCGTTCCCGTGGTACTGCAGCAAGTTGCAGGCGGCCTCACGAGGAAGGCAAACCAGCCAGGCAGAGCTGTCTGCGGTGGAGCCGGCCGGCGTCGACTCCCGGAGGTGGTGCCGGTAGTTGCGGATCCAGCTATTCCGGGGCGGAGGCTGGCCGATTCCTGGAGCCCACGGGTTCCGGCGAATCCGGCCGTCGCAATGGACAGAGCGAATCTTCGCCCTGGTGCCACGAGTGGGCTTGCTGCCGGCGACGGGATCTTCCAGTGGGAGAGCAGAAGCAGCAGGATCTTCCATGGCCGGATGGCCCGCCGGCCACCGCCCTGTTGGGGAACGCGGTAGGCTACGCTAGCACAAAATAAAAATTCTACCGATTCTGCCCAGATCAATTCTGTAGATAATGAATCACGAGATTACCACTAGATGCGCAGACCCGTAGCAGAAGTAGAGTCGATGATGCGTGTCAATGCCGAGTAGTCGTTCGGCCTGCTCCTCCTTGCCCACGAGCAGTTCGTCCAAGCGCCGCAAGTGCAGCGCCTCCGAGGTATCCACACGTACAGGGAGGAACTCCGTGCGGCGGACTGCTAGATCCGATCACAAGGTTTTGGGTGTGGAGGTGTGACGACCGAGTATAACTCGCGTCTGGACTGGTGTAACCCTAGCCAGGTTGGTCTCCTCCACATATATAGACGTCCCTAGTGGGCTCAATACTTGAGGCCCGTTAGGAGTCTAAGTCTGATATGAGTTGGATCCGATCCAACTCGGTCCCCACCCCTTAAGCGTGTGACCCTTCAGGTTCGCGGTCAGTCGGACACGACTACGAGCTCGGACTGCGGGCCCGAGTAACACCTTACTCGTCCACTGGCACCGACTCAAGTCGATAGTTGGTAGCGGCGCCTAGCAGCACATGCCAACTCTCGAGTGACCACAAGGTATATTGACGAACCATACAATGTGTCAGATGCAACATTCCTTTTGCCTCACGATATGTGTGTCGAGCTCAAGGCTAGTGCTTGTCATCCTTGTGGATAGCTCGACTCTCTTCTCGTTCCTGTGATACAGATTCCCGAACGGGTTAACACTTAACCCAAGTCGCATGGCCATGCTTTCCGAATCTGATCACTCGAGAGGGCCCAGAGATATCACTCCGAATAGGAGGGGCAAATCCCATCTTGATCAACCATGACTCGCAGCATGCTTCTCAGCAAACCCGAAAACTACCTTTATAACCACCCAGTTACGGAGTAGCATTTGGCAATCCCTAAGTAGGGCGATTCACATCCCAAGCTCATGCGATGACCTCAGGTCTAGGACTGACATATACATCGTATTTGAGACTAACAAATGACAATCATCTCGTTGTGTCTCGGTGCAGGTCTGTCCGACTCAACAATCTCATTGCCGAGTCCATGCTATCAGTCGGCAACACCTTGCCCTATGACTTGTGAAACATAGTCATCATACTGATTCACATTGCTAGTCTAGATTATGTGTCCGCATAACCTCAATGACCAAGGACCATTAGAACAACATCATAGAATACATAGTCTCACAAACAAATCACGTATTTATTGATACATATCAGTGATGATGTTCGAAGACAATAACAATAACTCATGAATACATAGGAAATAACATCATCACATGGTTACCTCTAGGGCATATCTCCAACACGCCCTGCCCATCTCCGCCGCATCGCGCACCAGATCCTCCGGAAGAGCACCAGATCATCCGTCTCCGTGCATCGGACCAGTGCCCATCTCCGCCATGCCCATCTTCGCCGTGCCCGACGACCCCGCTGAGGTGCATCGAACCCGCGATCGGCGCGCCCGACGACCCGGTGAGGAGATGCCCGACGACCTGCTTAGGACCAGACGGAGTAGCGGGCTGACGCGGACATCTCGGCGACGGTGGAGGAGCGACGACAGAAGCTTGATGACGGGATGGTGCGAGGTAGGGGCAGATGGGGGAATGGATAGAGCGTGGGTTGAGGGAGAGATATTTACAGTGGTGAGTGGGCCCACTGGTCCAGGAACATGTGCCGGTCCAGGTAGGGGCACCTGTACCATGGTGTGCCGGCCCACCTGATCCATCAGGGCACATGTGCCGGTCCAGGAAAAGGTAGCCCGTCCCCACGCAAAAAATTCAAACGTTTCCATGAAAGACTACCTGGACGGCCCAGTATTCTTTACTGTTTTTATACACTACATACTGAACCAAAAAGCTGCAGTCCACAGTGATTATCTGGCCTGAAAGATGGATAGGGATTGTTCCATGTTACCAGGAGCAATGGATCTCAGGAGCCAAAAATCCATGTTCGCTCAAACGTGGTTTTCAAATGGGTATTTCTGTCTTGATGCGGTCAATGCTGGGATCTTTGACTAACTAAACACGCCCTTGCCGTTGCACTCGCCGACCTCAGCCTTGCTGATGTCGTTCCTATGCTGCAGTCTGCCTCGAGTGGTGGTGGTGGTACGAGCTGATGATCGGCGTTGGCATCTTGCCCATGAGAGCCACGACAGCGTCGCCGCCATGCCGACACAGCGATGCCAGCAAAGCCACGCAATGCTCCTTCCCTGACCTCGACACGGACACGCCGAGGAAGTCCACGTCCACGACGAGGCCCGCTCCGAGCTTGCGGGCATGGCATTTGCACCTGTCGGCTGCTCGGTGACCCACGTGAGCAGCGCTACGTCGTCGCGGTCTTCGGATCCGGAGAGGACGAGGCTGGCGAGCACGGCGCCGGCGGACACCGCCTTCCCGAATCCCGACTCTGACATTGCTCGCCGCGCTCTGACTTATGGTACTTCGAGAGGTTTAGGAGGCTCGCCACGGCGTTCTCCCGCAAGGACGCGTCCGACGAGGACAGGAGGTGGAGCAGCCGCGACACGCGCGGCGCCGACGTCCACGACCACGAGCCCACGAGGCAGCTTGCGCGGTGGAACACGTTGCTTTTGGCCAGCTTCCGGACCCCGGTGCGTCACCTTCCTCTGCTCCTCGGCCGTTGTGCCCCTGGAGAGCCTCGCAAAGAGGAAAGCCACGGCAAGGCGCCAGCCATGGCCGGGCCGAAAGCCGTGACCCTCGTGTCCACCGCGCGCGCAACGGTGTTTGTTGCTCGGCGGCTCGTGGAGCGAGGAGACTCCATTGGGCGGGGGAGACACATGCAGGGAGGGAGTCAGCGAGACAAGGAAAAAGATAAGTTGCGAGATTTTAGCACGCCACAACGACAGTCCCGTTTGGAAACCACGTTTGAGAGCTCAATGACCGGGATTACGCGTTCGCGAGCCTAATGACCAGGATTACGGAGTACAGGGTGCCAATTTCATGGATTCAGGGGCGAAGGTTCGACTTCAACAAACTCTACAAGCACAATGTTTTAAAACAGACTTTATTCGTAAAAAAGTAAGATCTCAAAGGCCAAATAATTCAAAAGAAAAAGGCCAAATAAAATTACATGACACGTGTGCAAAGTTTAATTTCACGTTGTGAGTGAAGGTGGAATGACACCAACATATACGGACTTGCGGAGTTGTGTGTCACACCTTGTAGCATGAGAAAAGGAGCTACAGTGCGCTCACCCGCCACACCCATGTTTCATGATGGAGCTAATCCGGGTTCAGGCCAGTGGTGCAATGTTCAGACATTGAGGATGGAAGATTATAAATGCGAGTTACTGACAAGTAACAGATGAATGGCTGATAAATTCTGGAGTATGATTGGGTTGTCTGAGCGTGTGGCAACACTTGACATTTTGCAAATTCACATACATGTCATGAACATATGAACCTAGATAGTTAACAAATAATCACACAAGCATATGAATAGCATAATTTAAAATCATAGCTTCATCATCTCAATCACATATGAAAGGTCAACGACTCACAAACGTAGTTCACACAAGCACAAAATATAGTTCAAACATATCACAAAGGCATAGTTCACCAAAGCACGTCTCCCCTTGCCATCATCGGCTCCATTGCCCTATTTTACATCATCTCTTGGAAATGCTCTTACTAGCGGTTTATGATATGGGTGCACTGTTGCATTGCATCTCAGTCATGTTCTTATTTATAAAGTGCAATATATGAAGAGGCAAGTTTATTTCACAGGTCTAGCTGACAAATAAGAACTAGACGCAGGGATGTGTAGGCACCATGGTAGCGCTTGTTACATCAACCAAATGATCCAACGAAATCTGGAAAAAGAAAGAATCTGATTTTACTTTTGTCATTTCGCCAAATTCAGTGTCGCACAACTGCGCATGTACAGCAGTGTTGATCGAACTCTACAATGAAGGACGGCCTTCGCGGGAAGCCGGAAGACAGGAAAAAATGCACATATAATTTGTAAAGCAACACAATCTTGAGAACAACATGTGAGAAACTAGCACATCCAGGGTGGTTGTACAAGTGTTGTCATCGCTGAAGTTTGCACTCATATGCAGTTAATCATTGGATCGTCGCATAAGTTTCTTGTTTCATTTTCATCAGGTTACCCTCTATGTCTTTCAGTACAGGTCTATATCTGCACGAGAGATGATAACTGTTTAATTTCACCTATAAAAGATGGAGTGGGCCAAGGAAGAGATATAAATGGCAGCACACTTACAGGCGTGTGAGGTTATTTTGTGCTTGGACTGCCTTTCTAAGTTGAGCTGACATTTTCATTATTTCTGCCGACAACCCCTCAGATCTGCTCTGTTCTTTGATGAGTTGGTCCTGCATGTGGTATGGAAGCCACCGTAAATTCATCACATGATATGAACTGGATCTGATCACAAGTTGGTCACTACACAAACAACAAAAAACATTTCTAAACGTTCCGGTTATTAACCTTTAGAGAGAGATTCTCCGTGACCAATTCTGGTGGATTTGAGATGCTGGTCTCACTTTGCCCATCTGGCTGGATATAACTATTGCTTGTTTTCAACAGGTTAGCCTGCTCAATTCGTAGCTTCTCTAAGTGGAGACGGAGCTCTTCATTTTGCTTCAAACAATCTTTAACCTGGAAGTTCCAAAGTCAATACGCAAGTCTTTTAGCATCTCTATGCACAAACTGATTGAGAATGCTGACAGCACACCTGGTTCTCCCATTGCATTGTAACAGACACAGCTTCTTGGTACGAAGTTGACAAGGCCGAGTTCTCCTCAAACAGATTTTCTATTTCTGATGATTGAGAATCAATCTGTTGAGCACAATAGAAATCTTAGTCCCAACTTAGGGAATTTGGATTGTTTCAAATAGAAGGACGGCAGCGAAATGTACCTCCATTAACAGCTTTTGGCGGCTGCCCTCTAGCCTCTCAACCATCAAAGCCATATCATGCAACTGGTTTTCAAGTTTTTCTCTATCTTGCTGCCATAATGAAATAAAATGGGATCAGTACAAATTGTACTATGAACAAACAACACTACTGGTGCATGCAACTGCTCTATCACCCATGTAGAAATTGACTTTTGCCTTCAGGATTACAGGTGCTGAATCATCCAGTTATCACACATGATCTGACGTTATCAACCATACCTTGAGAGCCCTTGATCAATGCGGGCATAATATATGGTGCAATGTCCAAAGCCATACCGAAAAATTGCAGCTAGGTAGTCCATACTGTAGAAAACTAAAAATCTGAAAAAACTGAAGAACTTAAAGTTTGCTAGATGCATTACCATCGAAAATGCTTTGCGTGCAGCCAATTCAGAAGCCTCTTCTGCATGGAAGGGAAAACTTAATTTAACAAGTGGGTGTATAATTTTGAAATCCACAAGATAAAAGGTACCTTACCATGTAGTTATGCATCACTAAAATATGGAAAGTGCGAAGCAATGGATATCACTACTAAATGGGAGAAAACACATGCACCAACATCTAGAGAATAGGATTACTTGTTTACTTGGGTGGGTTGCTGAGGTTACATAAATTTGTTCTACTTCACAGATATAATGCAATTAAACGTATGTCATCCACACCTGAAGATTTCTTTGTTATTGTAGCAATTTTGTTATCCATCTCTTGCTTTTCAGCCAGAAGAGAAGCAGTAAGGGATTGTTCTTCAGCTAGCTTTTGCAGATCTTGTTGCCTCAGTAGGGATTCTTCAGCCAGTTTTTGCTGCTCCTGTTGCCTTAGCAGTGACTCTTGCTTTGTATGCCAAATTTTAGATGTCAATTTTTTTTTACATAGATGAAACAAGATTGAAGGCAAGTATAACACTAAAACAAAAGGCACAAATAACCTACTTTTAGCTGAGCCTGTAAATCTTGTATCTCCTTTTCCATGGCAAGAGTTTTCTCGCTTGATGTTTCCACTGCATACCCACTGTAAGAGTTGCTCATTACTTGCTGCTGCAGGGTATTTAGCTGTGCCCTCAAGGATGCAGAGTCTTCTTCTGCCTGTCGAGTTACAACATTAAAACACTGACGATACTGCTAAGAAGACATTAACTTTAGAAATACCCTGTATTGCTCCTCTTCTGCGTCCTTCAGCCGCTTCTTCATGCTCCTGAGTTGCGCTAGAGCATCCTCCTACTTAGCATATCATTAAGAAGTGATAACGGAGACTAAGCATTAATGCACAAGTAGCAGATAAGAAATATAGCATCTTAACATAACTACTCCTACAATAATAAACAAGTGATAACAGGGATTAACATAAATAATCCTGCAATGACAAACAAATGTTGGATACCTTAGCAACAATGGCAGCACCTTTCTCCAATGAAATGTCATTCAGAGCCTTTTTCAAGGAGGGTACTACATTCTTCTCCTGCAAGTCACAAATCAAGTAGCAAAAGGTTTAAATGCATGTAAAAGCAGATGCACTTTGGTGCACAGAAAGTACCAGCTAGCAGTATACTGTAAGGAACTCACAAGGTCATTCAACCGGTTAACCAGGGAATCCTTTTCGACTTCCTTCTCCGCAAACTGGGGAAAGCATGACGTGTATATTAGGACCTACCCATCCTCGGGTAACTATACACATATCCAGTTACAGACAAAGATACCTTGGACAACAGCATTTGGTTTTCCCTCTCCAATTCCATTCTTCCATTTTCAAGTTGTTGAACTCGAGCAAGCAGCTAGCATTCAGGCGAAAAAAAGCCTTAGTTGCTGTCTAGAAACAATAGGGGTGCTACACAATCGCAACCAAAACCGATCTTTCAGAGGTGAAATGCTATTAAATGGCATAATAAACTTGTCTGGCTCTTTTTCTTCGACGCAAAAGGGGCACTAAAAAACTAACCTCTGCTCCGGCTCTTTGGTTCCCTACAGATCATCACCATAGGCACAATCCAGTGTTAGCACCGAAACCAAGCGAACTAAGCAACGATCGCGACGAATTGTTGCGGAAAAGAGAGATAAATAGAAGGATGGACCAACCGTAAGGGTCAACGTGGGATGCCGCTACAGCGGGCGGATTCTGCTGCTGCATCCTCTCGGCGGCCCTCTTCTGCCGGATCTCTTCCAGCTGACACGAACGCAACAGAAACCGGAGCCTCAGATATCAGAAAAGCTGACGGGGGAAGCGAGCCGCGGATCTGAACGCGCCCGGTCGCCATTGAAAAAGAAAACGGGAAAACGAGAAGAGGTGGAAGGGGGGCGTACGGTGCGGCGGCCCCTCGAGGCGTGGAGAGATTCCATTGCGAAGAGCGTCGGATCGGTTCGGGAGAATTGGGAGATTTTGGAACGGAGGAATCAGGAAGCGCCTTCTAACCCCGGAACTCCTCCGGTTCCGCGATGCCGCGGGCGAGGTAGCGGAACGGGACAGAATACCGGGCGACAGGCAAACGAAGCTAGTGGGCTGGGCCCTAAGTTCCCTGCTTGGGCCGAGCTAGACGATATGCAGCTTTTGAGTTGTTCTCCTGGTGATCGATGGCCCACTATATTCCAATTTAACCCTTCAAAATGTCAAGAACATCGAACTGTTTTATTTCTATACAGAACACAAGGTACTTCTTCCGATCCACAACAAGTGTCTCATTTTTTTACTAACTTAATACAAAGTTGTATTAAATCTGAGACACTAATTATTGAAGGAAGATTGCACTCATGGAGCCTCTAGAATGAGGAGGTATAAACGCCTCGCTATCAACAGGTCCATTACCACTTACTGGTTGCTAAGACTAACTATTTTGATGCCATTTCGTAAATTTTTAGGAAAATGGATTGGCATGTTAATAAACATAGAGAGCGAACAGTGACAGTTATGAAACGGACAAATGCACTGATAATATTTAGTAGCATATTTGAATTGAATTATGTGGTTGACAAATTGTGAATGTTTTACAATATTCACAGAACCGAGTTTTTTTTACGAGGAATTAGGAGCGCCTAATTGATAGAAAGAAACCAAATTACAATCCAAGCCTAGGTCAGCAGATACAAGGTGGTGTGACTCAAGTCGCAAAACAGCAGACTCTACACCACTTTTGAATGTAAAGTTAGAGACCTAAGCATGTGGGGGTTGCCATGTAGTGGTATGTAAATATCTGGAAGTAGATGGAGACCAACAACTTATGTCCTGATGTTATGGGCGCATGTGTTTTATCGGCACTTTATGATATTATTATGGGCGCATGTATGTCGATCGGTATTCTGTTGGTGTTGATATGTCTTTTTTTTTAATCAACGATTAAAAGACAAAGTACAAAAGATCGATACATGAACGAACACAAAATAAAAAAGATACTTAACAAAACTAAAAGCTTCATTGTAGCGTTTCGAAATATACTTCTCTTGATCCATCCTTCGCATCTTGATGTTTCTCCACGTATTCGTTGACAAAATTGCAAAATACCATACTTTCACAAGCTGAACTAACCTCAAAGGTATTGATGAAAGGGCATTTCGATCTCTAATGAGTTTTGATGTTAATGACAACATAACTTGTGGACTAATCGTGCGCCAAGTGTTTTCAGATTTTATAACTAGTGTTGTGACACGACTCATCGCCCTCAAAAAGGAAAGAAGAGTAGAAGCATTTACGGCTTTTTACTTTATTGAGTCGTAGGAAAATCCGTACTATAAAGAGAGAGTCCATTTGGGAATGCTTTGTGTGAATCAAATTCATGTACACAAATCTATTAAATTGCACCACATAAAGTCCAAATCCAGTTTTGAGTTGAGAATTGTCGTTATCCTGCTTTACTTGTCAGACTTTTTTCAGAGATAGCCAGTACTAACGCCTAATTAGCCGGAGGTTCCGGTGGGCGGAAGTTCTGCCCTGGTACCGGTCTGGTACTGTAACACTACTGGAATCGTACTGCGTATAGCGGTAGGAGACCGGTAGCAGGGCAGAAGTTCTACCCCCTAGAACTTCCGGTCCACTACTGGCCTGGTACCGGTGTTACTGAAATGTGTCCTAACGGCTGGATTTCGATGGGGTATAAAAGGGGCTTCGTCCCCAACGGATTTCCTTGCCCGAATACACCCAGTTCACCCCCATTCTCTCACTCAAGAATACCAAGAGCTTCAAATCTCAAGATCTCTCTCCATAGTGCATCCCCCAAGCCAATACTTTGAGGAAGGGTTGAGAAGAGCTCGATCTAGGGTTTCACCAACTCAAAAGTTGATTCTCCTTGTTTTCCTTGGTGGATTTTGTTACTCTTGGGATTTTGGGATTCCTAGCCGGAAGGTGTCTCTTCAAGCACTCCAATCTTGTGAGGAGGTGTTTGAGGATTTGGGAAGGTGCCTCCAATTTAGTTGTGGATTCGTGCCCTTCCCTTGTTTGTAAAGGTTTGCCGTTCGCCTTTAAGAAAGCCATTAGTGGAACTCACCTCGCCTTTGTGGTGTTGTGAGAGCTCATCCCACCTTTGTGGTGTGGTGGGTTGGAGAATAGAGTGAGCCTTCGTGGCGTCTCTCACCTTGTGGTAGAACACTCCTCCAAACGGAGACGTACACTGATCTCAATAGGTGGAACTCCGATGAAATCTTCGTCTTCCCGTGTGGTATCATACTTGCCCCTTTACTTATTTGTTTTACTTCATTGCCTATACTTTGCTTCGGCTAGTGCACTTCATACTAGGGTTGCATTTCTTTTAGAGAATTTAGTGAACCCTAAGATTAAGTGTTTGTATCTTTCAAGAAAAGAAAATTAAAAAGTAAAATTTGTTTGTCGCCTATTCAACCCCCCCTCTAGTCGACCATACCGATCTTTCAATTGAAAAGCCGCATGAGCCACCCACCTCAAACAGTGAGAACCTAAGATAACAAGCGGTAAAACTACTTCTTCGTCAATGAATCATCAAGAAAAAAGACCAAAAACCCGAAAAATCGTGTCGTGAAAACCACTGACTCCATACGCCTACACCATGACGATGAAGGAGTCAGGACACCAATCTTCTAGACGACGGCGTCTCCATCACCAAGACGCCACCGAGATGCACACTAAAACCTAACAAAAGAAGATAGTAAAATTTGATGCCAGACGTTGATCCCTGGTTCCCCTCGTCTCTTAAGGCCAGATCGGCCGTGAGAGACGAGAGGAACCACTGGAGATGAGATCGAAGCTTCTTCGAAGACGGCGGCGGCTAGGGTTTGTAGATCCGAAAAAACCTAATGTGGTGTTGATATTTCAATTGCTTCTAGAACCAGGTAAGCTCATATGGCTCCCAAAACCTATGAGCTAATTCAACTTATGCAATGTTTTATTTTCTGCAATTTCTTCACTAGAAATACAGAGGAATATCAAGATGCAAACAGCCGAGCTAGAGATGTTAACTTCCACAAATATTGATCTAACTAGATTTACCAGACGCTTCGATGTTGCTCGTTGATCTAGCAATATCGTGCACACAGGAGAGATCGCCTAGATAAATCATGACGCACATGGTTTACCCACCAAACACACGATGTGCATAAAGATGCAACACAACGACACGGTCAGAAGACTGGCCCAGGGGTACGGTGCTGCATTGCACTACCAACGAGCAAGTAAGAGTGAAAACATACTCCCTACCTCCGATCCTAAATTGTGATCCTAAATTGTTGTCAAAATATTACATGTATGAACGTTTTTTAAAAATAGAACGTTTTTTAAAAATAGATACAACAATATTTAGGCAAATTTGAAATCAGAGGGACTATACGACACCTTCTCATCGTGCAAGAGCCCAATAAATAAACAACTATCGAGGAAGCAGTCTGTTTACATTTTGACCATGGTTGGCTGCAGCTTTGATTTTGTGCAGAATAAACCATGTATACGTTAACACCTCACTCACACATTGCTCACGTTATGATAGTGGTTTGGGCAAGTTACACTGGATTTCTCTACTCGCGCGATCTCTGACATGCTTATCTTACAGCCCTCGTTTGGGCAAACAAATATATGTACAAATGAACGAATATTGTACAAGTCAGACCTGAAGGCCTAACCGCAGCAGTCAGTGCCTCTGGCATTGCAACTGGCCGAGCCTAGTGTTGAGGGCTTCAATGTATGAGCGCAGTCGGTGCCGGTCAGATCTTGCTAGGGACAAGGGGGGATTGAGGGCGAGCGACGGTGCCTCTGTCAGGAGAAAACGCAGCATACACACTGCCTTTGTATACTGCGAAATGGCAAGTGCCACTTTCCCCATCATCTCATCAACCTGCAATTTAAAATCAGAAACAAAACAAAACATGTGGCGGTCAAAAGGTAAAATACCAACTGTTGGTTCTGGGATGAAAGAGAGATCACTTTACTTACACCACCATGTCTTCCTAATTCAAGTGCAGATTGAAATATTATTTCAACCGCGTCAGGCATTGCTGTAGCATCTGCATGCATTAGCTAACTATCAGGATAAAGAAAGTCTCACCAACAGATGATAATGGCTCACCCCAAGCAAGGTACAGTACCAGGTATCTGTCCTACAGTGCTGGCAAGTTCTTCAGCACATTCAACATCAATGAGGAACTGCCTCTCAATCTGCATGCATTCATCATTAGCCAGTTGAGAGTTTGCAAGCAAATGGGGAGCATCAGCATCAAGCCCCTTCATAATGATATCATGGGAAGGACTCTCTCTTGAAGCTGAAGCCGCATAGAAATTGCATATGTGAATTGCTTGCTTCCAGGTTGCAAGAACAATTAGCTGGATTGAGAATGCCTCCAAGTGCCTACCATCTTTCATCTTCAGAGATTTGGGTGGTTGATCAACAAAACACAAGTAAAGTTAGCATTCACATAGCTAATACTAACAAACTCTTTGGCAGATCAATGTAATCCAAGAAAATAGTTTGCTGCAGTAAGAAAAGCACACAGACATTTGAACAAAAAGTTCCAACATTTCAAAAGGTTGATAAGTAGTAAAATAGAAGGAAAAGACTTCATCAAGCAGCAGACAATTTTACCTCTCGTTTGACCAACTCCACTATGGCAGATGCATAACGCCCCAATAATCTAATCCTTGTCAGATAATCGGATGGTGGTTGATCCATGCCATCGCTCAGGTACGCAGATCCCTGTGAAGTACCAGATACTGGAGAACAATGACTGTCCAAGCTACCAGTTCCAGCAGACTGTTGTCTGTTTATTGCCGTGCCATTTATTGGCATTGGTGCACTCAGAGCAGCTAAGTCTGGTGGTGAAACAGAGGAATAGTCATATTTTAACGGCAGGTTGCGCTGTAGAGAAGCACTTGTTGAAGAAGAGGACCCCTCTGGATTTCCAGGCACAAAGACATATTCCTGATCTACAAACTCTAATGAATCAATGATAGGGGAATCTACATTACAAAGTAAAAAATAATAAATTCAGTGAGGACTATTCTCAATGATAATGAGGAAGCTCGTGTGATAATCACAACAGAAACCAGTACCTTCTGGATAGCCACCTTTAGGATCACGTCCCACACCAATCTTGCTTTCCTTGGTCCTTTTACCAGGATGGTCCATCCGTTGATTACTATGCGCATAATTATTACCCATAATATATTTGGAGAACAGACCTGTATGCTTTGATGGACTCTGACCTGAAGTTTTATCCAGCTGTTTATTTGTGGCAAACCCATAAGATTTCAGTGGGCTACTACTCTCGGGAACAGCACCCTCATCCTGTCCAGTTGACAAATCTAAAGGGAAAGGCATACAATCTTCTTGGGAACTCTGGCTTGAAAGCCTTGTTGGACTGCTTTTAATGAAGGGAAAGCCGTCTCTTGTGTCTGACGGTGTCCGACTGCCAATGCACTACGAATATCAAACACATTGCATGATTTCAAACAAAGAGCAAAAGACAGTGCAACAACATTACCTCAAGGTTCTCTCTGGAGCATGTTCAAAAAGAAATGGGTGGTTCACGAACTCTTCAACTGTAAGGCGTTCCACTGCATCAATTACACAGATTAGGATAGTATAATTGTAGTAGAGTACATATGATACGCTACAGGAATACATGTCTTAATTGTTCAAATGAAGAAAAACATACGATTGTGATGATTTTTAAAAGTAATATACTTGCACAGGCAAATAATTATGCATCAATAAACAATGATCTTCCAAGGTACAACATAGTTCACAAAAAAAATTAGTTTTAGTTTTATACTATCCAGTATCCAGAATCCTTTTGTCTAGGCATCTAGGAATAACTAATTCTCTGCTACATAGTTTTATCCATGATAACTGTTAACGCATACAGAGTTCAAAACTAAATCAGGTAAAGGTATAAATGAAGTCAAAGAGAAGAAAGAGGGACCAATCCTTACAAAATTACAATGCAACCTAAATATAGTCTTCAATGGTACAATTCATTTCCTACCAAATCTATGTTAGGTCACAGTAGTACTGCTCAATACTTTACCCCCACCAAGTAGCAATAAAAGTAAAAGAAATAATAATTTAAGGGAAGTCACTTACATAAATTCCTGTTATACAAGTAATACATAGTGATTTTTTGTACCTGAACTGATTCTCAGTAACTTTCTGCACAAGTCAATGCATTCATGGCTCAACTCACAATCAGATGGGAATCTTAATTGACCTGACTTTAGTATGTTTTTCAGCAACTGATGAAAAAAAAAATCATTAGCAGTTGTACACACATAACATTCCAACAATGTAGTAATGATCAAATGATATTAAAAATGAGAGAAACCTGGATTTGATTATCCCCATTAAAAGGGGGAGATCCAGTAACAAGTTGATATAGAATAATACCAACACTCCACAGATCCGCCTGTTCTGTCAGAAATCAAGCATGAAACACCAAGTCAAGAACAGGCAACAATCCATCACAGAATCCATATGGAAACAGAAAAAAAACCCCGACCTTTGCATCATACTTCTGAGCTTGCATGACTTCTGGAGCCATGTAAAGTGGTGAACCACAAAGTGTTTCAGCTAGACAAGAAGGTTGTAAGAATCTGCTCACACACACAAACAAAAAAGAAATACAAACACTTGATCAAACCGTCATCGATCGGTGTGGGACAAAGCTGAGGTGCGAGCTTTGCAAACAGATGTGAGTTTCATTTATTTCAAAAACCATCTCAAAATGAAGCAGATGTAATTTTCAAAGGTTGCAGGTGTTTTCGTTGTCAAAAACTTGCAAAGTAATTCTGCATATTGCGGAAGTTTTCTTCCAAAATGTGGGACACTCGTTTTTCACAATGTCACAATATCACTTCAGACCACAGGAGTTAGTGCAGACATGTTAAGGAATTTTTTTATCCTGATACAGCAGATTTTTGCTGAAACTAGATAGGATGGTCTACCATCAAAAAATTAAGTCCATTAAGCGTTAGGCAGCCTGGATAGCGTGCTATTTTGCATTTAAAACAGAGTACTAACATATCAGTGCATGATACACACCACTTAAGAAAGGAGCAGACCCATTTACCCATGGCATGGTGTCCATTTCAATATTCTGGTCCATGGCAAGTGTCATAGCACCAATTGCTCAGAGAAAAGAAAATCAAATAACAGTGGAAAAAAGAATAGATGATGGTTGACCCAGCAATACAGAAATGTCCCAGCAAAAAGGGAAGGGTTGTAACGCGAAAAGATAAGCAAAAGCAATATGTATGTCATTCGTTCGATATGCAGTAATGCTAATACTATGTTACATGCCATCCACTAGAACTAGATTAAAAGCAGGGATTTTATTGCAAAGTTCTTTTCTAATCGAGGTCATGTGCAAAAGTAACAGCTAAATTCCTATCTCCAGAAATGAAAGAAATAGTACAGAAGTAACTCACTTTGCAAATCCAAAATCGGCAATCTTCAAGATTGAATTTTCATTGTTTGCAACAAGAAGAATGTTCTGTTTGGACAACAAGAAAATTTAGAATTCAATGGTTTGGGCAAAAGAGAAAACAAGTAACCATGTTATGAGATTGTACTTCTTTTGTCAACACTTGGTCATGAAATACTCAGATAAACTGGAAACAGAATTGACCTGGGGCTTTAGATCTCGATGAACCACATTATTGTCACGAAGCATCTGCAGACCACATGCTGCAGAAACAAGAGAATTTGAGTAAAGCAAAAAACTCAATCAGCAATGCCAATGGACAGGGGATTGAGGAAGATGCATGCCTAGCTGCCGGATGAAATGCTTAGCAACTGTTTCAGGAACCCTTTTATGCCGCATAAGGTAAGAGTACAAGTCACCACCTCGACAGTACTCCAATATGAGATATATCCTCCCACTATCCTGAAAGCAGTATACAAGACAGAAACATATCAGTTAATAGTTATGTATGAATAAGACGAAATAGTTGTTTTCTACAATCTCCATGGATAAAGAATAAATTTTGCTGACCAACGAGTAGGAGGAGGGGGCATATGATGTTTGCCTTTAACTGATAGTATGATCGACTGACTGTGTGCTGAGACATTAGTGAGCATTACTATTTGTCTAATTTCTTAAAATTAACGCACCCTGAGAGATATCGAGACATTGAATTCTAACATATCATTTGCTTGGGGTCTCCACCTACCAACCATCCCATACCAAATTGAACTAGAGATCACCATCAGAGCTCCCAATTTTAGCATAGCAGGTTAATACCCAGGAGACATCCGTATAAAAAACTTAACAGATCCAAAGTAACTGCGTAGGAGAGCGGGGGAGGAGGCAAAGGGCGAGGGTACCCTACCTTAATGGAGTCGTGAAGTGCGATGATGTTGGGGTGGCGTATGCGGCGGAGGATGTCGACCTCGGAGAGGAGGCTGTCGCGGAGCTTGCTGCTGAGCCGCTCCATGGCGATCTCCTTCACGGCCACCTCCGTGCCCCGCACGAGGTGCTTCCCCAGCCACACCTGCGAGTAGGCCCCCGACCCGATCGGCCGCACCAGCATGTACTCCCCCACCCGCCGCCCGCCGCCGTGGTCCTCCATCGTCCCCCCGTCCGGCTACTTAGGAGTTACGGCGCCGTCGCGATACCCTCGACGTAGGTCGGTCGGTGCTGGGAGAGATGCCGCCGCGGGGAGAAGCAACCGTGTCGCTGCGGGGAACGGAGAAGAGGAACAAACAAAAGAAAGAGAAACAAGGTCTTCTTCACTCGGCGGCGTGCGTGGTTAATGGTTATCCCTATCCGCGGCTCTGGCGAGATTCCTCCGTCTTTCGCAAGATTCTCCCTGGGGGGAATATGATATCCGCTCCGCGTTGCCACAAGCGCACACAATATATTGGAGTATTTTGCATCATAATCTTACTCTATTTCGCTATTTTTGCAAAAAATATATGGAACATATCTTCTATATCTAAGTAAGAGAAATCCACTACTTGATTTCTCTCAACATGCAAACATGACACATCATCACATCATTAATGTGTTCGCACCTATTTAGTAAAAACTCATATTTTTTGCACATGCATGCAAGTTATTTCAGATCAAGTTTTTACAATACAATTTCATCATATGTTCTCAATTTTAGATAATCTTTCGTTGCTAAACAATTTGACTCAGGTATGTTAACTAAAAATTCTTGCGGGACATCGTCTAGTTTCTGTAGATACGTGCTCCAAAGCATGTGGCTGCAAACATGTTTTATGGTTGCCAACCGTTGGTTGGTTACTACTAAAAATTTTGTTTCGGGAATTTGCGAAGGGCCAACGTTTTGTGTGTCAATTGGTTAAGGAAGTTTGGTCGGAATCGTGTGAGCTTAGCTAGACGGAGATGTCAGATATCCGATGATGCGTCGAACGGGGGTTCAACTGCTACCAGAAGCAAAGACGACGCCACACGTCATCGCTTTGCTGGTTGTTGTTGCTGCTGCGGTGCTGCCTGCTGCTTAGCACGTAGACCACCAGAAAGCAAATGCGATTTTAACAACTGGCATATAGGAACAGGACAATATACGAAGCAGCATACCAAATGGTTGCGAAACACAAGCGTCTTTGCAAAGTAAATTGCCACATGGGAAACAACAGGAAATTATATAGCACAGGCTACATGAGAATGAGACCATAAACATTGCCGAGCACTTCAACATTGTAATTTACAAAAGCACATCACCTGATGCAGATTTACAATTGCCACATACGATGCATTAAAAGGGAAATTGCAGCTCCAACATATACCAGGAAAGAAAACAAGGGCATGTCAAACAGTGGTCCTTAATCGTTTTTGAGCAACAGATGTTTCTGTAAATTTCTGAGTTAGTTCCCTCAGGCCTCAACCCCCTCTGGACTGCAATTAGTTGTGATTCCACCGTTCAGGGCAAGCATGAGAGAGAAAGGTTATTGGCCCTGGGGCCTCCACCCGAGTTCCTTGCACTGTTGTTCATCAGGCTGTAGACTATTTGGTATTGCACCAAACACCCAGCGGGCAGCTTCAATCCCAGAAATTGTATTATGGAAAAATGCCGATGCATCTTCCATGTTCTTCTTAAGTTCATCTGGGTTGATGTACATGAAATGCTGTGAAGAGGAAGGATTTTGCTTGATAGGCATGGCTGGTGCAATATCAGCAACCCTAACAAACCTCTCTGTCGCTGCCTCCCAGGAAAGCTCATGTCTCAGTTCCTCTGACAGTGTGATTGGCTCTTCTGCCAATGCTTTCATCGTTAGTTTAACAAACTCTTTCTCAGTATTATACATGTGGCAGTTAGGAAATCTTTTGAAAAATTCATTTGAAGGATGGTTCGCACAGATCACAATCTTTCCCATCGCCAGAGCTTCTGCCGTTGTAGTGCAGACTACATCTGTTGTGCTTGGGTTTATAAAAACCTTGTAGCTGAAACAATGGTTAATACAATTCAGTTAGATTAGGAGTAAATTGATGACATATGCAGTACTGAACTACTGATAAAATGTAGTATAGCTCAAAATTCAACCATCTGGCACTAGAAGCTACTACATCACTTGTGCAACTTAGTTGGAGCACAGGAAAACGAATGAAGGAATAGGAAAAACAGAGGATCTTACTCGTGAAATATTGAATCTGCGTGATCGCGACCAGGGTAGACTCTAACATCTAGATTTAGTTTCTCAGCTGATGCTTTAACTTCATCAGCATCTTCTCCACTGCCATAAAGCTCCATCTTGAGACCTGACAATTCCTTTTGGTGCTTATGAAACAGCTGGAGCAGCTCTGTGTAACCTTTACTCCAGACCATCTTTCCGATATAATATGCACCCTTGAAGAATGACTGCTCTCTTTGAGATATCTGGCGCTGCTTCAATTTGCCAATTTCAATAAATTTGGGGTTTACTCCATGAACATTACAAATTACAGATCTTGGGACATCCTGAGTTGCTCCTGATAATCTTATAACCTAGAAACATCATGAGTAAAGAGAAGTCAGAGATTGCACATAACAAAGTAAAAACTAAAAATACAATGTCCTCAAGAACAGAAAATGAAGCACATGTTTGCATATAAAATCATAGATGGTTGTATGATATTGTTGTAACAATACAAATATACTGTACATTACAGCAGTGAATTATTATGCCACTGTGCTTTACACTGTGCATAACAAGTGAGACAGCCCCTAGCATACAAACATGGTGACTGCATGGATGCTATCCATACAGCAACTATGCATCCAGAATTATCATCATGGTTTCGATGAAAGTTTTCAGATCTCACTGAACTGGAAGACTACTAGATCGTATAAACCAACTGGATGTTAATACTTCATGGGAAGGTTGAAATAAAATGGGAAGACAGTAAACGGAACAGAAAGTAAAATTGCTAACCTTATGGCAGTAGATGTCAGTGACCCAAGAATTGATATGTTTTAACAGAAATGCATGAATGTACCCATTCCTCTCCCTCTTCACATATTCCAAATAGTTTGTATGAACAACACCTATAACTTTACGAAATTTGGTTTTCCACCTTCGTCCATGATGATACCATGTAAGATGTTCTGGCTCTTCTAGAACTGCAATATCTGCTTTTGCATCAGATACGGTCTCGGTTATATCCCCAACAGGTAGAATGCTTCTTTTCTCCGTAGAAAACTGCATATGGACATGGTTAGATTAGTCTACATGCTATCAGAAGATAAAGAACATTATCAGCACCAGGTCAATTTATGCTGTCCTTTCGTACATGCATAGAGGCAAGTCAGTATAATGCTCTATCATCATAGGGGTTAGTACAAGTTATGTTATTCATTGCTTCTGAGTTTCTGCTGATCTGTGCTTCCTATGTTCTACTACCATAAGTTCTCTACTAATTACAGCATTGAAAGTGCTGGATGTATAAACGTTTCAAACATATAAATCGCTTTTACTTTCTACTATATTGGTGTTCTCTAATATTTATTACTCATAAAACAAGGAAGCAGAACATACCATTCTACTCCATGTTAGTTCCACAACTAACATAAGTTCATAGAGGTTCATAGATAAACCGAAAGTGCCAATAGGTGATATATTTTTGCGTGCCGCAAAAAGAGTGGGAGGCGTTATTTAACCACACACATGCACTTCTACACGATATTTAGATCATGATAACATGAGATAATGATATATTTTGGCGATTTGTTCAAATTTACCTTCCCGGGATAGAAATTTATGTTGAATCTCGGTAATGCCCCAATCCGCTCCTCAAGCCACCGCCGCACATAAGCTTCTTGTTCCCCTGGTGCACCGAACTTCATCTTATTAGGATAAACCAGCATCTGGTCCGCCTTCGATAGCCACGGTACCACCAGAGTAACCTCCCAGTCCCCAGTCTTTGCGAGGTAAGCTGCCCGGAATAGGGGATTGACAGCAGTCCCGGTCATCCACGGCAGGCTCGCCGTGGTGACTATCGTGACATGCTGCCTCCTCGCCATCGCCACGCAGACCACCCCACCGCACAGAGTTGCTGCAATGTCCAGTAAACACCACAACTGATCCTTAAATCATATCATCAAAGAATAGCACGTGATAGTAACAGGAGCATCCAATTCCCCCTAATCCCCCCACCTTCCATCTCCCCGTTGCATTGGAGAATTGATTCATTGGTTGTGAGTCAAAAGTTAGCGATTCAGGGGCATCCAATTCGGCGCCCACAAATGCAATCGTGGCTCACGCAAGCATACCCAGGAGGAGAGATCCAACGATAAACACAACCTGGCTACAGCATTTGATCTGAGCTCTAGGCCTCTAACCGAGGAAGCTGCAAACCCTAACTGCGATTCAGAGTCGACGGAAGGGAATTGAGGCGGGGCGGAAGCAGAGAGCGGTTACCTTCCTGTGCGATGGGTGGCGCCGCGGTTGGGGCGAGCGGTTGAGGATGAAGAGCTGGGAGCCTGGGAGGAAAAAATGGCAGCCGGATGCGGCTGGCGTTGGGGGGACTTGGGTATCGACACCGCTGTCTCTGTCGTCTCGTCCTCAACGGAACCAGGACCCGCCGGAATCTCCAACCGTGTGTCCCGATTCTCTGTACAGCCGGGCTTGGCAATGCTAGGCTAACCAGATGCCAGCCCAGAAAGAAAAACAGGCCAGAAAACTTTGGGCCGGGAGATAGTCGCTCCCGCCTGTTTGCCTGACCAGCTTCAAGAAAAATACAAGAAAAAATAAATGGTTTTCTTTGGCTATAAAAAATTTGGTTCTCCTCGGAATGCAGCAAAAGAAAGAGAAACAAGCAGAACTCCTTTTTAAGGTAAAGAGATAGTTTTATTAGATTCTTGTTTTGAAAAGGATAGTTTTATTAGATTTAAAGTACAGACGACAACAACATGAATTATTACTCATTAACCCGCTTAATATGTATGGTTCCAAATTGACCCGCTCAAATCCAATCAGTTCTATTTAGGTGCAATGTCCTCTTCACTCAACCCAGGCAATGAATGGCTGGTCAAGTTGTCATCGAAACGAGGGACAGCAACTGAGCTTGGCTAGCTTGCCCATCGCACGTTAGACTTGATAATTTACTCCCTCCGTTTCATAATTCTTGTCTCAAATTTGCCAAAAATGGATGACAAAAATTATGGATTGGAGGGAGTAGTAATCTTGCTCCAGTGAAGTACAAACTTCTTGTCCTTGGAATTGGGTAGAATCTCGTATTCGCCAAATGTCAACTTCTGAATCCGGCAAAGGAAGATGCTTCGTGGTTTGGCGCAGCCATCCCCATATAATGTATATTAGACCTGACGAAACCCCTGGGCTTACAGAATTGAATAAAAACTTTGTCAGGCCGAGAGCACTTGTCTAATGCAGAAACTTCATCACAGGCGACACTAAAATTAGGTACTGATGTGTACATGCCTATACTATCAAAAGTTCAAATATTCTTTTCGCAAAAAAAAAAGGTTCAAAGTTTCTGGTTAGGTTTTGTGCTTGAAGGAATAGTCTCCCATTGTTTTTTATCAAATACATTGGTTGCCGTTGCTATCATAGAGCTTACGATCGGTATGCTTCCTTGACATTGGTTGCTATCATAGTTCAGGATCAGAAGCTTCTGCATCACGACCAGAATGCCACCCAAATGAAGACGTGGCGAAGTCCACGGACCGCGTGACAGGACAGCATAACAACCCGGGGGGAAATTGCTGCCATGACAAGCTCGATCAGAGGCCTGGTATTGGCAACTCGCTAGCATGCAGCAATTTTTCCATAACGGACTGCTGAAGAAGAAGAATACATCCATTTTTGGGTAGAGTAAAACATCACAGAGAAACTCAAAAGTAAGACTGATGTTTTATTCCCATTCATCTGACATCTATCTACAAACCCGGGCACAAATTTAGTTGGCACACATTTTGCCTTCAAAAAACAATTTAAGGAAAAATAATAATACTCGAGACACGTCTAAACATAGGCAACTGGTTTACACTTGCAGACAGCTCGGCGTTGAATCAAACGACAAAGATATTGAGAAATACAGGAGCCAAGCCAAGCCTTTTGAATGAACTTTGGCATGATGGCATCATCGTCACCACGTACGTAGCACGTACGGTGGTCACATCACATGACGATCTCGGGCTTGAGTATGCTGGACTTGATCTCCTTGTGCGGGAGCACGACGCCCCCGTTGCTGTAGACCTCGTCGCAGACGTGCACGTCCTCGCCGAGGATGGTCATGTTCTCGACGCGCGCCCACTTGCCGACGGTGGAGTGCCAGCCGACGATGCTGCCGGAGATGCACGCGTGCTTCTTCACGCGCGCGCCGCGCATCACCGTGCACCTGGACAGCCTCACCCCGGCCTCCACCACGCACCCGGGCCCGACGGCCACGTCCGGCCCGATCAGGCACCCTTCCCCGATCGTCGCCGTCTCGTGGACCAGCACGTTGCCCAGGACGTGCGTGCCGGACGCCAGCCTCGCCGGCGCCTTCTTGCGCAGGGAGTCCAGGTACAGCCTCAGACCCGTGATGTAGTCCCTCGGCTGCCCGATGTCCATCCAGAAACCCGGCAGCACCATGGCGAACAGCGCGTTGTCGGCGGCAATCCGCGGGAACACCTCCTTCTCGATGGACGTCGGCTTCAGCTCGATGCGGTCCAGGACGGACGGGTTCAGCAGGTAGATGCCGGCGTTGATCTTGTTGCCCACGAATACCTTGGGCTTCTCCACGAACCGCTCCACCTTCCCGGTCTCCTTCTCCGTCACCACCACCCCGTACTTGGAAGGCTCGTCCACCTATCAACATTTCTCAGCATATTGAAATGGACATTTTTTTTTCTTTACTGAGAGAATTGATATTGGACACCTTCGGTCGTTGGGCCAAGATTCTTCAGTGTTGATTACCTTGGTGACCATGATGGTGGCCTCGCCGCCATGGGATTTGTGGAACTGGATGAGCTCCGCGAACGGGTACTCGCTGATCACGTCGCTGTTGAGGACGAAGAATGGTTCGCCGGAGCCGTCCGCGAGCTTGTCGCGGGCCAGAGCTAGTGGTCCAGCGGTTCCAAGTGGCTCAGTCTCCTGGGAGCAGGTTATAGTGATGCCAAGCTTGCTCTCGAAGTCCTTGAGAAAGTTGAGCATGACCTGCAATTAATATGGCCAAAAGTAAAACACGATGCACTAGCAGTGAGATCTTGGATTCAGACGAAGCCATGGCATGCTGCAGGCCAGTGTTGTTACCTCAGGCTGGTAATTGATGGCCAAGACAACCTCTGTAACTCCAACTTCTTTCAGAGCTTCGATCTGGTGAAGAAAAGCATTACAAAAAAATATTAGTCACAAGATTCACGGAATTGTTAAGTCTCAACAGAAGCCTGAAACGGATCTTTGCTCAGGACAGGGAAATGGTCAATTATTGATCATTTCATTTTCAATCCATCTCTGTTGTTTCTACTGTCACAATTATTTTGCCACGCAGTCGGTGACGGATACAGCCATACAGGTCGACAACTGTTGTTGTGAAGAATCTATGAGTACTCAGAATCTATTCACATGGATCCACCTAGCAATCACTGACCGATCACAGCAAAACATAAACAAATTCCATAGGTTATGACGACTCAGGCAGAGAATCAGGTGGCTGGACTACATGATACTGCTTTTAATTTTCCTTGCATTGCCATTTCTCCAAAAAATTCTCCCAAAATTACTTATCCTCGTACTGTAGTATTTACCCTGAATAACTGGAATACATGGCGAAGAAATAAAGATGGTGCATTTGTCGGTGCTGCTGACCTGATGCAGGATCATGGGCTTGTTGGCGAAATCGACGAGCGGCTTGGGCACGCTGAGCGTCAGCGGCCGCAGGCGAGTGCCGAAGCCTCCCACGAGAATGAGGGCCTTCATGGTCGCAGTCCTCCTAACTCAGCCTCCCAACCCTGTGAAAATGCAGCAAGCAACAGAAGAAGAATGAGATTATCTGATCCAGACCTTGTGGTCACGGAGGGTCGAGGTCTCAGTACAGAAGCCAGAACAGGCCACTGAATTCCAAGACTCCGCTTTGCCCAGCGGGGCAGCGCCCTTGCCTATGCGAATGCCATGACTCACAAGACAGCGCTGCGCGTCGCAGAAGCAGGGAAAGACTGCAGGGGGCAATTCAAGGAGCAGAACGCAGTAGTACGTACTGTACTTGCATATATACAGGCCTGTTTGTTTGGGTTCTGTTTCAGCTTTTGGTTCTTTTAGATCTCAAAATCACTTCTCCCAAAACACTTTTGAGATTGCTAGAAGCACAAAAGTTGAAGCAGAAATCCAAACAAACAGGCCTATAGAAAGCAAAACAACAGCACTGATCAATCTGAAGGCATTGGGACAAGGACAACCTGAACCTTTAACACCGGATGCAATCTGAGGCCTTCGTCTGGAACACGGGATTTTTCTTAGCCTGGAGGTTGATCAAAATGTTTCTCTTGTCAGGGTCCCCATGCACGCAGGCCAGTGATGTGTTATGCTGGTCATAATGGAAGTAACAAAGACGGTAACTAAAGTGCCAACTAAGCAATTTGGGTGATGTTGCATGTTATTAATGAGAAAAGGGAGGATTGGTGTAACTAGATATGTTACCATAACATCACACTTCTCAAGATAAAATGAGTCTATAAAACTAATAAATGAGACTCTATGTTACTATCCACTATTGAAGTAGTAACGTAGACTAGTAACATATGCATGTTAGTAACTTATGTTACTTCCCACTATGACCAGCTTTATAATACTATCTGGTAGTAGGTGAGGAGAAACGGCATGGAGAGGGGCCGAGTCTGTCCTTGGAGGGGAAAATTGGCCACAGCACACCATTATTTGGTACTGGACAAATCCACAATTGGACGATGTGTTTGAGCAAAGGTCACGAAATAACAGTGTCATATGACTAATTTCCCCTAAAAATTGGCACGGCTTCGAAAAGTTTAAACACGCCTCAATAACAACGGAGAGAGTATCTGCGGGCCGCTGAAAACGTTATTTCCCAATCCATGCATGTAATGCTGTGGACGCGTTGCTTCCACCGAAAAAACCACCTCGATAATGATACATCTCCATCCTCATCCAGCCGCCCAGCACAAAACACAAAGAGCTGACCTTTTCTTTTTCTGAACTTCTTGGTTCCTTCTCCCTTACTGCTCTATCTATATTTTGGCAAAAAAATGGCTACAGGCTGGATCCATTACGACAGAGAGAAAGGAGAGGAGATGAGGTGATGAAATAATGGTCACGCAGCCCTTAAGCACACCTACCTACCAACCCCACACAAGAGAACAAGGAAGCAGAACAAGATTAAGGGGGAAAGAAGGACAGAGGACTGAACAGGAGGGCCTTTGCAGCGTTGCAGATCTGGTCTCCTGGATGATGATAATGCTTGCTCTTGTCAGTGTGCAGCTGCAGCTGTTGCGTCGAGAAAACTACAGGCTCTACCCAGGACGCAATGACCAGATCACGGGAGTAAAGTCTAACGGCGGAGGCAGGTGCCAATGTACAGGAACATACAGAAAACTTTCGAACGCGTAGCGACGAACGGAGCGGAAACCCGTAACAAGGAGAGGGCCAATCAGCGTGATGGCGTACGCACCTTGATGCGGAGGCAGCCGGAGCAGGAAACAGAGCGCCCGGATATCTCCTCCAGCGGCTCCTCTCAATGGCGCCGAGGAGAGAGGAGGAGAAGAATCGGGCCAATTGAGGAAGGAGAAGTCAGAAGGGGGAAAACCGTCGGCTGAGTCGCGGGATCGCAGCCAACGACGCGGTGTTGTTTTTATAGTAGTTGCCCTTCGCCCCCCGGCTGCTGCGTGGAATTAACGTACTTAAACGCTGTCTTCCACCCTAATGAATCCTTGAAACCTTTTTCCTATCTCTTTATTTTATCTGTTCGTTTCCTCTTCTTTTTGTTCGCTTTGGCAATGATTTGCTGTCACTAGTTTAATCCCCAACCGCAGACCCATAATCGAACGACGGGGCTGCCACTGCCAGCTTATCCAAAGCGTATGAATTGCCTGTGGGCCATGTATTATCTTCTTCTTATTTTCGGTAAAAAGGGATGTATTAATCAAGGCATAACATTACACTCTTAAAGAACCAGATCCACCACAGGCGGAGGACAGTAACCCAGCCACACTTCCGTGCGATGCTCAACCCTGACTAAGTTGGCAAGCATATGACTAGCACAGTTTTGTGATCTATCCCCTTTCACAAAAGAAAAGCATATATCACCGAAAACTAGGGCTCTAATCTCATGAACAAGAGCAGCCAAGCAAGATCTATCGGCCTCACGGCTAGTACCAGCCCGTACGACCGAGGAGCAATCCGTCTCAATAAGGATCGGGAGCTGGCTCCATTGCACAGCCAGAGCAATGCCTTCCAGACAAGCACACAGCTCGGCCTCCTCCGGTTCAGAACAATGAAGGAGCGTACAGCAGGAAGAGACAATTATGTGCCCATGGTCATCCCGAAGGATCATACCCGTACCTGCCCCAAACGGATCGCTCTTGAAGGATCCATCAATGTTCAATTTGACCCAGTCCGGTGGAGGTTTGCACCACGCCTTCATGACTGCAGGGGTCTTCTTAGGCGCGCCCAGGCGACGAGTGAAATCAGAAGCGATTTGCTTCCCTTTAACAGGATCCATCAACGGGTTGATCTTGATGTCCAGTAGCGAGGACATGTAGCTATCAAGAAACCACCGGGAACCTTCAGTGCACGACAGTGGCTTATCATGCGTGGCCTCGTTTCGAGCATGCCAATTCCTCCAAAGAATCATAAGCATAAAAGAGCAGGAAACCTTATCAAGCTCCACAATGCAAGAAGACACCCAGTTTGGACGGGAGAAGCGGAGGGAATCGCTAGGTCGTAGACGCCAGATCTTGGTCATAGTCTCCCACAACCTCTTTGCATGGGGGCACAAGAATACAGCATGCAGTACATCTTCAACCTCAACCCCACAGATCTTGCAAATACCAGTCACCTGCATTCCGCGGTTTCTCTTATTTTCCTCTGTTGCCAGACCATTGCAAGCAGCTTTCCACGCAAATATTTTCACCTTCTGAGGCATCGTACAAGACCAGATCTTTTTCCAACAGGGATCAGAACCATCCGGCCTAGCACTTGTAGCCTGGCGATCCTGTCCCGCGATTGAGGCATCAATGCCCAGCCTATAAGCACTTCTGACAGTGAAAATGCCAAGTTTTTCAGGTTCCCAAGCAAGGAAATCTGGACACCTCCGCGGAGACGCACGAATGCGCAAGATAGCTTCGCTGTCCACTGGCAGGAAAATCTGTGTGACCAGATTAGAGCGCCAAGCACCATTGACATCCGGGAGATCCGAGACGCGACGAAGCCTACAGCCAGATCCGATCCATGTATTATCTTCTCATTTCACATCTAAGTTTTCAGTTACGGATGTGAACCTTAGCCGCCAAGAGCTCGGCGGAACCCTAGCCGCTAGGAGCCTTCGGATCGGCTTTTTTCTTCTTTGTGAGGTTATGTGTCCTCGCGACGGCATCTTGGTGGAGGAGGCGACGACATATGAAATAATAGTCTCCCAGCTCCATCCTCTTCCTGGCGTAGTCAACATGATCTACTCCATGGAGCTAGTGGATCTCACGGTTTGTTTTTTTCGTTATTTTGATCTTCTTTCTAGTCGGTTCGGCGACTAATCAGCACATCGACAACCTAACTTGCAAGGGATGTGTCCCCGGTCAGAGTGCGTTCAACAATATTAGGTTCTCATCGGTTGCGGTGAGCGACTCATGCGGCTATTCAAAACCTATAAGGTTAGTCCAGCTTGTGCAGATTTGGTCTTCTGCAATTTCATCACCTGGAGAGTTTTCAAGATACGGATGACTGATCCAGAGTTATTTACTTCAAAGCATCTTCATGTAACTTTTAGCTTCATTATTTTTTTTTGTTGGTTTTCATTACAATTTCGATCACTTGTACTTTGTTTATTGAATCAATAAAGCCAGATGTTTCTCAAAAGAAAAGCTAAGTTTTCAGTTAGCTTTTTTTCGAAAAAGAAGTTTGGGATTTGCTATTTCTAAGCCGACTGAAAAATAGCTAAGAAATAACTATTTTCTAAGTCGATGCCAACAACCGTCCAATCCAATCACTGAGATTTGGGCAAGATTGATATAAATAAAAAATGATACTCCCTCCGGCCGGAGTTACTTGTATCAGATTTAGTACAACTTTGTACTAAATCAATGACAAGTAATTCCGGCCAGAATTAAATCTGATACAAGTAATCAGATGGTCATGATCATCGACCGAAAAATAACTATTTCTCACTCCCAAGAGGTTTTCAGTTAGTGAAGTTATTGATATCTTTTGGGGCAGCAGAGGCGGCCTGGTTTACCGTCGAAAGTTAAGCCTTCGCTTTTCGTACCTCTTTGACAAGACAACTTTCCCCTTCCTCGTTGGCTTGAGCTTTAGGTAAAACTACAAGCCAATTTATTCCAGCATCAGCACCTAAGAAAGGTTAACAAACTTAGACCCATTTGTGTGTACTGAAAATACACAAGCTTTCAAGAAATTAGGATGATCTTTTAGTGAGAAACAAGTTCTTGTTCTAAACAACAACAAGAGCAAGGGGTGCCAAAAGTCGATGTCACGAGTGCGTAAAAGTAGGGAGTGTACGCTGGCCTTATTGCAAAGATCGACGTACACTTGGACAAGTTGACACATCGATATTTTTTTAATAGGTTCGGTCGTTCCTGCGGATACGACTTAGTGTTATGTTAGAAGAGGCTCCGCGGAAATCGTTAGCCAAAGTGTTTGGGTCGATCGCAGCTCCCCAAATCACTTAGCGAGAGATCCAAAGGGACCGCCTCGGACTTGGGATGAACGAGGCTTCCCAAGTAGCAAGGTTATGCTACCTTTAGGATTCTAACCCAATTTCTTTCGTTCGGGTTCATGCCGAGCTTGGATTCCTGAAATCCCGAAACTAGAGCTCCTCAAAGAGGATCCAGCCCTCTCTCCTTGAGTTTATTCAAGTTGAAAGTGAATGATACATGCCCGCATGAGGGTACTTATAGCCTGGGTGTCCATGACAAAAAAAAACATGGCTACCCTTGAGGGGAAACAAAGTGGGAGTAAAGTGGTACAAGGTGCCTTTTGGTACATAACTTTTGTGTGCACTAAGTGAGAAAATGAGGGACGGTTCATGGTCCACCATGGATCAAAAACATCATCCCTACACTTTTTGCTCCTGGGCCCCCTCACTTTACTTCTTAGCCCCTACACAAGCCCTTCCACCACTTTGACCATGGCTTTTGGACTTTACTTGTTGACTCGGTTTGACCGCGCCTCGTTGGCATGTTGACCAATTTTAGGAAATGTTGACTTAGTCGTCGTCACGTAGGATTCATGGCCTGGTGCATGTAAGGTTTTTATTTTACTGCAACAAAACCCAGAATTGTGAATGAACTCTTCAGGTTTACAACTTTACTAGAGATGAACTTTCTAAAGTTTTCACATGAATTTCCGGAAGAAAAAAAATCGATCAGCATTTAGATAATCAACATCTCACCTCAATTTCACAGATTCCTACTCTCAGTTAACCCGATGACGAGGCAAAGGGCTGGGAAGCAAATTTTGATTTATGAATCTCTTCAACCCAACCAAAAAATATTTGCTTTTCGCAATATTTACCCCAAAAACACATTATGGCATTGATAAGATTCAAATACAATATTAGACTGAAAGGAAGAAGTTGAAGGATTCAAACATGGGACCTTAGGTAAACAAACTAAACCCTCCAGCACTATATGTTAAGTGTTAGACCGAAAGAAAGAAGTTGCTAGATCACATGATGCTTTAGGTAAGCAAACTAAGCCTCTCCAACACCATATTGAGTAGATCATTTTCATTTCTATAGCTTAAAAAATTATAGTATGTCTACTTCGAAGAAATTTCAAGAAAGGAGTTGCGTTTTGTCGCCCATAATGGAGAATTGTTGTCTCACGATTTATGGATGCCGAAAGGGGTTATGTCATTATTGAAAAGAAAAGAGAGGGGCATCGGTAGGATGCACAAGCGTGATGGCAGGCGTATGAACTACGAACATTGACTTGGTTGTAATTTCGAAAGAGGAAGAGGAAGAGAAATGAAAGAGTGGAAAGAGGGTTAAGAGAAAGAGAGATCGAGTAAAGGATGAGAAGATTTTGAGAGAAAGCGAGGGAAGGGGGTGTTGCATTGCATGCAGTGGATTCTCATACCCCCATTTCACCAACGTGTTTTTGACTGTTTTATAGTCTCGCTAACCAACTTTTGTATATTTTTCAAATATATTTCTATAATATATTGTAAAACATGCGACAAGGTTCAACAATCCTGAAATGAGCCTATTTTTTTTAAAAAAAGAGGGAAACCCCAGGCCTCTGCATCAATCGATGAATACGTCCCTCATATTATTACAGTATTATTCAACGTACAAGTCTCAAATATTATAAATGAGAAAATAACGAACATGCGCCACAAGCCCTCAAGCCGAAGACCGGTGCGCCCGCCACCCGAAACGGATGAAGAATCCATGTGTTACCATCTCCAAATGGTTCCACACAGATTTCATAAACCCATGTCCCTCCGTCAGCAATAGGGACCAAATACGAAGCCAAAGGAAACGTCCGAAGAACAACGTGCAAACAATTAGAAACTTTTCGTTGTGAAAACTTATGATTTCTGTAATTTCATATAGACCAACAAATCTCACAAACCCCAGGAGAGATATGCAATTTACCTCAATCCCAACGGCCAAACATATATTGGAACGAAATTCGGAAGGTGAGGCATATGCTTCGGGTATAGAAAAAAGAAAAAAAATGGATTTGTGAATAATCTTTCGTAAGACGGGGAAGTCATGGAAGGTGACGATTGGTTAGGCGCGTTTAGGCGGATAACACATTGTATTTTGGAAGAATCCTCCCAGCATACGACGAGGCGGCTACCGGTGTTCTACTTGGTTTGGCTTTACCAGGGTTTCACTTCTCCAGTGTCCAAGGTCCATGGTTTTACAGCTAAAAAAAGGCTAATGGTTTTAGGCTTTTAGCGTGTTTTGGTGGGCTCGCTGGCGAACTAGACACTCCTTTCACGCCATATTTCTCGGCGGCACGCCACGCCACCTCGTCAAGGCACCGGCGTACCTGGCACATGTATCGATCCCTGTTCTTGTCGTGAGAGATGGCACGAGTTGGCCCGATGCATCGTTAATTGGCCAACGGCCGGACAAGATCGCTCCTGCCATGCACGATTTCCTAGGTCAACGAAGAGGTATCGTACGACTATGGAAAGGTACGCTCTCTCTTTTTCTTTCTCACGTTTGACTCGGCAAGGTTTTCCATGCACTCTATGCCTTGCGTTCTTCGGCATGTGTGTTGGAAGCGATCCTGCGAGTATCAGGTTTACCTTGTACAGTACAGTTGTGTGCGTACATGTGCCTGCCTTTGAGTGTGAGAACAGTAGTACAAATAGACACAACCGCGGTCGCCTTTAAGTTGTACTCACACGAGAAATCAAGAGATTCAGGACCATGGCCCTAACAAATGTTCAACATGAAACAGGACCTGCACGACTAAACGGAGCCACACCACCTGCACACAGCACACACCTTCTTTTTCTTATAGCACATCTGCAAGAATCTTTTTGGGTTTATTTTATTGCCCATCAGCACGCATCGTAAATTTAGGCAAAAATGTAATGCAGTCATGCAGAGGAATCCAGATTGGAAGCCATGTAGATGCATGGTCCATTTCGATCTCGTCTTAGCTGTCCTGGATCTGACCAGACCCAAACTATTAAACGAACGATCTGATTAAACTCTGATTTGGACCCAGATGAGATCTTGATGCAGACTATTAAACAATGACTTAACAAGAAAAAAAATTCAACCCTGGCTGTAAGAACTATTGATGCTGGGGCTTATTAATCACAAGATCCGTATATGAAATTTTCCCGTGCGTCAGACTCGCATGATCGGATCAGGTCACGATTCGTATTAGATGCATGCAGTGCTGATCAGTGGCTAATAAATAACGTCCTCCTGCCTGCGACGGAGAAAAATACTCGTGCAACTTGCTCCCATGACAATGTTTATGTACTTCACATAGGATTCGTGGTAGGACATGTGCCTCCTCTTACTGGCATTGTACTAACATCATTTTCTAGGCATCTCTGAAAGTGACCTGAATCACGTTGCCCGGATGGTGAAGCTTGCTGATTTGTCGGTCGG
The DNA here is from genome assembly GCF_000005505.3 of Brachypodium distachyon. Taxonomy (NCBI): domain Eukaryota; kingdom Viridiplantae; phylum Streptophyta; class Magnoliopsida; order Poales; family Poaceae; genus Brachypodium; species Brachypodium distachyon. Next base: position 65,903,666 of record NC_016131.3, on the reverse strand, counting down.
AATGTGGGCTGCTACCAGGCGTCAACATTTACCAGGAGGACATGCGTACAATTTACTGCTCCAGTTGGAGCCTAGGAGTTGTATTTGTGTTCATGGCTTGACTACACTCTGCCGACAGAAACATGAGCAAGCTGACCATTCCATTTCAACAGTGGAGGAGTTCGCTTTTAAAGAAGAAATCAAGAAGTTGGAAGAATAGTGAGTGGAATTAAACCCATAAACAAGCACGCACCCAACGATTTTTTTTTCCATAGAATACACCTCATCCATTAAAAAAGAAGATTGCGTACCAATTTAGTACAGAACTAAACGGGCAAAGAAACGAACAGCACCCGATGATTCCTGGTCAGCTATAAAAATCAAGGACATCATACGCTATATCCCTATGCCATGAACGTGCACGCTCTCCCGTGCATTCACGATCGGGAGACGGCGTGGTGACAACACGGTTGCCAGCATCAACGACGAGGCGTCAGCGGCTGCAGGCCGAGGAGAGTATGCGCCGGAGTCGCAGGTGTCAAGCCTCCGGTAAGTGCTGGCCGCTGCCAGCGACTCGTCGGAGAACAGGTTGCCGACGGCCGGGCCTTCCCCTCCCTTCCTCGACTGCACTATTACCCTGTACACAAGTGGCAGAAGCCCTTCCATTGCACAAAGCGTTGGCTTAATTCGTCGGTGTCTCCTCGGCTCCTCGGCCTTCTCACTCGTGGAGCCCGTTTGGTTTCTGTCTTTCTGACGAGGTACATGTCAGCTTATAAGGATAACGGAATGGAATGATAGTTCTGAAGCACGGCTTGGGAGAACATGGAGTAGGAGAGAAGTGGCCTCCCAATACTCCAGCTGCTAAGATCCCAGGTCGATGACAGCATTGGGCTGCTACGTATTATCCAGCTGCAGAGAGCTCGAGCTCCAGCAGTTCCACATGATAAGCCGGCACGACCTTTTCTGGCCAACGGAGACGAGTACCGCATCACTCCATGGTGCACGCCATGTCGCAGTTGGCAATCCACTACGTAGTACGTACATTAGCAATCCCCATGGCATGCTGGGCCAGACAAAAGACTCTTTCTACAGTATCCCATATTAAATTGAAACCGTTCATTTCTGATCTAATGGCTCAGATTTGTTAATACTCCTCAATACTCCAATTTAGAGGTGTGAAGTATTAGGAGGGAGTATCAGGAATCAAGGGCAAAAACGTAATCCAACCCACTGCATAAACAACCGACAGTTTCTCATTTTCCCCAATCTCCCCATTGGTCAATTCTCCCCGTCGATGTGTTCGCCCGCCGCAGACCACCTCCCAGAGCAGAGCTCCCTCTGTCGTCGCCTCTGGTGCTTTCCGTTGCTTGTGCGCGCGTTCGACCGCCGATGTCGCAGACTGCCTCCCGAGAAATGAGCAGCGTGGGGTGGTTGAGGCTTGAAGCGGCGGAGTTCTAAGGGCGTGAGGCGGGGCTACACGTCGTGTTCGTCGGCTCGTGGCCGCGCAGAGAGCTCACTGCTTCTTCCTGTCGCCACACGCGCCCTGCCGCGCTCGGGCCCCGACCGCCGCCACGGTCGCCACCGTGCAGACGTCGTCGTTGAGATAGCCGTAGGCGAGCGCCACAGCGAGCAGGAGCGCAGCGCAGAGAAGCAACATCCAGAATGGTGACCTTCGGTCGCGTGCAGAGCGTCGCCAAGGCCCAAGGACACGAACCCGGCAGCGAGGCACGCCGCCTGCAGCACGAAGGCAAAGGCGCCGGTCGCGAGGTAGCCTCAGATCAGGCGGCGACGATGACGTCGATGAGAAGTCGCCGGAGGACGACTCCACGGTGGTGACCTTGACCATGGCCGTCTCGGAAGGATCAGAAGGGTTCTTTGATTCAGTATAATACCAGACCATGGTTGCGGGCTGGTATCAGTAGTACATCATGTGTATATGTTGGTTTTGCCGTTTGAACTGAGATTTCGTTGACACACGCTGTCATAATTAACCACGGCTCTACCAGCTCATAGTTAGGCACTTTACCTCCTTGTTTATTTATATGTACAAGTGTTTAATTCATGCATGTGTCATTGGTTGTTATCTAATTTTGTCAATGTACGTTCTATTCTTGCATGTCTGCAGAAAATCCATTCAGTTCATAGTGTTTACTTGTGTGCTTAATTTATTCAGCTTTAATCAACACAGAGTGACATGTGACAGTAATCTCATCTCCTCTGTGGTCCGTACTACATCTCTGCAGCACGAAAGAAAAAGCAGATGAAGCGACCGCACTGTACACGGTTTCGATTTCTGTTTGCTAGTCTCTGGATCGACTCACTAGCACATACAGTTTTAAGATGTAATATCATAGAACAAAGGTCTTAATATTACAACGTATCATCCATAATTTAAAAGTACTTACAGCTCGCATAACCCCACGGGTTAGCTGGAAATAAAACAACTGTTTAGCAACGGAAAGCGAAAGATAGAAGGGCACATCAACACCACGGTGAGAGCGTTCTGAAATATAGGCCCGTAACCCAAACAAGCAGAACGTACATCTTACTCGTCGTCGGAGTTTCCTGCATCATTAAACGATGCAGTCACTAGGGTCAATACATTGAATGTATTGGCAAGATTCACTAGGAGTTATATCAGAACGTACCAAGTATATGCATAATATGGCAAAGTAGGGTTCAAAGCTATTTGCGTAAAAGATTAGTTGTTTAATCCTATCTTTTAAATCAAATAGAATTTTATCACTAATGGACATGGGGTAGACACACCCATGCTCATATTAAACTAAGGACATTGAGTAGACACATCAATGCTCCTAAATCCAAGTTCAAACCATTCATTTTATTAAAAAATTAGAATGAGTAAGACTTTTCTTACAGCTCCACATCTAGTTGCTCAAATTGTCCATTGCCGGGGACACGGCTAAGTACTTAGTTTTGACGCTCTCGAGAGTTTGTACACATTCCCCACAAGGAACCGACGTGTTAATCCCTTGCTGTCCTCAGGGTAGAGTAGCAACGGCATCGATTACGAGATTTTCAGAGGTAATTCCCTAAACCACGAGAGAATCACGCTCCCCCTACACATTCTACCTCGGTACAATTTCTCGGGTCTAGGTTCATACAACTTACTCTTGTCTTCCCAGAGCCCATGTAGCATTGTGGTTGTACTGGAAGCTGCTAAATAGGAAGCTAGTCCAGTCTCGGTTACCCCAGGTGACATTCCACATTTGCAACGTAGGCGCTCCCCGAATCCACGGGAGAGACGTTCATGGACGATCCATTCCCGAATCCACGGGAACTCGACTCAGAGGGACCCATAGAAATGGACCTGCGCCACTAATCCTCAAAATCCTCAAAGAAGCCATCCAGGATGGTTCATTGAATTAATTGTTTTGCCTTACATCTAACAAAACATTTCATATATCCAAAGGCATAACAATATCATAATTTAGTTATTTCCCCCGCGATACTACCATAGCCTAGCAATCAACTACAATCGATGGTAATTTTAGTAGCAAGGTAATGGCAAGGGTAAAATTATACTACCTGGGATTTATAGCTAGCATAGAGGTACGAGTAATATTCCTGATGCATCTAATAAAACAACTAGTGCATAGTAAAATAATTGGGAATTGATCAAAGTGAACTTGCCTTCTCCAGAGTTGTAGTGGTTGTTATCACACTCTTCGCAACAACAGGGATTACATTCCACACAATCTAAAATGAAAAAAAGCATACACACAATAAACACAACATTCAATACAAAATCATGCTATGATGCATATGCCATGATGATGCACACTTGGTTACTTTTAATGTAACAAGTTTTGTTTCTGTTTCGAAAAGCTTCTCAAAAGATTTGGACAGAGTATACAATAATAAAAGAGGTAATTAATATGCATAAAACAAGCATAGGCTTTAATTAAAAGATTATATGGTTTTTGCAAAACATAGAGTAAGATTTAAACTTGCAGGGTCATGTCGTTCATAAAATAATTTTCTCCTCTGGTCCTAATGGACGAGAACATGTTTAAATAATTTTACAGCAAGCTAACATGCTCAAAACCATTTTGAAATAATTCATTTGAAATTTAAACCATATTCAACCATTCTGTAATTTGCTTCTGACAAATTTGTTCAAAATTAAAGTTGGACTGTGCCAAAATATTCTACAAGTTGTGACAATTCCAGAAAGGTGAGGATCACAATTTTTGGACAAGCGGTTTAAAAGTTATGATGCTTTGAATACTCGGAGGTTTTTCTACAAAAGTGCAACTTTTAATTCGGCCGAAAATTAAAAAAAATGCTTCACCACGTGGCATCCCGGGATTGGTCCGGTCGGGTCGGGTTAGGGTTTACCGAGGCTCACCGGGGCGGGACGCCGGCGCTGAGGAAGACGGGCGGCGGCGGCTGGGTCGGAGCTCGGGGCGGAGGCGGCGGACGGCGTGGTCGGTGTGGTCGGGGACGGCTCGGGGACGACGCGGTAGGACGACGGGCGCGGGCGGCTGGCGGTGGCCGGCGACGGGGCGCTGCGGAGCTCCAAAAACAAAACGGCACGCGTCAGACAGTGCGCGCGAGAGAGGGGAGAAGGATGAGGGGGTTGCCGGTGCGCGGAACTCACCGGGGCGGTGGCGGCTTCGCGAAAATGGCGGCGCCCGAAGGTTTGCTCCGGCGAGAAATTCCGGTGCTGAAGGTGCGAAATTGACTGTGGGAGTTGGGGGAAAAGGAGGAGAAGAGGGTGGGGCTCGAGATGACGCGCGGGGTTTCGGGAGTAGAGGCTCGTGCGCGGAGAAATCAGGATGGAATCGTGCGCGACGCGGACTCGTGCGTGGCCGTGAACTTCGGGTGCAGTTGGAGGAAGAAGGAGGAGGGGGCCCGCTGGTCAGTGGGGGCGTCTGGCGGCTCGGGCTGGGCCGGTTCGGTCCGGTCCGGTTCGGCTCGGTTTTTTTTTTCTTTTTTCTATTTTTTGTTTTTGAACCTCAGAATTGATTCAAAACTCCAAATCACTCCAAATAAATTTCAACAAAATTTGTAAAATCATATCTTCATATGATCTAACTTCTGGAATAAAAAATTTCTCAAAATAAAATATTTAAAAATACTTTTGACTATAGAATAGCCTTTAGGGCCTTATAGAATATCAAAATAAATTGTTTTTCGAAATAATTTCAAAAGACAAACATATGGGATAGCTTTATATATGCATTAAATTCCTTTTTATACCAATACCTTCATGGGTTAAAACAAAAATGCTTGAAAGCAAGATCAAAGCTCAAAATCAAATAAAAACACTTTTGAATAGGGATTCTCACGGTAAATTTTAGGGTTTTCAAATGTGATCAAATGCAAAGGTGACATGATGCTTATGATATGCAATGCATATGAAGGGTTTTGAAATTTGGGATGTTACAGCAAAGCACGCCAATGTTTGCACAAATACAAATGGTATAATGTACATGCAGCAAAATACTGTAGATGTTTGGAAACACCCAGTTCTCTCCTGCAAAGCTCCTGCGGGTGCAAACAAAATTTGAACATACACCGCACCCACGGGAGAAAAAGAATTAACAAGCTGGAGGTGAACGTGGAGAAGGGGAGACTCGTAGGAGACTGTCCTCGGCGACGGCATCTCGCTGCTGGAGTGGAGGGTAGCAGCGGCGGTGAGGGAGGGAGGACTAGTGGAGGAGCGGTCGGCGGCTTCAGTGGTAGTAGTTGGGCGTGAGATAGCCGAACATGGCATTGGCCTTGGCGTACTTGAGCGCCACCTTGGCGTCTGAACCTGTAGATGACCCGGCACATGTGGGACTTCTAGTACACCCGGATGCCGTCGATGTCCAGCGACCGGAAGCGCGTGAACCGCCTTTAGCGACGCCACCAACGATACTTAATCATCAGCGCCATCGGCGACGCCGTCCTTGCCGCCGGTGTATTCTTCTTGGCAGCCACCATCGCCGTCTTCTCCTTCACCAGGCCATGCGTCTTTCTGGTCCAGCCAGGCCTTCTTGTTGGTGGCCTCGAGCTTGATTTTCTTCTTGGAGGTCAGCTCCTTCTGCCGGTCAGACGGCCCGCGCTTCACGGAGCGACGGAGGGGCAGCGGCGCGCGACGGCGGCGGCCAAGGATCGGTGGCGGTTGCAGGAGAGAGGAGAGGAAAAGATCGAGGGAGGGGGAGACGAGAACCAGATGGAAAATCGCGGTGCTAATTAGATTCCCCCTTTCAGATTTTTTTTTTACTAATGTGAAAACGTGCAAAGACTGGAATGCCCTTCTCTAATACTCTGTCAAGGCTAGATGGAGTATTAGGTACGAGAGAATCTGCCCAGACAAAAATGGAGTAAACCTTCGTGAGGGTGGTGGATAGAAGAGCTCTCAAACCACTACATTAGTAATCCAACTGGCATGCCGGGCCAAACAATTACTGGATCCCATACTAAACCTGTCCTTGAAAGGCCCAACATTCCAGTTACTGGGCTCAAAATTGTTTTATACTTCTGGGTGCCTCAAATGGAAATTCCCGGTCCAATTGAACGGCGCGACGAATAGAACATGCCATCATATTCGCTTCCCTGTATCGATTCCGATGCCACGGATCAAATGTCCTCTTCCCGGAGAGATAGCTAATTAATGCAACTTTTTAGTGGTTGCTGTTCCAAACCACAGGCGTGGCTGCTCCGGCGACATGCACCGGTCGTGTCAACCAAGTCTTCCCTGATATTACAGGACGCATCGCCATGCTGATCTCCTTTCCCGTGGAGTAGTATTCCGTCGCTGTTGTTTTCGGCCAATCCTTTTCTCGCTTTTGCTCTGTTCATCCTCATCGCTGTCAAATTATGAGCGAAGCAGAAACCAGAACGCAGAGATCGAGCTGGGACTTAATTTTCGAGTGCTGCACGAAAACTCCGCGCCTGGCATCTGCCGAAGTGCGGTGTCATTGTAATGCAGCTGACGCGCGGTAGTTTTTTTTTTCCTTTTTTTTTTGCGAGGATAGTTTTTTTTCCGTTCCGCATTCTGGATGGGCGAGCAATAATTCACGGCAACGCAGCTGTCGAGGGATTGAAAGACCAAAGTTGCAGTCTAACTGTGTTTCACGTACGGGGAACGAACTGCGGAAGTCCAAACCATGAAGCAAATCCGCGCAAGGAAACCGTACGTGAAACCCGCGCAAGCAAATCCTGTTTCAAGTATGTTTGACTTTTTTTTACCGAAAATTATTCAGACCGTATATTTGACTCTTTTTTTAGAAAAAATCTTATATTTGATGATTAGGATTTAATGAGAGGATATATCTAATGGACTAGGAAAGAAATATCAAAGTGGTATGAGGCTCACATAGGCCCAATATGCTACATAAGTCAAATATTTTTTTGAATGCTACCAAACACGGCATAACGCACATGGGCCCAATATGCTACATAAGCGAAATATTTATTTGCATAATGCTAAACACAATATGACCTAACATACTCCGCTAGATAAATATGGTAAGACATAAAACCCTTTTTCATTATTATTTTCATGGATCACAAGAATTTTAAGTTGTAAGCTCGCCTTCAATTCGTCATAATCAATATTTCTGTAAGGATTAGTTAGTAACATACATTTAAATTGTTGTCGTTGTCGAACATCACTTAGTATAGGGGGTGTCAACCCGCAATGGAAAAGAATAAGTGGACGTGTGAAAGATCGGTATGGTTGACTAGAGTGGGGGGTGAATAGGCGACTAATAAATTTAACTTTTTATTTTTATTTTTGAAAGATACAAACACTTAATCTTAGGACTCACTAAATTCTTTAAAGTGAATGCAACCCTAGTATGAAGTGCACTAGCCGAAGCAAAATGATAGACAATTAAACTAAACAAGTAAGTAAAGAGGCAAAAATGATACCACACGGGAGACTAAGATTTATCTCGGAGTTTCACCTCTTGGGGAGGTGTACGTCTCCGTTTGAAGGAGTGCTCTACTAAAAAAGTAGAGGCACCACAAATGCTTACTCTATTCACCTCTCACAACACCACAAAGGCGAGGTGAGCTTCACTAATGGTTTCTTGAAGGCGAACGCCGAACCTTTACAAACAAAGAGAAGGGCACATCTCCACAACTCAATTGGAGGCTCGTTCCCGAATCCACAAGCACCACCACACAAGAATAATGGCCTTGAGGAGACACCTTCCGGCTAGAGATCCCAAAATCCCAAGAGTAACAAAATCCACAAAGAAAAACGAGGGGAATCAACTTTTGATTTGGTGAAACCCTAGATCGAGCTCTTCTCTACCTTTTCTCAAAGTATTGGCTTGGGGGATGCCCTAGGAAAAGAGATCTCGAGATTTGAAGCTTAGAAATTGTGAAGAGCAATGGAAGTCAGGGTTAGAGCTGTTGGGGACGAATACCCCCTTTTATAGAGATCCCCAATTTCTGCCCATTACGGGCTGTTTTTGTACTACCGCCGGTGGTAGTACTGCACCAGTACCGTATCAGTGCCGTGCTAGGTTAGTGGTGTTTTGGCACTGGGCGGTACTACCGGCCTAGACAGAGCGGCACTGCTGCCCTGGAATGAAACAGACACAAAACCCTTGGCTCAAAATTTGGTTTTCGCGAATCTTCACCGATGGATTTGGAGGCTCTTTGGTGGATGCAATCTGATAGTTTTGTGTACGTGAAGTTGATTCACCTTAGCCTTTCCATATGGACTCCCTCTTTATAGCACGGATTTCCCTAGGCCTCAATGAAATAAAAGGATGTAAATTCTTCTACGCATGTTTCCTTTTTGAGGACTACGAACCACGTCACTTGGTTTTATACAGGCTCTGAAAATACTTAGTGCACGCTTAGTCTACATGTTATGTTGTCATGAACACCAAAACTCATTAGGGAACGAAATGCCCTTTCAATGTGTATGTCGGCCTTATAGCGAAGGTAGTTGTACACTTGAACAAAGTTGAGAACAACGATGTTATTTTAAATAAGTTCAGTCGTCCCTGCGGAATAACCTAGTTCGATGTCAGGAGAGTCAACGAAGGGATCATTAACCGAGTATTTTGGGGCGAATGGGTCTTTCCTGAAACACACTTAACGAGATCCTTTCGGGCCCTCTCGTGCTCAGACGAACGGGTCTTGCAGAGAAACAAGGTAAGGATACCCGTCAGACTATCCTGATTCCTCGCTCCCAACCCAAGCTACTCTGTTTCACGCTGCTTGTGACTAAAGCTCCACCAGATTCCCTAGACCTTTCCCCTTGAATTTATTCAATTTGAGAGTGAATGTTGCATGACCCATAACGGGTTTATATAGGCCAAAGGTCCGTGAAAAAAGACGATGGCTACCCATGGTGGGAGAGAGAAAGCGAGGACAAAAATGGAAGTAGGTCTTTGGTCCATAACTTTGTGATGTATCAAGTGGGAGAAATAAGGGTGGTCCATGGTCCACAATGGACCATATGTTTTATCCTTTCATCCTTTTGCCTTTTTGCTTCAGCCTCTTCTTCCTCTTTTTCCCTCACATTTGAGTCCTTCCGCTTGTTTGACCATGGTTAGGAGGTTTGACTCTTTTGACTTGTTTTTCATTGCGGAGCCGTGTAGGCTTGACTATGCCACCAGGCACCTTGAGCGGTGTAGGATATTATTGATTTGGTCTTCGCCAAGTAGGATTCATGCCCCGGCCAATACAAGGGATTTATTTTATAACAAAAACTCTACATCCAAACATGTAGTCGCAACATACGACGCCAGACAATAAATATGTTGCAACATGGCAAAAAAATTCATTGTTTTCTCACAAATCGCCAGGATGTATACAACATGGCAAAAAGTTTCATTGTTTTCTCACAAATTGCGGGAATGTATACAACATGGCAAAAAATTTCATTGTTTTCTCACAAATCGCGGGAATGCAAAGCAGTAAGCTCACCCCTGTTCGTTATAATATAAATTTGCAAAGATGATTTATCAACGAGCATTTAAAGAATTGTAACTTAACATATTGCGTTAGACAATAGATATGTTACGCCATTACACAAAATTTTCTAGTTTTTTCATGAATCGCAAGAATATTAAATAGTAAACTCACCTCTATTCGTCATGATTCATATTTTGGCAAGATGAGTTTTAGTTTCTTATTTTTATACTAGTTTAATATCACATACAAATGACACACGCCTATCATTAATTTGATGATTAATAGCACATACAAATAATACATCAATACATATTTTATGAGTAAATTATTAGAAAATGTATAAAAGTGTTTCCTGCACAATTGATCAAGACAATAAAGGCAAGATGTATGGTTGTGAACTAAAATTGGAATTACTAAGCACACAGAAAAAGATTATCCGTTATCTATTAAAACTAAAAAGTCCTCCCTTCCATCGGAACTACTAAATCTGTGACAATTAGTTTGGGCTAGAGGGAGTGGTAGAATTATAAACGCCAATGCGTGCGGATCCAGCAGGGAGCAGCCAGGTGTACTTGACCGCTGGATACCACAGCTACCTTCCACTAGAGATGAAAAGCACCATCAGCATCAACATCCTTGAAACCAAAAGGGAGACCACAAAAGGGCCAGCCGAGACGTCCTGACGTGGCGCGGGGTGTGATAAACGCCGTCCCGATCAAACAAATACAATCCCAAAAAAGAATCTTCGGCTGCGACCAAAACCCATCGGGCCAAACTCCGGAGCGCGCAACAGGTGGCATACACCATCCAAGGAACGTGATTTCAGCGATCTCTTCCCCCCACCAATCGTCCCCCACCCGTCTCCCGTCGTCAAGTCGTAGCACAGTACGTGTCGCCTCGTGTCCACTATAATTAGGCGTTACCTATTCTCAGGCCGCGGATTTGTTGACTCGCTACTGCACGGCTCACCCACCAGCTGGTTTGCAAGAGGACTTTTCAGCGACCACGAAAGCAGCAAGCAGCAGCACGACACCAACGCAACGATGCATTTGCGTGCGAAGGTTCTACTACCGGAAACGGAAGCTCGATTAAAAATCGGAGACATCCGCACGAAACATATTGTATTCGAGGTTGCGCAACAAATTCCCGCTGTCGAACGCGTAGAAACGATTGCGGGATCAGAACGACAAGATTGAACGTTCGACACATAAACAAAGAACATGGTGATCTAGTCAGAGGGGGATGGGAAGCTTTGGCGATCGAGCAAAAGGGACACCGGATTATAATTACAATTCCTCTTCGACGCTTGAGAGAGAAAGTTTCTTGAGACACCGGAAACACACCGGCTTTTCATCAATGGAAAATGGCGGGGGGCGGTGTGGCCTGTCTGATCTGAACACCTTTGCGACCGCCGCCGCAAAAAATAAACGAAACAATTCTGTTTTATATTCACCAATTCTGCAATCGATGCCACGTCGCGGCTGAGTCAGGAGTAGTTCGATGGATCCATGGATCCACCGGGTCACGGCCTCGGGCGGCGCCTGAGGTTGACGACGACGACGCTGACGTTGTCCGAGGTCTGCCGCGCCAGGGCCAGCTTGGTCAGCAGGATGGCCGCCTCGCCGCAGGCCTTGTCCACCTCGCAGCTCTCCTCGTCGCTCTCGGATCCGGCGCCACCGCAGTCGTCATTGGGGGCTTCGTCGCCGCTGCTGCTGCCGCTGCCGCTCCCGCTGCTCTGCCTGGGGCTCAGGTTGGACGTCGGGCTCGACCGCCCTCGGTCGTCACGGCGCTTCGCGTTGCCGCGCACGCAGGACCGCACGACGTTGCAGGCCACCTCGTTGCTCACCACGTCCCACAGGCCGTCGCTGGCCAGGATGAGGAACTCGTCCTCGCCGTCCTTCCTCTCCACCACTCTGACTTCCGGGTCGGATATCACGAACGGCTTCAGGTAGCTGTCCCCGATGGCGCGTGACATGGCGAGCACGCCGAAGACGCGTGCGCCGTCCCAGAAGATGACGCGCCCTCCCGCCGCTTGGATCCGCTCCAGCTCGTCAGGCCGGTCAGGCTGAAAATTGAATCAAACATACATGATTAGAACAACATGGCAATTGTCTGGGGATCCATGCCGCGCGTACACAACAAAGTACCTTGTGGTCGGAAGATAGTGGGATGGCGGCGCCTCCGCGGCAGAGGACGGCACGGGAGTCGCCGCAGTTCGAGACGACGAGATGGCGAGGGCCGACGACGGCGACGACGGCCGTGGAGCCCACGTGGTCGCACTTGGGCAGCTGCAGCTCGCAGCGGCAGGTGGGCGCAGGGTCGCTGCTGCCCCTTGAGCCCACGGCCTTGGCGTCCATCCGGGCGAAGCTCCTCTCCATGACCCCCTTCCACCTCTCCTCGCCGTCGCCGTCCAACAACCCCGTCGAGAGGGCCTCGTCGGCCACGATCTCGTGCATCATCTCCCCGCACGACGTCGCCACCTACATGCACATGCAATCAATCCATAAGTAACTCATCCCAAGTCAAAGCAAGAGGCCCTTTTCGGCATGCCAAATATATGTAGAGGCACTTACATGAGAGCAGCCATGGCCGTCGAAAACCCCGAAGAAGTGGTGGCCGGGGAGGAACTCGGGCCGGATGGAAACCGCGTCTTCCATGTCCCTCCGGCGCCCGCACACCGACGTCACGCCGTACCTCGCGGGCCCAGTCTCCACGTCCTCCTCCTCCTCTCTCCGGCACTCCAGCTTCCGCCTCTTCCTGGACGCCTCCTCATCCGCCCCGCGCTCGGCCGCCAACCTGAGCCGCCGGATCTCCATCCTCCGCCGCCGCGCCGCTCGGCCCCCGGCGTCGCACTCGGCTCCCTGCTTCCCCTCCGCCACCGCCGGCGCTACCACCTCGCTGCAAATCTCCGCCATGAATTCACCACCAGCTTGATCTCCAAAGCAGCAGCAACAAAAAGAAAGCTCCTCAAACCAAACTCCTCTCTCAGTTTCTCTGCGGGCGAGCGAGCGAAACAGCAGGCGACAGTTAAATATTTCTGCCTCTCTTCTTCTCCAACGTTTGGCAAATGGCAAGGCGTGAGAGCGATTTAGACGGGGAAGCGAGCAAGTGGCGCCTCCATATAAATGTGCCGGGCTGTGGGGTCGGGGGCAGGAAAGAGGCCACGCGCCACGCGCCCCGTACATTTGTGCGATGGCGCCGAGGGCCGTCGGATGCCGCTCCACGTGACGCTCGCCCGTGGCCGGTACCCCGCCTCGGGCACGCGTGTCGAGCCCTGGGAGCGTCCACTGGGCGGTTGCGAGCTGGGGCACGCTGCCGCGTGACACGACGTTCGGCGGGCCGGCCGGTTTTTGCTTCCGTGCTTGGTGTTCGGCGCGCCGCGGGGGGGACACGTGCGCGTCGCTCTTTGGCTGGGTCCGGAGGCGGGGACCAGGTATACGTGGACGCGCCCATCCGTGGAGCGATAAGGGCCGGCAGGGGGAGGAGTGATAGGGGGATACGTGGAGGCAAGGGGTGATGTACGGGATACGCTCTGCCGCTGCACCTCGGGTCGTGTCTGGTCGCCGTCGTCCGGCACGGCACGGCCCAGGAGTACGATCGACCTTAGCTCTCACGCTTTATGCCACTGGGCCATGCCATGCACGTACGCCTAGACCAGCACGTTTTATAAGGTACAAAAAATCTCCATCTGGAAAACGCTCGGGCGTACGTAGCCGTTTCTCCAAGCCCAAGCCCAAACGCAACACGAGTGCGATAAGATATTTTTTCAGACTATTGAACATGTTCTGTACGTGCATCTGGACAATGTGCAAGCAACCATACACGTCGTAGATTCATCGTCTCTTGCTCCTTCTATGAGCTCGTTGCTCACAGATTTAATTTGCGTCCCAGTTTAGATGTTCCGTTTGTACGTACAAAGTGGAGGTGGTACACTTGGTTGTATCTACTCATACCATGGTATTATTTGTAAACATCCTGTTCAAAATTACTACGCGAAAGGAGCAAATTAAGAGCATCGTGCATTGATAAAATTGCATCTGTTTTGTCATTTTTACACTTCGATGTGTAACTTATTCAAAGTGGAGTAGATTGCACAAACTTTTGCAAGCACTCTTTCAGCACTTTTTGCACAAGAGTATTTGTGTGAGAAGCAAAACTGCCACACGTGCAAACGTTGAAGAATTCCGGAAAGAGTACTTATCCCTCCATGCGAACCATGTGAAATCGGATCAAACCGTATTGCTGCTAAACTACCGGTCCATTTCTGGTGACAATGCCATGTACTGAACTCTAGACACCGAACGTCGGAACGTGCGTAGCAGAAAGGAGCCATCAGCAGAACAACGTCTTAATCGCATATGGAAACTGCAAACACCACGTGTCAAGTGTCAAGTACGGGACATACATGTCCATTAATTAATCAGACAGCCAGCTACAACACAGGCAGACGTTCATACACTAGACGTAATTGGCTCCCCCAAACCGAGCGAATCACGTGTATTATCATTCTCATCGATCTTAATGATCGGTGACTGTTGGCGTGAGAACCAGCAAAAATTCGGAAGACATTCTTCCTCTCGCGGACGAAAAGAATCGTGCACAGTTATCCGTGTCACTACTCACTGCCGTATCCGGCGGCATGGACGATACTGCAGGAGACGCGCGGCTGCAAGGAGGGGCAGGGAAGAAGAGAACCAGACAGGTGTCCGCTAGGCGCTGGATATTTTCTCTTTTTTTGTGTGAAAACGCTGGATATTTTTACTAACGGCTATTGCTGCTATATAAGCGCTAGCTCCCCGCGCGACGACACGAGCCACGTTCCCGGCGTTTGATAATTCCGGCACTTGCTTTGGTGTTTGTGGCCAGATACATCGGCACGTATGCGATTGTGCCTTGGGTTCAATGGCTCAGTGTGCCTTGTGGCTTGTGCAATGGGCTAGCTTTAGAATAATAACAACCGGACGCCCGTCTAGTCCATATTCTCCGTACGCGAGATATGTCTTCGCGTGCATGATTGGCCGCTCTGCTACAGAATAGTTCTTCACTGACAAAAGAGTTCGTATCCACGTGCAACGGGATCGCTCAAAAAACATTAGTAAACCACCACAACATTATCGATGTTTATTGTTTCAACATTCTACATATTTAATTCATACAATTCAATTGACAGCTCATTTGACATTTAGGTCTAGCATTTTGAAATTCATTTTGAATTCAAAAACGAACTTATCTGGTTGATACGGAAATGGACACATGATTTCAATCTCAAATTTCATGAAATTGCATTATAACTAAGCCAAATTCCTCTCCAAAAGTTATCATTTCTTCCTAATTGTCTCTCACTCTACAAATCCATGTAGTAGACAAACATGATTTTTGAACAAGGAATTCAAATTCAACCCAATGAAATCCTATCAATAATTGGATATTTCATTTCTACCAAATGAAATGAAACGATGATTACCCAAACAGGCTGTGAGTTCCATACGTTTATTTGTTAGTACCGTAGTACCACATATTTAATTTCCAAAGAATGTTATATTATTTCAACGTGTTTCTAGAGAATTTTGAAAAAGTTTCATTGATTTCACACACATGTTTAAAGAAGGATTCAACCAAAAACTAAACGACGAATTGACAAATTGTAACGTCATATAAATGTTTTTTTGTATATTGATGTTAACACCATGCAATAAAGTCTCTAGAGTACCCTTTAATTAATGGGTGTGGCTATTTTTAGCTCGTCTGATTTTTAAGAAGAATGGCTTAAGTCTCAATTGACGTATCATAACCGTTGGATTAAGATCTAAGAGTTATCCACACTCTTCCCGCTCCCACGTGCTACTGATCTGATCTGTAACTAAGAAGCAAGCGACATCTCAATAGCAAAACCGTTAACTAATATAGTCCATCAATCACCCTCAATCTAGCTACCGTGATTCACTACAATAGAAGATGAGAGACCGCCACCGGTTTCAAGGGGTAAAATTGTAATTATGGCCTGGTCATTAGGCTGTTATGCATGGCAATACATGGTTTGATCTGCCAAAAGCAATGAAACGTCAATACTCTAAAATCACTTGTGTAGAAGCAATTAGGGATGGGCGCGGTTGCAAATCGCGACCGCGGGAATTAGTATAAAACCTCTCTTCGATGATATATTTCTTCTTACTGAGTTAGTACAATCGATGCCATGGAGTTTTAGAAGTGTAGGTACGTACTAGCTAGCTAGCAAATCAATTTTTTAATAATGATGCATGCATGTGTTGTACTCCGCAACTCCTGATTATTTCCAAAAGAGAAGTACTACTCCTGATAAGTGATTATTGAAAGTGTAGCTAGTAGTTATAGTAGATAGTCTACCAAGTTTTACCAAACATACATGTACAGCACTACTCCCCGTTTTTAACAGTGTCGATAGTAGGCACATATGTATTAAAATTCTGCTAACGTTCATGATTTGATACTGTTTGTTCCCCACTCAGTTCACAAGTTCGGTCATATATCGGTTTAAATTAATAGAACAGCGAACGGATAATTACGGTTAACTGAATTGCGGTTAACTGAAAAATCTATCATATTTTGGTGGACATTCTCATTAACTGAATTATTGTAGAAATGAACTGAATTATAGGTTAAAACAGAATGTCCGCCGCTAGAAGCAATAGCCGAGAACTATGATTTCGGCTCCATGATTATTACACTTGACATTATTTTATGTTTCAATGTTCTTCTTTCCTGTATTCTTCCATTAATGATGGTTATCAGTTGCATGTGTGGTCCATCTCTGAATTAACAATTGATACTAATGAGTTGAAAGGACCCCTCTAATTAATTGTGGTATCAACAATTGATGATGAAGAGATTCATGTAGAAAAAGAGAGATTTACTTTTGTTTAACATGTCGTTAGATGGTAGTAGACTCTGGTTCCACTTCGCATATAGCAAGGAATAGCGACGGTTTTATCTCTTTGAAACGTATACAAAAAGGAACTAGATTTATTTATCTAGGAACTACTGCAAAAGCTGAAATTCTGGGTGTAGGTGACTGCATACTAAAACTCCCTAGCGGAGGAAAATTAATTTTGAAGGATACAGTTTATTCCCCTAGCATGAAAAAGAATTTAATATCAGTTTCTAGATTGGAAACGATAGGTTTTAAGGTCTTATTTGGAGATGGCAAAGTGAAGATAATGATGAACGGGAACTTAGTTCAATCAGGAAATAGATTTGATGGTCTATACTACATTGAGGATTTCTTAGACATTGAAAACATGGATTGCATGGTCACTGAAAATAACTCAGTAGTGAGTAATATAAATGGAGTTAATAATTGTTCAGAATCATACCTTTGGCATTTTTGGCTGGGCCATATTTCGAAAAACAGAATTAAGAGATTAATTAGTTCTGAAAATTTAAATTTCAAGTGGGAAGATTATGGCATATGTGAGGCGTGTGTTATGGGAAAAATGACCAGAGCACCTTTTCCAAAAGCCGCTAGAGCTACTAAACCACTTGCAATTGTACATTCTGATATTTGTGGGGAAATGTCAACACCTACATTTTGGGAGAAAGTCTACTTCATTACTTTTATAGATGACTACTCCAGATACGGCTATTTCTATTTGACTAAGGATAAGTCGGAAGGTTTTGATATGTTCAAGATATTCAAAAGTGAAGTAGAAAATCAATTGAATAAGAAAATTAAGGTACTTAGAACTGATCATGGTGGCGAATACACATCAGGAATATTAGATGATCTTTGCAAGGAAAATGGAATTGTCCATCACTATACATTACCCTATACTCCTCAGCAAAATGGAGTCGCTGAAAGGAGGAATAGAACTTTAATGGACATGGTTAGATCAATGATGGCCTATTCTGATCTCCCTTAATCTTTTTGGGGAGAAGCTTTACATACTGTTGTATACTTTCTAAATCATTCGCCTTCGAAGTCGCCTTCGAAGTCTGTTAGCTCAACTCCCTATGAATTATGGAAAGGAAGGAAACCTACGTTGTTGAATTTGGCAGTATGGGGTTGCAATGCACAGGTTAGAGTACATAGTCAGCTCAAAACTAAGTTGCAACCTAAGAGTATACCCGGTATTTTTATTGGCTATGCTTCTGGATC
Organism: Brachypodium distachyon; assembly: GCF_000005505.3. Classification (NCBI taxonomy): domain Eukaryota; kingdom Viridiplantae; phylum Streptophyta; class Magnoliopsida; order Poales; family Poaceae; genus Brachypodium; species Brachypodium distachyon. The sequence goes on along the minus strand of NC_016131.3, from coordinate 65,885,662 downwards.
AAATGGGTATAGGTTTTATGATCCAGAAAATAAGAAATTAATGAAAAGTAGAGATGATGTCTTTCTAGATCAAGATACACCTCGGCGTGCCAAACGTGTGAGAGTGGAATTATTGGTAACCCCATTGGAACTAATGAACCAAATACAGAAACTGATTCTAATAATCAGGAAAGCCAAACTAATGGCGAAATTAGCACAGGAACTCCCTCTACTAGCATGCCTAGGAGAAGTGGGAGGAATGCATCTGCTCCATCATATCTTGATGATTATTATGTATTTTTGGGGGAAGTTCACACCAAAACTTTGAGTTTAGAGGATGAACCAAAGTCCTTTAAACATGCTGTGACGTGTTCTGAATCAAAATTGTGCCTGGAAGCCATGCGTGAGGAACTAGGCTCAATGGAAAGGAATAAAGTTTGTGAGTTAGTTGACCTGCCTAATGACCGGAAGCTTATTGGGTCTAAATGGATTTTTAAAAGGAAGTTGAATGCATCTGGTAATGTTGAAAAATACAAGGCTAGGCTTGTTGCTAAAGGGTACACAGAAAGGGAAGGAATTGACTTTGTGGAAACTTTCTCCCCTTTAGCAAAATTTACTTCTATTCGTATTATTGGTGCATTAACTGCTTATTTTGACTTGGAACTTCATCCAATGGATGTTAAAACCGCATTCTTAAACGGTCATTTGGAAGAGGAAATTATATGTCTCAACCTGATGGGTTTGTTGAAAAGCAAAATCAGGGAAAGGTGTGTAATGTAAAGAGATTGATTTATGGTCTTAAGCAAGCTTCACGGCAATGGAATATTTTATTTGACAATGCTATTACGTAATATGGGTTTTCTATGATGGAAGGAGATCATTGCATTTATTTTAAGATAGTGGGAGGAAATTTTACTCTTTTATCACCGTATGTTGATGATATACTTATTGCTTCAAACAATAAGGAAATGCTACTGGAGGTTAAAACTTGGTTATCATCTACTTTTGACATGAAAGATATGGGTAACGCTTCTTATGTTTTGGGAGTTGAAATACTTAAAGATCGGAATAAAGTTACTTTGGGTTTATCTCAAAAGAATTATTTAAAATCTGTACTGAAAAGTTTGTCTATGGATAAATGCAAACCTGCTTTAGTACCCATGACTCCAGGAATTAAACTCAGTGACGAAATGTGTTCTAATACTCCTAAGGAAAAGAAGAGAATGGATAATATTCCATATGCTTCTGCCTTGCGATCTCTCATGTATGCCATGTTGTTTACACGCCCTGATTTATGTTACACGGTTGGAGTTTTGAGTAGATATCAAAAGAATCCAGGAATTGAGCATTGGAATCAAATTAAACATGCTATGCGTTATGTTCAAGCAACATTGGATTATTATCTTTGTTTTGACCTAAAGGATCTATAGTTGCAGGGCTTTACTGATGCTGATTGGCAAGGCGATCTGGACAGCCGAAAATCAACATCTGGATATCTATTTACACTCGCTGGAGGTGCAATATCTTGGAGAAGTAAGAAGCAGGATTCTGTGACGTTATCTTCCATGGAGGCGGAGTACATTGCAGCATCCGAAGCTGTCAAGGAGGCGGTGTGGCTGAAGAATTTTCTTTCAACTCTCAAGATTGTAGAAAGTGCAAGCAAACCGGTGACCGTGTATTGTGATAATCAGGCGGCGATTAAGGTTTCCAGAGATCCCAGGTTCCACAGCAAGAGTAAACATATTGAGGGAAAATATCATTATATACGTGATGTGATTAATAGACTTAAATTAGTTTGTTTGGAATTTTTACCTGGTATTAATATGCTTGCTGATCTCTTGACTAAGCCTCTTAGTCAGGTGGTATTTGGTAAGCATGTTAAGGATATGGGTTTACGAGTATTTGAATAATCGTTTTGGACAAGTGGGAGATGTAGGATTTTTTGTGTTCTGCAACTTTATTATTTATTGAACTTCTAATACTCGGTTACCTCATTATGGAATCACGTGCATATTATATGATGCATGGAATGTATACTTGTTGGAAGGTACTTAAATACACTTATGTGTTTTAAGGAAGCTGGCGATTATCAATGGAATACAATATATCTTGTATGAATATTGGAAAGACCGTCCGGGCACGTTAGTAATCGGAAGGAGCTATGTCATTGATTAGATTACAGCCCTAATGTTGACCTACATGATTAGTGGAATTTAAACACAATCATGGCGCATTGCTCACAAGTGCGTGTTCCAGGGACCCACAGTTAGAGTCCCTAACGGATTAACTATATCATGGTTGGTAGTTTAATCTGGACTCTATCTGGAAACTAGTTTAAATATGATGATTTAAAAATAGGACTCTTATTTGTAGATGCAGTATAAGAAGGTCCTTACCCCCTAGCCTCAGATTGCGGAATTGTGAGCGGCACCACGGAAAAGCGCAGAGGAATAGGGGGTAGACCACCGTTAAATTTCCTACAGCCGTCATGGTTAGAATTACAACAAAGATGTTAGAATTACGGCATAATGACCACAGGGAGGGGACACACGACTATAGATGCAACGGTTGTGTCAACTTTCATATCATGCCAAATTTAGGTTCTGCAATATATAAATTAAACTATATTCAAACTGTTGGAATTTTTTGCGAATGCAGCGATTGTCGCAACTTTTTTTTACACAAGAATGCATCGAGTGTAGCTAAATCTATGTTCAGTCTAAAGAATAGGCGCAAATTAGCATGTCTAATACACAAACAGAAAATGGATTTGTTGATGCAAATGGATGGCTAGATTTGCTGGTGGGGTACCAGATTACCCTAAACCAAACTAAAATATAACACTAAATCGTCAAAAAAACAAAAATTAACTCTTCTTCCAACTACAAGAGATTTTTTTTTCTCTAAAGAATGGATTCTTTCATATTTGTTTCATATTTGAAGGTATTGATGCGAGCTCTCCTCCCTCTGTCTCACACCTTCTTTCTACTCTGCCTCCGTGGAACGAGGAGGCAGGGCAACACTAGCTCCGGCATCAAACGCCGTCGAGAAAGGTTTCGAAAAAGTACAAGTGGAGCCATATCGTTTGCAAATAACAGTGTTCTCGTTGGTATAAAACCCTTTAAAAAAATGGTATGATACTTTTTTACAGCAAAATGTATAAACCTGGTGTTACGTGACCACACAACGTTTGCTTTCGTTGGAGATCTTGTGGTCGGGTTAACTAAAAGATCAGCGACAACTCCTTATCTCATCAATTACCAATTATCGTAGCAAGGACAGATCACATCATCATAATACAACGATGGCAAGACAATTACGAGTCAAGATACAAATCATACGCGCCATCACAGAAAGCTCGTTGCGTAACCTGGAGTGCCTCACATCGTGATCGGGCACCGGCACGCGTCTGAGCATGAGTTTGATCAAAATCCGACCTTCCCTAGAAAAAAAAATCTACGCAACGCGATCCGCACAGTAGATCGCCTCCGACCCATGGGTGTTTTCAGATGCATGGATCCATTATCATATCCTTTTTGTTTCTTCCTCCAAACGGCATAAATCAAGACGATCAATCAATCACAGAGGACGATATTTTCGAGATCTTTTGAAAGGTTCCGTGTCTCTGCAAAAGTCCATGTATGTGACCGAGAATCGAGGGCCGATGTAGCGAAAATAATTTTATGCCACGCGACACGTCCGTCCGTCCCCATCTGTCGGTGTCCGCTCGGAACAGGAGCGGCAACGGCCTTTTTTTTTTCGCTTCCGGACTACGACATCATGTGCCGTGCCGTGCCGTGCCGCCGGTGACGCGCGGCACGCTTAGCCTGGCCACGTAAAGGCCGGCTCGACAGCGACACCGCCACGCAGCCAGCAGTCAGATCAGGCCCCGTGCGCGCAGGAGGAGACGTCGCGGGTCCCCCCCTCCCTGCCGGTGCCGGACCACGACGCCACGCATCCGGCCGGCCGGGCGAGATTGATAGTAGATTGCGTGAGGAAGGGAGGTGTCTGCGGGGCTCGGCGACGTGTTCGGCGCCCGGGGGCCGAGACTTCGCTATCACGGGAGATCGCGCTGCTGGTGCCTGGGTTCTCTCCGTCGGATTCGAGCTAGCCTGGCCTAGCCTAGCTACTAGCACGAGATTTTTCGCTCGCACCGGCTGGCCCCTGGCCCCTGGCGTTGCGATGAGTTCGCACGTCGTCGGCCTGATCTATTTCTGCTGCTGTTCTCGCTTTCCCGGGATGCGGTCGAGCCGGGGGCCAATGGCGCAGCGGCAACGCCTTCGCGGTGGACAGTCGGACACACGTCTCGCAGCCTTTTCAGCAGGTCCCGTTTATACTACCGACAGTTCTTTTAGCGGGCATTGGGTGCCAACTGCCAAGTGTTCGCTTCTGCATTTAGCTCACATGCTCAGAGCAGTCCAACTAAAATAAATAGAACAATATACTCCTCGCACAGATCTAATCACGAGCTTCCTCGTACTGTTCTATACCCAGATTTATTACACGATTGGCAACAATCACGGGTTCATGATGACTGATGAGCAAGAACACCCATACATGGCTGATTCCCTGACAACAAAGATCATGCGACTCACTCCATAGTTCTTGCTCCTCAGTCCTGCGTTGCATAAAGCCCATTGACGCTCAGACCTCCATCAACCGAGATCGTCTGGCCAGTAATGTAAGTAGAGCCAGGCATACAAAGAAAAGCAACCAGCGATGACACTTCTGCTGGTTCTCCGACACGCCTAAGCGGAGTTCGGCTCTTAACAGCGCCCTCTAACTCCTTATTTGCCAAAACCTGCACACACACACACAGAGAAATAATATGGGAAAAATATTCAGGGTTTGTTCCCATGTCTCGGGGTGAAATAGGAGCCATCAGAAGGACTCAAGGAGCACATGCAGGTAAACTACAGAAAGAAGAATTGAGAATGATAAGTTCATGTAAGTAATAGAACACCATATCTCTGCCAAGACGCAGAGTAGGCCAGTAGGGTCTCGTAAAATATATTTAGATTTATGCAATTATAAAGTACTCAATTCTGATATTTAGGATTTATGCTACCATTCAAGGTACAAAGAAGTCAAATGGTAAAGCAGCTAGCTACTATAATGCATTTAAAAGCTGCACGAAATGGGTACAGATAATTCAACTCCAGTTTCAGTTAGTCAGTCTCAGTTCAATGTTGGATACAAAATTTGTGCACATTATACCAGAATGGTTAGCAGAATTAATTATTAGAATAGAAAATTAAGTATCTATATTTTGGAAGAACAACACTACAAAGGCATCCGCGTATACTGATACTCAGGGTGTGAAAAAGTACAATATACTCCTGGGTTGCCAACAATCTTCAGCTCGACTGGAACTGGCAATTCCTCGGCTCAAAATCTCAGTATTTAAAAATGTTCTAGATAGGCCGAAGCTGACAGAATGTTCATTACCTATATACAGTAGCTCGCAATAGCACAAGCGAGACCTAATTATGAATTAATTAGGTGCTAATCGATTTCCAATTTATGTATCCTTACTGCATTTTGCATGAACATTGCCGCATACACTGTAAATTTAGCCGAATAAAAGTAACGTATGATCCTTACTCCTTCTGTCAGTGAAGTCAAGATATAGCCAGGGGCGACGGAGTTGGTTCTTATGTTGTCTTTGGCCCATTCACATGCTAAGTTCTTGGTTAACTGATTCATCGCACCTAAAAGAACAGTTGTAACTGGTTATGCATGCTGGATGTGAATAAAAATTATGCTTAAACCTGCTGGATAGACACTTTCGATATTGTGCGATAGCTGTTACCTTTAGCCATGGAATAGACAGTTCCGCCATGCAAGGCTACAATTCCACTAATGGATGATACGAAAATAATGCTGCCCGACCCAGATGCTTTTAGAAGAAGATGCGTAAGTTGGCACAAATGATAGGCAGATTCAAGATTTGTAGCCATAAAAAAAGTGTACTCCTCTGAAGAGTACTCAGTTGTTGGCTTCCTTATGTTTGTCCCCACATTGTTTACCTGAAAGAGTAATTGAATAAATTTGCCAATTTAATCTCCCGAGTCAAAACGCATCATGGGTTCGTGACAAAGCCTATATGCATGCAAATTGAAAGGTATACTTGATGAAAGAGAAATCTGGGTCCCAAATGGAAATGTTGTCCTCCATCAGTCTAAGGGCATCGCCAAGGAAACATGCCAAATCAATGCCATCCGTCCGTTTTTGTCCGCGGACAAGAAAAACCAATCCAATGAGACATGCCAAACTATTGCTATCCGTCCGTTTGTCCGCGGACATGCCAAATGCTAGCCAAATTTGATATCAACTTGGCAGTCCGCGGACAAAGGCCACCTCAGCGTTTTCCCTATTCTCGCACCGAGCACGCCATTCTTTCCTGGTTCCCACGCGTGCGGCCATCTCCCTCGCCCCGCTACCGCGCCGCCAACTCCCTGCCTCGCCCCGCTCCCTCCCAGCCCCGTTGCACCGCCATCTCCCTGCGGTGCCGCCCTGCCGTCGCCCTGCCGCAGCTCTTCACCGCGCCTACTGGCCGCCGGCCGCCGACCGCGGCGAGCGTCCAACGGGCGCAACGACGCAGAGCCGCAACCGCCCGGGCATCCCAGCAAGGCTTCGTGGCCAGAGCTACCACCGCCGGAGCCTCCTCAGGCCAGGCCGCACCGCCCCGCCACCCTCCACCTCCGGCTGCTGCCAACGCGCGCCGTCCGGGCAGCCCAACAACCATGGAAGGTGGCTCGCCGTCTGTTGATGAGGAGATGGGGTACGACGGCATGGACGACTCGCCGGCCTTGTGTCGGCAGCCTAGTGCCATGTCGGAAGGCAGAGGCCGTGGCGCCCGCAACCTGTTTGATGAAATGTCTGAACAGACACAGGTATTATTTTCCTCTGTTTGTTGTTGTTTTCAGTTGCTGTGAGTGGCAGTTTTGAGTATATGGTGCTGTTAGGGAAGGTTTAGTTGGGAACATGTAAGAAATTTTTGGTTTTGTATTCCTAGGAGTATCAAGAGGAGTGTATGATGGATTTGATCAATGATGGGCAACAACCTCAAATATTTGATGTTGATGATCCAAACTCTCCAATTCCCAACCAACCCTTCCACCAAAAGAGAGGTCCGACAAAGAGAGGAAGTTCATATACAATCAAAGAAGATGAGTTGTTGGTGACGGCATGGTTGGAAGTGAGCCAAGACCCAATCCAACGTGCAGAGCAAAGGGGTTCGTCATATTGGAAGAGAATTCATGAGTACTTTCATGAATGGAAAAATTATCCACCATGGAAATTTGTAAGTGATCGCAATGAGTGTTCACTTCAATCACGTTGGGGTGTCATTCAAGATTCTTGCAACAAGTTTTGTGGAGCATATGATCAAATTATCAATAGGAAGATAAGTGGCATGGGAATCAAAGAACATGTAAGAAATACATTCTTGCAATACCATTCACCCTTTTGCTATGTTGCTACATTTTGACATGTCTCTTGATTGCTAGATGGGAATGGCTATCACATTGTATAGCACAATGCATGAAGGGAAGCACTTTGGCTTGGTTCATTGTTGGACCATACTCAACAAGGCCCCAAAGTGGATGAATCTTGTAGCATCACTCAAGAATCCCAATGGAGCACACAAGAGGCCGGCAAGCCAAATGGATGAGAATGGGGAGGGTTTTGGGCCGATGTCAACCGCAACTAGGCCGAAGGGAAGGAAGTGGGAAAAGGAGAAGGCAAAGCGTGCTAATGCGAGTACGTTGAAAGATACTTGGACGGAGATTATGGCCAACAAAGGTAAACTAATTGAGAAGAGGGATGAAAAGAAGGAAGAAAAGAAGGATGAACACCACAAGTGGTTCATGGAGATGACAAATGAGAAGGTTGCGATTGAGAAGGACAAGGTGGCACTTGAGGCGAAGAGGCTTGAAATTGAAGCAACGAGGGAGACCAAGAGGCTTGACATTGAAGCAAAGAGGGAGGAGAAGAGACTTGAAATTGAAGCAATGAGGGCGGTGACCGAGGCCGAACAAGTTGGGCTCACTAGATTCACCGAGGAGTCGAGGATCATGTTGGCCAACAAAAGCTTGATGGATGCCAAGACAAAATTGTGGCATGAAAATCTTCGTGACAAAATCTTGGCACAAAATGGCATTTGATCTTGTGATGGTGCATCATATGATTTGTGCTTATTTTGATACTATGTCATTGAGATTTTTGAACATGGTCATTTGAGATATTTGAACTTTGTCATTTGAGATATTTGGACCATGTCATTTTAATTAATTTGCACTCTACAATTGCATTGATATTGTTGAATACATAGTTGTATGGTAATAGAACTCATTGAAAAATAGGTGTGGACAATTTGAAACGCGGACATTTTAGCTTGTATCCATTGGATGATGTGCTAAATGGACACTTACCAAATTGTCCGGACGGTGGACGAACGGACGGATGGCATGTCCATTTAGGTAGTCACCCTTGGAGATGCCCTAATCTCTCTTCTTGCCCGCTGTTACTGTAGAACCTTTTAGCTTTCACCGGACAAAAGAGCCCACTTCGAACTAGGGTCTACACGCTGAGCCATCGATGCTGCATTCGCAGATCGAAACGATGAACAAACTGACGGGAGGGCAGGGGAGGTAGTCCTGACTCACGAGTATGTCGAGCTTGCTGCCGAATCGATCGCGGACCTCGCGGATCAGGCGCTCCCGCACGGAGAGGTCGCAGATGGAGACGGTGACGCGGAAGCCCTTGGCCTCCACTCATGTAGGCGCTCGCCCAGCTCCGCCTCCTTCCGCGAGCAGGTGTGCACGGCCGCGCCCAGCGCCGCCAGCTCCTCCACTACCGCACGCCTGCTCACCGAAACGAGCTGCTTGCTCACGCTAACCGTTCGACGAAATCGCGCACTGATGGTAGCGGGCGTTGGGGAATGGGGGGGAGTTTAATTACCCGATGCCGCGTGTGCCGCCGGTGACGAGGGCCGTCTTGCCGTGCAGAGACCACTTCCTTGGCGCCACCGCCTTGGCTGAGGTCTGATCCGCCGCGTCCATCTCGCTGCTTCAATCCTGCCGAGTGTCTCTAGCGTCTCTGCTAATGCTTATCCCGTTCACGAACTGACGAGCAGAACTGCTGCGCACGAGTGGAAGCGGAGACTGCTTAGCTTACGTATCTTGTGGGACCTTTTTTTTAGAGTATCAGGAGGCCAGGCCTCCCGGTTCCATTACTAATAATGAAACCAATTGTACATTCTGCTGCAAAAATAAATACTTGATCCGACAAAATGAGAAATGCTACAGTAAACAGACAATTTAAAAGCAGAAAATAGAAAGTTCATCGAGCCGCATCATCCTGGAGTGTCTCGGTGTGGCTGGCTGATGCATGGCGCAACAGCAGCTCATGAAGCTTGCTCCTGATGAGTGAACCGTGAGTGAACCGGTGACCATGGCAGGAGGAGGCGGCTCCCACGCCCAGGAGACATGTGCAGAGATGAGCATCCCCTGACAGAGCATCCAGATCAGGAGTTGACAGCGCGAAGGAAGTAGCTGCAAAAGCAAGGGCTTGTGGGACCTTCTTCGCACTACCTTGCACTTTACTGTGTCCGAGCTGCAACGTTTCTTTAACCTCTGGTTACCAATGCTTGTGCAGCGTTGTGTGATGTGTTCGCCGCGGCATGCGACTCTCACACGCCTTCACGGCTTCACCCTTGTAGGTGAGTTCACGCACATCGGGGAAGCCAGCCCACCCTCCTGCCGCCAGTGATTCAGAATGATCCAGGTTGAACTGATTGGGAGAGTACATGATAAATAACTGGAACGGCAAGTGTAGAAGCTGAAAGAATACATTGTGTGCGTTGGTAAATTAAAGCGCGGCAAGGCATCGCATAAATCTGACCATAACCTTCTTCACATGGCTGGCTTCAACAATGGCTAATGACCGTGGTCTGGATTTATGATGAGCTCAGTTTACATGAATATTTATTCTGGTTTGCCAAGAACACAAGATGATATGGTTGCCTCCTGGGCAACAACGAGAAACGCAGTGTCTTCCCTGATACTGTTTAACTTGGATAGAGCCCTTTGACAGTCATACCTCCATCCACAGAGATCGTCTGGCCGGTTATGTAAGTGGAACCAGGCATGCAGAGGAAAGCAACCAGCGATGATACTTCTCCTGGTTCTCCGACACGCCTAAGTGGAGTACAATTCACAACACTGGCCTCAAACTCCTTATTCGCCAAAAGCTGCACAAAAAAAGAGAGTTTCAGGGATCATAGTTTCCATTTTCTCGGAGGTTACATAAGTACATACGGAAATGAAAGAGTTCATCACTCAAGTGTTCTTGCAAATAGAAGACAACTTCCACATGTGGCTGTAATACAACTTTCCTTCCATTTTTACTATTACGAAGAAGCAAAGTGGGGAATAACAAAATATATTTATGTTGTGCTTCTATATTATTATGGATACAATCATACAAATTAGCATGGGAACCTCTATTGTTTTATCTCCTCGTAGAACTATCTATGGCTTCATTAATGAAGCTGGGGGGGAACCCCTTTTCTCAACAAAAAAAAAAGAACATGGGAAACAGTTGTAAAAATCTTTAGCGTATCTATTCAGGGTGCCAGACAGTATTCAGCTCAGCAGGAATTCACAATCCTAACTTCACCCTGAATTGATGTAGGCATAACTGTAAATTGGTGTGCGCAATTATTTTACCATACTTAACGGTTTTAATAATGCAGGCTGTACCATCTTTCCAAGAATCCACCATGAATATACTTATTGGGGATTTACAGAATGTACATACATCTGCTCCCAGCTTTCCATCTTATAAGGTGCATACCTTATACAGATGCAAAGAGCTAAGGTATAACCATTATAATCCTTGTCAATCAGTTAATACAACAGCATGACTGTGACACTGTTCATTCTCTGATAGTAAAGGAAGGTACAGTCTGAAATCAACATAATGTTATTGGCTACATTACGTGCTAACAGTAATATGTATACATATATATTTAGCAAGTGGCATTTCTAGCAATGCAATTTGAATATAAGTAAAAGCATGCTTTTTTGCGCTAATTTCTGTCAGCAACTGATACTAATACGAGGTTATTATCGTAAATAAGTCAACTGGCAAAAAGTGTAGTTAAATCAGCGCAAGCTGGGAACCGATGCTCCCAAGACAAACAAATCAGGTAAACATATACTCCCTCCGTCCCAAAATAAGCGACGTGTATTTGTATAAGAATCTATACAAATCCATGTCACTTATTTTGGGACGGAGGGAGTATATGGCAGAGACCGGTAGACTAAAACTTAATTAGTCTTAGAGGCAAGTAAGTAAAAAGGATATCCACAATCAATTTACAGTTGCTGTAGTCTGCATACTAAGTCAGAATCATGGATCCAACAATATGATGTTCCAAAGTGCTATGCAGACTTCAGATCAATATTCAAAGCAAGACACTTACTCCTTCCGTAAGTGAAGTTGTTATGTACCATGGAGCAACAGAGTTGGCTCTTATGCCATCTTTTGCCCATTCACATGCTAGGTTCTTGGTTAATTGGTTGATGGCACCTGAACAGAAACCATAGCTGGTTACACACATGAGATGTCTGACACACCTAATGTTTACACATGCTCAGGAAATCAAAGCCATAGGCAGTAGTGAGCTATATAATTACCTTTAGTCATAGCATATATAGTGCCGCTAAATACGGCTACTACTCCACAAACAGATGATACAAAAACAATGCTGCCCGAACCAGATGCTTTTAGAAGAGGATGTGCAAGTTGGCACAAATGATACCCGGATTCAAGATTAGTGGCCATGACAAATGAGTAATCTTCTGAAGAATATTCAGTAGTAGGTTTTCTTATGTTTGTCCCCACATTGTTTACCTTAAACAGGAAATGAAGAAAGTCAGTGCAAATTGGCACAAATAAAATGCAGATTCAAGATTACTGGCCATCAGAGTGAGTAAATTTATACAGAACATTGAGTGGTTAGCTTTCTTATGTTTGCGCCTACATTGTTTACATTAAAGAGAAGTCAAGATAGTAAAAAAAAATAAAGACGAGCATTCACGGTGTGGAATCAGCATTAATGGAAACATAACAGAAAATGAAATGGAGATTCAGCAAACAGTTCATCTTGCAGGGTCAGCATGTCGTCCTGTACTCTGGTAACCACAGATTTTAGTGGAATTGAGCTACATTTGAATGAATGCAGATCTCAAGTGAAAATATTGGCCTATGCCATTAAAAGAACTTCACCAGCACATCTGTAATTTAACTTCAGCTCACATTTTTCATCAGAAGATTAATGGAGCCATCAAAATCCTCCATTCAACCTCATGTTACAATTTTTCAGATCTTGAATTCAACTATGTGCTGCACTGCTACAGCATTAACATAAGAACTACTCGTATAAGATAATTTCCGTTGGGAGTGTCCTTCTGCAACTGTAACATGTTGTCGTGAGATTAACATAATTGGCCCTGAAAGTGAGGAAAGCTGAATAAACCACGGACATGATTGACAATGAATTAGTGAGAGGTACGAGTCTATGTAGTAGGAGTACATGGATTTAGGGTGTGTTAGGTTTGGTGCCAAGATGTACCATGCCAATTTTACTTTCTGGTCTTTTCTCTTTGACTTCCCTGTTCTCATTGCTATCTCAACATTAGTCAAAGTTTCTTGGGTAGGACGGGGTATAGTAGACGTATAGTACAGGTCTATTGCATAACTTGAACTCCATTGCAGGCTTGCATTCAGAGAAATGTCGATGCTGCTAGATTTTTAACAGGTACAGTATATAGATTGAGACAGAGAAGGATTGGTTCCGACTCACGAGGATGTCGAGCTTGCCGCCGAAACGTTCGGCGACCTCGCCGGCCAGGCGGTCACGCTGGTCCCGTACGGAAAGGTCGCAGACAGAGGTGGTGACCCGGAAGCCCTTGGCCTCCCACTCCTTCAGGCGCTCGCCCAGCTCCGACTCCTTCCGGGAGCAGGTGTGCACGGCCGCCCCTAGCGCCGCAAGTTCCTCCACCACCGCACGCCTGCGCATCACAGGGACTCCTCATGTCAAGTGTCGAGGGAATCTCGCGGATTGGGGGCGTCAGTGCTTGCTAGTGAAGAGATAGGTGGAGGGCCAAAAGGGGTACCCTATCCCGCGGGTGCCGCCGGTGACGAGGGCGGTCTTGCCGTGAAGAGACCACCTCCCCGGCGCCCCCGCCTTGCCCGAGGTCTCCGCCGCAGCCATCGGCCAACCTCTGGTTGCTCTTTTCGGCTTCTCTACCTATCTGTTCCCCAGACGATGAGCACTACGGTGCACACTCAGAGAGAACCATCAGTCATCAGTTGGTGGTCACTAGTGAGATGGGTGTACCCGGACCCTATGTTTGAGGTCCTGTTTTGGCCCTACCTTTGCGAAACATCTCTTTGACTCTTTTGGTGTTCGTCCTATTCCACATTCCACCATCCCCATCCTTACTAAAAAAACAATGTTTATTTTTTTCCCACTCGCTCTCTCCTCCCTCGACCGCCGCTCCATATCTTCTCTCGACCTGCCTCTCCTCCCCTCGTCATCTTCTTGCGTCGTCGCCTTTTCTCCCCGCGTGCGCCGCAAACTCCCGTGGAGAAGGCCGGCTCCACGCCGCCACGGCTTGTCCCCGCACGGGCATGTTTGTCGTCATGGATCTGCTGCCGTGCTGAAGGAGAGGAACATCGGCCACCAGAAGGGCCCGGATCCCAGTGTGCCGCCCACGTCCATGCGTGCCGTCGGGGAGTCAACGTCGACAAGTGGTCAGGTATTTTCAAAGAAATTATGCAAACAATATAAAAGTTGAAAATTAAAATCTAGCATGAAAAGTTGAACAATCAAAACCTTCAAATCAAAACGGAGGAATTAAAAGTTGAAAAAAAAAGCAAAGGCTAAAAATCAAAAGTCAAGAGAATAAAAATAAAAAGCAAGACAAAGAACTCTTTCCTGGCAGCCCAAAAAATGAGTTGCAGAATTAGCCCGCCATGTCCCCCCGGCGGAGCCCCTTGAATTAGTCGCCCCCCTATCTTTGACCTCCCTGTTTCTTAGTTTCGATAGACCTCCTCAATTTCGAGACTCGATGATTCTGATCTTTTGTGGATGTTGTCACGTGTGTCTCTCAATAAGACGAGACTATCCTTTGGATGGTAGGTGCCAACGGTGATTTCTCGATCTCCATGACTCGGTTTTTGTGCGGATGTGTGCGATGTATCTCGAGAATAAAAGTAAAAAATGCACATGCTAAATTTGGCATCTATAGACTCTATGATTTCGGTCTTTTGTAGGTATTGTGTATACGACGGTGCGTATAATATATGCACATCCACGTTGAGATTTCCCTAAAAAAAAGTCTGCGTTGCGACTGACAATTATCAGAATTTTAGAAAATTAAATTTGCACCGTGATAGATTTGGTTTGATTTCTAAGGCAGACGTATAGGCCTCAGATCACACCCCACAAGCCCGCTGATGTGTATCTAGATCATGTACGGATAATCATGTACAGATAGATACTACCTCCGTTTCATAATTCTTGTCGAAATCTTACATGTATCTAGACATTTTTTAAGGATATACACATCCATTTTTGAGCAAATTTGAGACAAGAATTATAAAACGGAGGAAGTAGTTTTTTTACAGGAGGACAGTCTAGGTAGGTATTCACAATACCCGCGAAAAAAAATAGGTAGGTATTCATGAACCAATTTGTATACACGGCAAAAACCACTTTTTTCCCTAGCACCGATCCATTATGTTACACCTAGACCAACCCTGGTTCCCCGGGTAGGGACTAGGGAACCTAGGACACGCATTTAGAGTAAGAATAATGGTGGGCTATAAACTGGTTACAAGAATTTAAATACTATATTGGTGCTTAGTTGGAGGAAAGAGAAAAGGACAGAGAAGAGAAGTGGGTTATTAACTAGTAGCCAGCCGCAACACGTGTTCCTAAACACCCCGTGAGACTGTAATGTGGGCCTGCTATTAGTAAAATAGTGTTTTTTATAACCAACTTATTATACATGCTAGCTATTATACTACTACATAAAAATGACATGGCAGAGCTTGCAGCTTGCAACAGGCTATAACTATTAATCTTGCTCGCGGACGGTCTTTTGCCTGAACCCAGATTCCATTCTCCCCTACCTAGCTCATACATACGCAACATATCAGTTAAGTATAGCAGACATGCCCATGTCAAAAATATAGTATACCAGACATGCTATTAGTGTGCCCTGAACAGATTCCCTCCATAATTGTACGCGACTGTCTCGCTCCACCCAAATTCGCTTGCTCGCTTCTGCCAAACGGCGAGAACTTCTCATACAGGTTCTCAATTCTCATACACGCACATTTCATGAATCCAGCCAATGCGGTGTGGATTAGTTTTAGGATACAAATTCACATATCTTTTCTCGTTGCATGCAACATACAACTATTTTTTCCAGGTGAAATTTTGTAACTGTACAAGATACACGATAAGCTATATCCAGGGATTTCTTTTCCTTCAAATTTTCTGAAAACCTTGAAAAGCTGCATGTAATTTAGTGTTTGGACACAACTAGTTGCAGAAAATCTGCATTCTACTGTTTAGTCCTGAGTTGGATACAATCCATTTATGGTCATGCCGCCATCAACCGATATCGTCTGCCCGGTGATGTAAGACGAAGCAGGCATACAGAGAAAAGCGACCAGCGACGATACTTCTTCCGGTTCTCCCACACGCCTCATTGGAGTTCGACGTACGATGCTATCGACGAAATCCTCTCTTGCCAAATTCTGCAGAACAGCACAAGAAAAGTAAAGGTTTTCAGAACAAAATCCTTGTAGTTTTCATTTCCTTGGTATTCCTCCATCTATAGTTGTAATCCATGAAGCAAGCTAGCTAGCTATGAAAGATGGAAAAGATGATGATTATTTCTCTGAAATGGGGTCAAGATGATTATAGAGCTCTTTTAAGATGCTCTAAATTTATTTAATCCAAGACAACCATTTATTAAAGGTAAACTTGACCGCACGAGTATTCTAATTATTGCAAGGTTTACTGGTTTTGTTGAAAAAGAAATGATTTTGATGGATTCGATTACCATTTTTAATAATATGTTCAATCTGTCGACAACTCCCAGGTGCAGCAAACTTATCTTCATATGTCTATCTATTTTGTCGAAGAATGAATAAAGACATGCTTGTTTTAAGAACAGTATGTATGTTGTGTATCATTTACGTGTAATTTCACTCCTATGTACTAGTATTTCATACTCAATGTTTTTTATGCTTTGGATCGAACATGCTTAATGTGTACTGTTTCTCCCAAAATAAATGATATGCATTGTGAAATGTGTTAAAAACAGTAATTAAGACTGAGCTCTCATCTATTTGTTTGAGTAAGAAGATTGTCATATATAGTTACTCACCTTACTACAATTATAATTTTCAAATTAGCAAGTATTAACATACTACGTATACCATGCACATTTTTCAAATACGATTATATCTCCCAAAAGATAATACCACCGATTTGAAACTCCTTTGAATTTTTTATGTTCACTTAGCACAGTTATAATATTGTTAAAAAATGGTATGACAACCACACCATTTCCGAGTAATAAAATATATCGTGGCAAGAACTGAATAAAGTTAGCGATGATGGCATCATGACTAGGAATAGGGGATAGGTTATTCTTCAGCATAATTCTTGAGCTCTTAGATCAGATTTTGTGACTAAGCTGGTTTGCGTCAAACCCTAACTCATACGTTTTTATATATGTATAGATACAGATGTCTATTTCATTATGTAGTATTCCCTCCGATCCATAAAAAGTGTCGCTCATTTTGTACCAAGTTAGTACAAATTTTGCACTAAGTGGGCGACACTTTTTATGGATCGGAGGGAGTAGTAACTGACGTTACTAGCCTTTGGATGGTAATTGATGAACTATTACCTCCTAATCTCCTATGAGGGCTCGAGTAAAACAAATTTGAACTGTTGGACCATATAGATGGATGGTGTACAATTCTTTGGGAGCATCTTCAGGAAAAGAAAAACTAAGAAGGGAGGAAAACTAGGCCATGTCTGTTTACTGTTTACAATAAGATGAACGCTAGTATGTTATTCATGAATCATGAAATGACAACAGTGGATTTAACTATCAACTCCGGCTTACCAATGGTCTAGTCAACCAAAATAGTAACTTCCAAACGAGCTGTGGTAGGAAACAGATGATAATTCTGAACGAAAATCATACAAGCCTTACTTCTTCTGTAAGTGAAGTCTTGATGTACCATGGAGCAACAGAGTTGGTTCTTATGTTGTCTTTAGCCCAGTCACACGCTAGGTTCTTGGCCAACTGGTTCATGGCACCTAAAAGAGGCAGTGACAAGAAAGAGCACTGATGATTTATGCCCATGAAAACAACAACATATTTGAGAAATAAGTTGCCGCAGTTACCTTTTGTCATAGCATAAATGGAGCCACTAGATATGGCCACCACTCCAGAAACTGATGATATGAATACAATGCTGGCCGATCCAGATGCTTTTAGAAGAGGGTGTGCTAGTTGGCATAGATGATATGCAGATTCAAGATTAGTGGTCATAATGAATGAGTAATCATCTGCTGAGTATTCAGTAGTTGGTTTTGTAAAGTTTGTCCCCACATTGTTTACCTGCATAACCAAATTGTGGGAGTACATAAATCAGCTACAACAGTCAGGCCATGAAAAAATAAATGGTTTTGTTATTTCTTAGTCGACTGAAAAATAACCAGTCGATGCTAACGACCGTCCAGTCTAATTATTGAGATTCTTGTAAGATTCATGTAAGTGCAAAAGATGAAAAAAATTTCATCGGATGGCTATGATTGTCGACTGAGAAATAGACACTCCCTAATGTATATTCCTTATACTTTGAACAGGAGAGTATTAACTATTGCCCTCTTTTTTCTTTTTCATTTTTTCTCCTGGGCGGTTTGAATCCTAAAATTTCAGCCGCCTGGATACAGCTCTCGTTGTATCATGCCGGAAAGGAATGAGTAGTATGTTTGATGAACTTTGAAGCGCCGCACAAACACGTCAGGTGCTTGAAAAGTGAAAACGACCGAATACTGTTTTCAAGTTCATTATCTAATTAATCACTGAGCTCCAATGGTCATTAAGCAATTAAGTCCCTCGTGACAAGCCAGTATCAAATTTTCTGAAGTCAAGAGTGAATACAGCTTCAGAGACAGTATGCAGTTCTCTTTTTGACATGACTTGTGATCCACTGAACAGCAGTATAAGCAGTTCCAAAGCAACATACAGTACTTATATCCACGCAAACGGAACAAAACATGCAAATTGATTTAAACTAAGGGACGAGTAGCGGGTTCCAACCATAAACTACATGATCAATTAAGGAAGGGGGAAACAATGGAGGAAAACACTGCAGTTTTCTTTTGACCACAGGGAAAACACTACAGTTAGTTAACTCATCGGAAAAAAGAGAGAATAAGTATAGTGCCGGGAGGAGATTTGGGGGTGCTTTACAAGGATGTCGAGCTTTCCCGCGAAGCGGCCGGCGACGTCGCGGAGCAGGAGCTCGCGCTGGTCGCGCACGGAGACATCGCAGACGGAGCCGGTGACGCGGAATCCCTTGGCTTCCCACTCCTTCAGGCGCTCGCGGAGCTCGGATTCTTTCCGCGAGCAGGTGTGCACGGCCGCCCCCAGCGCCGCCAGCTCCTCCACGACCGCGCGCCTGCGCAAAGCGTCGCAAATTCGCAAGCGCAGACACGATAATAAATCACCTGAAGCCAGCGTGAAACCGGAAAAGGGAAAAGGGAGAGGCGTTGATCGAGATCGAGGGGTACCCGATTCCACGGGTGCCGCCGGTGACGAGGGCCGTCTTGCCGTGGAGAGACCATCTTGCCGCACTGCTGCCTATGGCGTCCTCCGCGGCCATGTGCTCTAGTGCTGTGTTCTGACTGCTGACGCCGTTCGTACTGCGTCGAGCTTGGAAGTTGGAACCCTGCCGTGGCAAAACCACGCTTTTTTTTCTAGAGCAACCTATCACGCTTGTTTCGCGTGTGAGAAGAAATTCACGCCCACGGCCCACGCAGCCACGCTCCTTCGGGCTGGCCCAATAACGTATGCAGTGGTCGCTGCGCGAGTTCGAAGGCCCGGGGTCATAGGGAACAGCAGCTCAACTTGTTGTGGAACGTGGTATTAACCATACTAGCAAAAGCCCCGTGCGTTGCTACAAAAGAACAAATGTGACGTACTGCGCCCACCCGCTGGACAGTGGTGGCATATTCGTAATTTTGGCAAAATGACGTACCGCAGCGACGCCCGTACCATGACCACCGTTTCGAATTTAATATAATGGTATAGATATAGATGTCTGCCTGTATCTTGTGCTGTACTTCTCTGACCCACGTGTTTCAGTTCCCGTCTGACACATACACTTCCCGGAGTTTGTTCTTGGTTTGCATAAAATTCAGAGCTCCGAATTTTTTTAAGCAAAGCTATTCGGTGATATTTACATATCTATTACTCCTTCCGTTAGGTTGGCGCGACCGGCCCGTTTTGCAAAAACACCCGTGCAGTTTGTTCGAATCAACACGCAGTACATTTGTTTAAGTACCGGCAACCCCCTCGTCTCCTCCCCTGTCTGCTCGTCACCGCCGTGATACTGCTCGCCTCCGCGGCGCTCCGCTTCTCCTCTCTGCTTGCCTCCACAGCTCCACCACGCTCTCTCTCGCCTCCGCCGTGCTCCTCCACCTCCCCTTTGCTACGCTCCAGCTCCTCCTCCCCTGTGCTGCGCTCCCCCCCCCCCCCCCCCCCCCCCCCCCGAAAGAATCGCTAGCGACAGGCAGCTTTTTTTGGCCAAAAATCGTTGGATCCGGCGTCAGAGATGCCTTCAGCGACGAGGCCAGATTCTTTGGTGGCAAGGACGGATCCGGTGGCGAGCAGGGAGGAGCACCATGAGGTGGACTGGAGGTAGGACGAGGAGAAGCAGCGCGCCGACCGGAAGCTCCGCGAGCTGGACCTCGAGCCTGACACCAACCCCGTCGCCGTCCACATCTTCAAGACGCTGCAGCAGGAGAAGCAGCGGCTCGAGGAGGCGAAGCACATCTTCAAGGCACTCGACCTCAACAAGGTACGGAGTACTCTGAGTTTAATTGAATGCGAGGCACTGAGGGAAGATTTGATTTGCTGATGTTCTCTGAGTTTCTGTTCTTTCTCTTCAACTGAAACCAACGACATTGAAGCCAACTGGAACCATAGAGTAGCAGTATGCAGAATCATTGAGCCACTCTGTCCAAAAATATTGTTGTTTCTCACCGTCTGCTTGCCATCGATCTTGTCCTAATTAGTGTACTCACTGATCCATGAGTAGATACCACAAAGTATTCCTATATATGCTCAAACATGAAAATGATATTCGTAGTACTCCTCTTACTCCTCTAGTTATACTTACTCCTTGCATGCCTCTAGTACTTGCTGTTAAAAATGTTTCAAGTTTAATTACAGCCGGATCTTCTTTAAGTACTCCCTGTTACTGTACTCCATTCATGGCCTGTTTCTCAGTAGCCATGTAGATATTCATATTGTTTGCCACTGTGTACTGCTACCAGGAGGCTCAATAATAACCGAAGAGCTTCATGCGCTAGCCTACGCAACCAAAAGACCGATCTAATGGTAAGAGCTAGGCAATCCACTTATACTTCAACAATAACTCCCTGTCTCGTGCATTCCCTTCATCGTCAGCTAATTTATCAAAGCTTGTTTTCCTGTGAGTATTCTTCTTGTTTTGATGTTACTCTGTCAGGAGTATGTGATTGTGTACTATGTTGGCTCTGTGCTGTGGTACTCACTGTTGGACTTACATTTCTCAGGGACCTGTCCTACAGAGTATAATAATTTGAGCGGTCCAGTTCCAGGGTCTTTGTCAAGGACATTCAAGTAAGGCTACAGTTCTCTGTTCTTGTTTCTGTTTTAAATTAAAAATTCCAATTGACTTTTGTTCTTGTGTTCTCTATTCCAAGGTCGAGGCGCTGCTCTGGTTTGTTCTCCGGCATGACGCCGTCAGGACGAACCCCGGCTTCTTCTCGTCTATGAGGTTTGTTGTGGCTCCCTGCCTCTAGTTTTGAATGGACTACTTCCGTTTAAAAATGGCTCCCTGCCTCTAGTTTTAAATGGACTACTTCATGTTAAAAATGGGACAATGTTGATAATGTTGAGCTTGTCCCTATACTCTGTACAAATGTTGATAAGGTTGAGCTTCTCTATACTCCAACGTTCACTGTTCCAATGTTAAAAATGTCTCCCCAGTTACTCGTTTAATTTCTTCCTGTCTGATAGGAGTAAAAATGTCTCTCCAGTTACTCGTTGTTTAATTGCTGTTCTTGCTGAGCTGTATCTTCATTTACTTGCACACGTAAGCTGTTCTTGCTGGGCTATATGTACATGTTGTTTATCTTCTTGCTGAATACTCCTACTCCATGGCTGCATGATCTGGTTGCAGCTGCTCAATGGAGCCGCTCCATGGCTACGCAGAAGGAAGACAGAGGAGGTGCTCTGCTTGAGATGAGGAGCGGAGGAACAGCTTGCCCTGAGATGGCTGAAGGCAGAGCTCTGCCTCATATGCGGGAAGGCAGAGGTGATGCTCGGCGGGCGACGGTGATGCCTGGCGTCGGAGCCTGTTGGTAGGCGTCGGCAGGTGAGAGGCGACGGCGGCGTGCGACGGCCGACGGCATCTGGCTGCTGGCGACGTCATCGATCTGTGATTGATTTGAAATAGCGTATGTACCTCCTGTGATCTTGATCTCTCTGTGTTTCATTTGTATTGGCGGCTGTTGGGATTGAGATCTGTGTGTGATTTGAAATAGCGGCTGCAGCTCCTGGATCGTGCTATGTGTGTGATTTGAAATAGCGGCTGGAGTAGTTAATTGCTGAATGCCTCTGTAATATTTTGTAAAGTGAAGGACCCAACTGTAAAGTTGACTTGTGAGTACCCCGTGCCAATCTTTTCGGCACGGAGGGAGTATATATTAAAAGCAATATGATATGTATCGAGGAGAACCAACACGTTGATCCACATCATCTGAATTATTTTGATTGTTGGATTTATGATATTTAGAAAGACAACTGTTGGAACCATGTGATACAT
Organism: Brachypodium distachyon; assembly: GCF_000005505.3. Classification (NCBI taxonomy): domain Eukaryota; kingdom Viridiplantae; phylum Streptophyta; class Magnoliopsida; order Poales; family Poaceae; genus Brachypodium; species Brachypodium distachyon. Next base: position 65,863,474 of record NC_016131.3, on the reverse strand, counting down.
AATTTTTAAAATGTAAACCGGATTTAACGTCACACGTATCTTGTAATCTAAATGGACTCTAACGTGGCACGTACCATTTCCGTACATACACGTCCATGCTATGCGCTAGACAACCTTGATCCCAGAATCCAGTCATCGGTCAGCGCTCAGGAGAATTGCCCGGCGAGTCGAGGTATGTGCATGCATGCTTCATTGATCAATTCGCTTTTCATGCGTATGCAACTACGGGCATGTATTATGATGTGAAACAAAACTACGAGCATGTATCGAGAGCAATTAACTGTTTTGACTAACTGCACCCACGAATTGGGGGTACCAGTTATTTGGTGAATTTGCAAGGCTCACTTTAGCAATTATGACAGAAAAATTTGATGTGTCAACAAACTCCGTATTTGAAGTGGTCAAGGTTTCATACATTCCGTAAATCTATTACTCTCTCCGATCCATAAAGAGGTCTCAAATTTTATAGTAACTTAGTACAAAGTTGTACTAAATCTGAGACACTTATTATATATCGGAGAAAGTATTATAAACTATACTCTATCTATTATCACGTTTCATATCTATTGTACTAAAAGCAATATGAGGGGTACCGGCGGGAGGCTTCACACTGATCCACGCCATCTGAATTTACGGTGGTTATATCCAGTGGCGGATCCACGTTGGTGACTGTGTGTCCCACATGAGTTACAGAAAATAAGTTGAAATCTAATAGTATTTGTGCGAAAGAATGTGGAATAATCAGGGTTTGTAATGGGATGCACCCACATATCTCTCGTTCTGGATTTGTCACTGGGCATATTTGATGGGTTAGGGACAAAACATCAAATGGTTTGAGGCACACATAGGTCCAATACTAACTAAGACAAAATTTATTTGTATAGTGTTAAACACAATATGCTACATTAGATGATCATGACAACTTTTTCATTGTTTTTTTCACGAATTACGAGAATATTAAGTAGGAAGCTCACTCAATTTACCAAACTCTATATTTTGTAAACAAGATTTATTAATGAGTACTAAATAATTATAATTCTACGTACCAACACGTACATGATCTAAATTTATCTAGTTGCATAAAAAATAGTTATTCACATCATTCACCGACATGGTAAAATAAAACTATGGGAACCATCATATCAGAAACAAGAAAGATTTGAAGAGAAACTATCCTTGACAACACTCATAAGAAACTTTGGTAAAACCAGATCCAAGCCGCCGGTGTCGTGGAAATCTCGTCATTCAACATGATACTCCTTCCGTTTCAAAATACTTGTCGCTGTTTTAGTAGAAACTTGCACTAAAACAGCGACAAGTATTTAGAAACGGAGGGAGTATCAATTACCTGCGAATTGTTTGATTAGCTATTTAGCTCAGTACAACCAATATGCTGAAGCAAGCGCAAGCTCCTATCCTAAATTCTCATCTCCGTTTTAATGCAATTCAGCAAAACAATATTGTTCTTTCCATTTTATTTTTAAAACCGGTCGGCGCATTTTTGGAGACATCAAATCCCTTCTGCGCTTCTAGGCTTAGCGGTCAAGTCATCCTTGACTCCTTGTTGTGATGTCACTCCTCGTGTAGGCAGGACCCCGAAACGGACGGCAAAATTTCTGATGGCTCCACGCGTCCCGGCCATTATTGCCGGACACCGAAGCAAAGAAAGCCGCATCCGGCGCAAACTTCACGAGTCACACCGGCCGACTCCGATGCTGCCGAGAACAAACTGATCCTCCCAAGCCGTAGCTCGCACGACTCGCCCATAGTGTGCGCGTGGCTCGTTGGGCGGACGTTACTGTCCGTCGACTGGTTTTTATCGCATAATAATTTGGTAAAGGGAAGAAAAAAACAAAAACATTCACATGCCACGTCCCTGGCGGTCCAGGCTAAGGCTAATACGGACACGCGAGCGCGCGGGCTGCGTCCTGGGTCCTTGCGAAACTTGCCATCTACGAAGGACGAAAAGGAGGCGTCGGAATCGCCCCACCACCCCTCTGTGCCTGTACCTGTACGTCGTCGGAATACAACAAATACGGGCCACATGACAGGGAGCTAGCAACACGTACCAGGATAGCGTACACCACGCGCGCACAAATTCGGAAATTCCTCCTCCGCCGCATCCGAGAAAGGCGAGCCAGCCTCCCCTGGCTCACCCCACCACGCGCCATCTCTCTCATAATCCCCTTTTCGCTGGATTTGAGAATACGGCCTCGAGCCTCGCCGTTGTGCCCGCCCCCCCGCCGCGCCAGATCCCCGTGAAACCGTCCTAGGGGAAAGGAAAGGCAGGGGGTGATTTTATTTTAGCAGCCCCGCGCCGCGCGAGATCCCGGCGCGTGAAACCGCGCCCCCGTCCGTCCTAGGGAGAAAAGGTGGTGAATTCGATCTCGGCGAGGACGTGTGGTCGATCGATGCAGCCCAAATGGAAGGCCGTGGAGGCCGCCGGCGTTGTCGTCGGCGACCAGCGGCGGCGTTGCGTGGCGGCGTCGCTGTCCATGCTGATCGCGGCCACCCTGGCGTTTCTGGCCTACGTCGCCTTCTTCCCCGACGACGGCGCCGGCGGGGTCTACCGGTGGTGGAGCCGTTGCCAGGATTGCCCCGGCGGCGCTCTGGGCGAGTTCCCTGTCGATGAGGCCGCGGGGGCCGATGGGCCTACCGCCGCCGCCATCGGCAGCCGTGCGCCCACGACGCTGTCGCACATCGTGTTCGGCATCGGCGCCTCGGCGCAGACGTGGGACCAGCGGCGAGGGTACGCGGAGCTCTGGTGGCGGCCCGAGGCGATGCGCGGCCACGTCTGGCTGGACGAGCAGCCCGTCGGCCCATGGCCTGCGGCGACGTGCCCGCCGTACCGCATCTCGGGGGACGCGTCCCGGTTCGGGAACCGGGCGTCGGCTTCGCGGATGGCGAGGATCGTGGCGGACTCGTTCCTGGCAATCGCGAACGACACAGCCACGGGCGCCGTCCAGGAGAACGAGGCGAGGTGGTTCGTGATGGGCGACGACGACACGGTGTTCTTCCCGGACAACCTGGTGGCAGTGCTGCGCAAGTACGACCACGAGCAGATGTACTACGTCGGGGCGCCGTCGGAGAGCGTGGAGCAGAACGTGATGCACTCGTACGGCATGGCCTTCGGCGGCGGCGGCTTCGCCGTTAGCTACCCGGCCGCCGCGGAGCTCGCCAAGGCCATCGACGGCTGCCTCGACCGCTACTCGCAGTTCTACGGCAGCGATCAGCGCGTGCAGGCTTGCCTCAGCGAGCTCGGCATCCCGCTCACCCGCGAGCCAGGATTCCATCAGGTCAGTGTCATTTCGCCGCAGCTTAATTTACTTACTTTCTTACTGACAAAACTCGTCATGTTAGATTGTTACGGAGTAGATGATGATTTGTTCAATCAAAAGTTCAAACCCTTCATTTTATATTTGGGGAAACGTCTCCCAAACCCGAATTTAATCGTGTCTGAGCAATTGATCCACGAATGTTCCTTAAAACAGCGTCGGTACAAAAAACTCTAGTTCTGTAACTTCTGATGCCCATGCAGAATTTAGCTCGCCTAGTCGTACTCGTAGGGAGCAGCTTACGGTTTTTTCCAGTAGGCGTCTCTGCATTTAAGCCTGAATCAAAATACTTTTTGACCAACTTTTCACCGTTTATACTCCTAGGTAGTGTAGTACTAGTGTAGGACTCAGGATTGTGCTGCCAAAACATTACTTTTTTGAGAGAGAGAGAGAGGGCCAAAACATTACTGGGCTAGGCAACAGAAGTGATCTTTCTATCCTTCAGAATCTTTCCTTTATCAAGAGGATGATAGAATCTTTCCGTCTATCGAGAGGAGAACACAAAACCTTCTATCAGTTGCCGCAAAGACGAATAGTTGCCCGAGCAACCTTTTTCTAGAAATCACTGGATAGAACCCGACTGAAAGTGTATGGGTAGTCGCGGAGGCACGGACAATTCGAAGGTACAGGACAGCCCGGAAGCGCAGAGGCAGGCCCGGCCGGTCCTTGCAGCGACACCTCTCTGTCGAACCCATGTGACCCGGGTGTCTACCAGGCCAAGTGTCCACAGCCTACAGGACGACTTGACCTAGCTAACCACCACCTCAACCAAAAACGACAGCCCCCATTGCCTTTTCCTCTGCCGGGCACCACACACCACCACCTTTTCGTCTTTCCTTTGCCTCTGCCACGTTCCACATGTCGCTGCCGCCGTAGAAAAGATGAAGCCGAAGCAAACGACGCCGGGACTCCCTGTTGCATGTGTGTTGCTGTTGCTGGCATTGTGTTGGCTACCTGTGCCGTGCAGAAGATATGGATTTCTTCAGTTAGGTCGCCTAAAGTCTCGCTGGCCGGAGAGGATCTACTGCATTCTAGGCAAAGCTATCGTGATGGTTTTCTTTGGCGTAGGCCACAGCGGTGGTGGCGTGCGCACGATTACCGGCGGCGAGCCAAAGCTCATCGCACCACCTTCCTGACCAGCCCAAAGGCCACAGTTTAGTCCAAGATGTGAAAGGCCACCGAGCCTCGCGCACAGAGGGGTGGTGGTCCTGGTCCGAGGCTGTCGCTTTCCGGAGCGCACCGCCAACGCCATGGTTGTGTGGTGCTATACGACCCTGCGGCGCCAGGGGTCTCAGTGTTGTTTTTGTTTCCCACTGACACTGACAAACCAGCCGAAGTTAACGTTTGATGGCAACGGCCGCAATCCGCTCATGAGCAAACGGAGAACAAAAGTTAAACAGAAGAGTTAATAACTTTTTCCGCGCGCGGCGGAGAGCACTTTCCGTTTCACCTTTCTGAGCCCTGTGCCGTCTCTGACACGTGCACTACCCCCGATTCTAAGTTTAATCCTGCTTTTTTGGCGTGTCCCAGTCTGGTTTCCCTTTTGTCCTGTGCCTTTCTCGCGACCTGGCCACGGGGAATCGATCGCCGCCCGTTTCAATGCCTTTTAGAAAATGCATGTTATCTTACAATTTTGTAATGGACGCAGGTGGATATCCGCGGTGACGCGTACGGGATGCTCGCGGCCCATCCGCAGGCGCCGCTGGTTTCGCTCCACCACCTCGACCACATCGAGCCCATCAGCCCAGTCGGGCACACTGCGTTGAGCGCGGTCCGGCCGCTGATGGACGCGTCGCGGTTCGACTCGGCCCGGCTGCTGCAGCAGGCCTTCTGCTACCAGCACGGGGTGGACTACACCTGGTCCGTGTCCATCGCGTGGGGCTACACGGTCCAGGTATACCCGTGGGCTGTAGCCCCGCACGAGCTGGAGGTGCCGCTGCAGACGTTCAAGACCTGGCGGACCTGGGCCAACGGGCCTTTCGTCTTCAACACCCGGCCCTTGTTTGGCCCGGACAACCCGTGCTACCGGCCTGCCATCTTCTTCCTTAGCCGTGTCCGGAACGAGACCGGCCGAGCCACCGTCAGCGAGTACTCGAGGCACCATCCCAAGTCGGAGAAGGAGTGCGACAAGGCCAGCTTCCGTGCTGCATCCACGGTCCATACGGTCAAGGTGTTCGCTCCCAAGATGAGCCAAAATGAGTGGAAACGGGTAAGCACCAAGGACACGACCTGCATCTCAAAAATCTTTATGCCTTCTACGTTGATTTACTCGATCCGTATTGGTACACATGTTTCAGGCACCACGACGGCATTGCTGCAAAACAAAGAGGACGAGGTGGGGCACGGTGCTAGAGGTGCGGATACGATACTGCGGCCGAGGAGAGCTCACCACCCCGTAGCTCCATCGTCTTTTGCCGCAAGGTTGCCAGTTCTCCACAGGACGGAGGGTAGAGTGCCATTGTGGCAGTGCGATAATAATGGGATGGCAAAGGTGAATAATCCTCTCCGTGCTCGCAGGGACACAGAAAATAGCTTCTCTTTGGACCGTACTTTCCTGCTGGCGCGCGACAGATGGACTTCAGTCAGTGTGTCCAGATGGCTAACTATATAACTTATGGGGCAAACTGGCAAACGCATACATACATATACAAACAAGAGGTGCAAAATTTTCCGTTACTGCCATATGGGATCGTGTACTGTTTCTGCACAGAGGCGGTTGTTCTGGTTACAGGAGATGGGTGGTCCATTTTCACATGTAAATTAAGGGGAGTAGCAGTGAGCAGGATCCTGCTGTTTTCAGGTTTTACCTCTTTCCTTGTAGTGCTCTGATTCTACCATCGGAAGATGGGTGATTTGGAAAAGGATTGTAAATTAAGGGGAGTAGCAGTGAGCAGGATCCTGCTCTTTTCAGGTTTTACCTCTTTCCTGGTAGTGCTCTGATTCTACCATCGGAAGATTGGTGATTTGGAAAAGGATTGGAATATGGGTTGGAAGGGAGATGAACGGAGGACGTATAATTTTCTGCTCCTGCTCCTGAATGCGGGAGTTTCTTCTGTAGCTTGACGGATGGAATAGTTGCAACAAATGAATAATTGGCGAGGAATGCCAAGGACCGTTCGGAGTTGGCCTATTGGGCCAAGATGCATGCGCACACAGATGTCGTGACATGTTGGGTCAATATGCATGCGTCCGAAAGGCCGGAGGCCCGGAACTAAGGGTTGGGTCACCCGCCTTCCATCACTAGATTCGCTAAAAGATTCTAAAAAAAAGGTGATTCCCTGAAAAAGAGAGTAGGTGGAAAATCGTGTAAAATTTTTGAAGGAAGAGACATCGTATAGCGCTAATGAAGGAAAGGTTTTCGTTGTTATGCAGTTAGCACTTAACAGGCGTCCGTACTTCAAACTTTTCTTGACAGTACAGCCCGCATGCGTACTCCCATTTCTACTCGGGAGATTGGAGAACCGTACGTAGTACGTCCCAGCTTTGGATCATATTTACAGGCAGGAGCTACAAATCATAGCCAGTAGCCACTCCCCTTTGTCCCCGAAAGCGCTGAAAACACCTAGATCATTGACGTACATGTACAGGATGAACAACACCTTTCAAATCTCAATCCCTTTCATATCATAGAGCCATCCAAGCGCAAAGTGGGGCGCAGCGGAGAAGAAGGTCAAACACAACATCCGTCGATCCATTATGTGGCTCACATTGCTCATGGAATTATCCCACGAGTTCCTTGTCGTGGGCAATGCTGACATGGCTAACTTGGCCTTTGCCTCTTATCTATTTAAATCATGTCAACTAGGGCACAACCAATCCTAGCCACAAGCTCCGCCGCACGGCCAATTGATCTATATATCCAGGCGTACGCAATTGTCTACGACTGCGGTACACGCTCCAAATTCAACGCTTTCTTACATACCGAGACGTGACCAGATTGTGCGCTGCTCTTTGTTTCTTCAGATATTTTGCAAGAACCGCCTGCAGATATCAAACTCTCTGAAACCAGGATTGCAAGTTGAGTACTTGAGTGCTAGTTAGTTTCTACGGTTGATTGTCATTTATCGGGCGAAGTCAGACTCAGCACCGCGCTGCATAAATGGTGGCTAGGCGAAGTCAGACTCCACGCTTCGTATGATACATAAAGTAGCGGGTGGTTTGGGAATTAAAAACCTGTCGGGGCAGAATGCGAGTTTATTTTAGAAATTTGCCTTCCGTTTCCTACACTCAGAGCACCTGCCATGGAAGCAATGGCTCTTCAATTGTTGGTCAAATACTTTTTCACAAAATCCTCCCACCTCGCACCTTGCAAAAATTATTATGCAACATATTGACCTCCTGAGGTCACTTACTTCTTGCAAGGTTAGATCAGGCTTGTCTACTTTTTTTTGGTTAGATTCTTGGATCCTACCTCAACCACTTGCTCAGATTTTTCCTGCCATTTTCTCACACCACCATAAGCCAAATGCTTTTGTTAGGCACATTTTGGATGAGGGGCTTGATGCTGGCTTGCGGAACAGACTAACCTTGGCTGCCCTGGCGGAGCTTGCTCTTTTGCGAAATGTTTTGCAGGTCGTGGTTCTCTTTGAAGCCTCGGACATTCGGCTGCTCAATGATGGATCTCCACTGTTCACACGGGGAGCCTACCTGGCGATCACCGCGGCTCCTGAAGACGAGAACGCTAAGTGGATTTGGGATTCACATGTGCCCAACAAGGTGAAGATCTTCGCTTGGCTGCTCTTCCGGGACAGGCTAAACACAAGGGCTAATCTACTACACAAAACCCTCCTTCCGTTTGCCTCCTGTGCCCGCTGCCAAGCGCCGTGAGGACCGGCTGCACCTCTTCTTCTGTTGCCCAATGGCGATGCAATTTTGGGATGCACTCCACATGAACCCAGTGAACCTGGACTTTGAAGATCTTTGGTTCCTCCACCCTCCTGCTGATCTGCCGAAGGAAATGTGGCCTTCCATGCTACTAGCAATACTTTGGCGCATTTGGAAATCAAAAAATGCAAAGGTTTTCTCTAATGAAGATCTCCCTCCTCCCATTGCTATTGGTTCACTAATCCAGGACATCACTTTGTGGTCCTTTAGGCTAAGATGCCATGAAAAGAAAATAGCTGCCCGTCTGTGACGTGACTATTTCTCATTCCTGCTGTAATTTCTACTCTCTTGAAGTAATATATTTAGGTGGGGAATCTTCGGCCGTTGATTGCCTAAAAAAAATCTGGTAGTAAAGAAATGGTCCGTGCATGCAGCGCCGCTTCGAATGCATGTCAACTTGTGGATCGACAGGGATGCATGCCTGTTGGATGGATAGTACGACATTTACGTACGCTCGGTTGGATGACCCGACTTGAGTTCCTTGAGCTAGTTGATAGGTGGAAATATATCCGCCGGCTGAAATGGTCGCATTCACGTTGCGGTACTGACATTGTCTCATATACATCTTGCCCCGCATAAAGATTAAGGAACCGTTTTGTTTTGTTTTGTTTGCGAGTATAGGTTGAAATCAGTCGGCAGAAGACAAATTAAAGCAAGGCACCTCGAAGCTCTGTGCTTTGCGGCGGGCGGGCCACCTGCGGGCAACGCGTATGCATGTTCTACTGCATCGTGGCCGCCTGCGTGACAGCGTCGGCCACGTGTTCGTCGAACCCCGTGTCGGGCCGAAAAAGTTTACTTCATTTGCAAGGGAAGCAACAAGCCATGCATGCACACTCTTTCGGCATAATTGCGAAAAGACAGCAATTTCGGGGTTTGAAAAATCTGGCGACAGAGTGACGGACGACGTGGATAGTACTCGTAGAAGACGACACATGATATGACCTACCCAATCAAGAACCTGATTCTATGGTCTCTAATCAAACGCCCTGCGTACGTATCGATTTCTTCTTGCTCGTCATATATCGGCTAAACTCCACAATGTAGGTTAATTAATTCTTGTCTCTAATTCGTCCTAAAATGAATGTATCTATTCATAAAAAAAATCTAGGTGCATGTTATATTTGACAAGAATTATGAAACAAAAGAAATACTGATCAGGTAAATGTGTGTTGCTACGGATAAATGTATATTAAACTGCTCATGAAATTAAAACTTTTATGTTAAATAATTTTATCTTATCTTTAATGGAAAACATTGTAGGGGTATCTTAATTATTTTACGGATTTAGTTGTTGTGTCAGGAGGTGGTAAGCACTTTTTTTACAATAGATGAGGCAAAGAGGTGACCGACCACGCGCTGCCACCAATTGCCTCTTGAAGTAACGACTACTGCCATCTCTGTTTCAGTATTGAAGGCTTACTTCTAAATCCTAAAATGTCAAGATACAAGGTTATTTTCTCCCGCCACAAACTTTCATCTCAAACCACCCACTGCATGTTCTATTAAGGTTTCGAGTAGGCAAATTGTCCGGTTTTAATAATTGAGGACCGAAATATAAGAAAATAAGAGACCAAATGGATATTTTGATGTGGGGGATGAAAAAGATTACTTTTGCATAACAAAAATATTTTTTCGTCCACAAAATTTCTTGCAATTTACGAGTAGCAAAACCGTAGATTTCTCGTGCATATGCAGTGTTATTTTAGCCAAGACCTTGAGATCTTGTTTATTTTCCGGTCAGACATGTTATCAGGAATAGTTCCACAAAGCTCGTTTTCTGCAAGAGGATAAGCCCAGAAATAATGCACAAGATAGGGACTGCGTGCTAGGGACACATGCGCACAGCAGGGTGCTGCCATGCCGGTACATGTTTGCCTTCAAATCATTAGGTTTTGCTGGTCACACCTGTTCGATCCGGTTGTTCTTCATTATTAAAGACCAGTAGTATCCACAATTCCACGATAGCTACAGAAGTACGCTTTGACCGATCATTCTACTGTCCACTTTAGCCATCCAATGAAAATTGAAATGGACCAATCAGTTTAAGTAATCGTATTCAGCCTTCTAAATACGTCGACTACATCATAGAACCATACCAAAATAATCCAAATCCAAGTATAATTTCTTTGCCACAAATGTACGAGTACAACATTGTCCCTGGGCCGGGCAACAGCGAGCAGCCTGCAGGCGGCCGGCCAGAGCTACCGATGGATCACTGTGACCTACCCGGCTACACGGCTAGGGTTGGTAAGATAATTGGGACCTAGGTTAGCTTTCGTGTAATTGGCGTCGCACGTACATGGCATGGCATGGCAAACTCTATGGTTGGAGCGTTGCGATCGGCGAAAGAAAGCGACCGGTGGTGTGTGGCCGCGCGCAGTCGGATGGCCCCCGCGCCGCGCACATACACAACCCCCAGGTACCCTGCATGAAAGCTCTCCCGTCCGCCTTCGCCCGATCCCATCGATCCGGATGCTCCCGGTTCCTGCCTGCCTTTAGAAATCGGCACCCATCGGACGTGACGTCTCGATATTGACTCTGCTTCTTTTACGAAAAATGGTTAAATCTCAGCAACGCATCAGAAACCGTCAGATTAGTGATACTCCTCTCTCTTCAGCATTCGTTACGAATCTTAAAGCATTAATTAAATCCGACTTATCCCTAACTAATCAGGTGACTTAAATATAGTAAGACCGCCGAAATATTCTGGTGCTGGTACCATTACGCGCGCCTCTCCGATTGATTTAAACTAGACTATGTTTTACCCATGTCTGCATTCCAAAATCCAGCGTGGCAATATAACTAGAAAAAGGAAAAGTTATAATTGTGTCTTCCATAGAGCAAGGTTATGGGTATCGGGATACTAGGAAGTACCTTTTTCTCCTGTCAACATATATCGTAAGATCTACCATAGTACTCCGTATCACGATCGATATTGTGAATTTTTATTTTTATTAATAAGTAGTATAAAAACCCTATGCAACACAATTATGTAGGAAAAAACTCATGATTCATGAAGGTGGTATCTTCATAACACATTGTTAAGACATAAGTAGATACCAATGTTGTCATTCCAGGTGAAAATTTAAGATTAAGAGTACGCATGATTAACAACTCGAACAAGATTGCAACAAATTAACGGCAAGGATAAAAAAAAGAGAATGCAACAATAAACATTGACTCACAATCCTACATAAAGTTTAGTTTCACTTGGCGCATATGAACTTCCAATCAGTGATGGCGTGCAACCAGTCAAAACATGACGTATCATCACTTGCCCAGCCTCTCATCTTGTTGCAAACTTGCAATGGCTGCAGCAGGCTAATAGCTAGGGGGAAGGGATATGATTTTCTATCTTCTTTTTTTGAATTGGGCGACACCCAATTTCCATTTCATTGAAACGGAAACAACAAGTCTCAGTGCATTAGGGATCGTAAGCAAAAAAGAGAAAAGAGTGTGTGGGGGGGGACAGACCAACAACATGGGCCCAATGATTTCCTATCGCAGATGTATCAATGGTTGGTTTTTGTCCCGAAAGTAGGATTACATAATATAGCTTCTGTATCATGATACTAACAATTCTACTAACCACATTGGATACCACGAGTTGCCACCCAAAAGAGATACCAGTGCAATCTGTATAAGTTGGCTGAAGTAGCATCATCATATATCGTATGATACTACGATATAAATCGCAATACTGCCAGTGAATTGCCATGATTTGTTATTTGCATATTCCACCTAACAGACCGAAATTGCGGTCTCCTAACAAATCTTGTGCAATCATATGCCAAAGTGATCACTCTATGAAAGTATAACATACACTTGGAAGACATAGAATAACCAATTGCGACGTGAAGTGCATTATAAGCTTGATATTACTCCCTCCATTTCTAAATGTCTGTACATTTTGGGTTGTCCTAAATCTAACTTTGCCACCTTTGACCAAGTTTGCATATAAAACTACTAACATATGTGCTCCCTCTTATCCTAAATTCTTGTTGTGCATGGTTCTAGTTCAAATTGGAACTAAAACCATGATGAGAATTTAGGATCTCAAAGAGTAATACTTAACAAATGCAATATAAAATATGCTTAATAGTAGTATTAATGATAATAGTTTGATGTTGCATATATTGGTTTTTTTCCACGGAGCCAATGAAAATTGACAAAGTTTGACTCAGTACAATCCGAATATACAGACATTAAGGAACAGAGAAAGTATTTCACCCGCAAAAAAAAGGAACAAAGAAAGTATTTGACTAAATTTGCAAATGGGACCTGGCTCGCACCCGTAATAGTTTGGCTACTCCCTCCGTTTCATAATTCTTGTTTCAAATTTGACCAAAAATGGATGTATCTACGAACTGAGCCTAACTCAGGTAGTTGGTTCCTTGTGGTGGAACTAGCCCACCCAGGTTCAAGTCCCAGATTTGGCATGTGTGTTCGCATTTCCTGGATTTATTTCAGGCTTTAACCGGCGTTGTGTTTTCAGTGGGAGTGACGTACCCGTCAACTACGAGGCGCATGTAGTGACTTCGTCAATCTCAAGATGATCGACCGGTGACTCAGTCTCTCGGAGGTGCTCATAGGGATGGGTGTGCGTGTGTGTGAATGCTTGCGTCTGTACCGTGTTTTCTCAAAAAAAAAATATATCTATTCTTAAAAAATATCTAGATACATGTAATATTTTTTAGCAGGGATTCATTCCTGCTCTCAGATCCGAGAGCCCTACGGAAGATGGGCTAAATAGATTTGAGAAAAATTGCCCCCGCTTTCGAAAGAAAGCATACTCCAGTTAACCAAAATAGTCATACTTGCCGTGCAACTTGGTAGACATCGGAATCAAAGCAGTAATCGATCATGGATCACTTTGCAGGGGCCGACGAGAGGAAATCGTCCGTCGGGTCATGTGTCTGCATCCAAACGCGCACGTGTTTTAGCCGCGCGGGGCACTCCTCCGTGTATCCACGACGCGCAGCTGTTTCGTTTCGTCTATTCTCACGACATGTTTTCAAAGCCCACCTGACGACGACCAGATGGCCATGCCGCCCGAGCACCCACCCTCCAGGCACCTCCACCTGCGCAACGTATTACACATGCATGCGGGGTCACACGCACTGGCCTGGCCTGTTCAACGTACCATCAGTACCCGTAGGCCGTAGCAGCTTAATTCGCCACTGGGCACAGGCCGTACCGTGCATATATGCTTCGGTTTGGACTTTGGAGCCAAAGAGCGGTCCAGATATCGTACTAGCAGTACAAATTTTGCAATAGGAACAAGCAAAGTGAGTACTCTGACTACGACTACTCGCGGAGAGGAGAGAATTACTGCTGGTACTGCTGGTAGCGAAGCGAATTCTAGAAAGCGGCATAAATAAATAAATAGGTGATGAGAGCAACGCCCATGGTTCCGTTCCATACCATACTACCCACTGGCTAGAGCTAGAGACTGCAGGGCGCTGCCGCTGCTTTTGCGTTCGGGATTTGCAGGGGCTGCTTTTATCTATCTCTTGGGTCCTCGCGAAGCTGCTTGGGTTATCTATCTATCTACTCCATCTATCTTCCGGCCGCGAAGATAGTAGGGCTGGCAGACTGGTGGCCGGCCGGCGCGGCGGCCGAAGAAGAGATGGGGAGCATGGACGGCCACTCGCTGCACCACCACGGCGGCGGCGGCGGCTACACGCACGTCGCCGCGTCGGGCCCCGCGGGCAGCAACAACGACGAGCAGCAGCAGGACGACGCGTCGCCGCCTCCCTCGGGGGCCAGCGGCGGCGGGGGCGGGGGATCGGCAGGGCGGCGGCCGCGGGGGAGGCCGCCGGGGTCGAAGAACAAGCCGAAGCCGCCCGTGGTGGTGACGCGGGAGAGCCCGAACGCGATGCGGTCGCACGTGCTGGAGATCGCGAGCGGGGCCGACATCGTGGAGGCCATCGCGGCCTTCTCCCGGCGCCGGCAGCGCGGGGTGTCCGTGCTCAGCGGCAGCGGCGCCGTCACCGGGGTCACGCTCAGGCAGCCCGCGGGGATGGCTGGCAACGGCGCGCCCGCGGTCGCCTTGCGGGGGCGGTTCGAGATCCTGTCCCTGTCGGGCGCCTTCCTGCCGGCGCCGGCTCCCCCGGGCGCCACGGGGCTGGCGGTGTACCTGGCGGGCGGGCAGGGGCAGGTGGTGGGCGGCAGCGTCATGGGGGAGCTGCTGGCGTCGGGCCCCGTCATGGTGATCGCGGCCACGTTCGGGAACGCCACCTACGAGCGGCTGCCCCTGGACGAAGCTTCCCAGGCCGACGCCGAGGAGGCCGGGGCCGTGCTGTCCGGGTCGTCCGAGGGCGGCGGCGCGGCACAGCTGCTGGAGCAGCAGGGAAGCGGAGGGGGAACCGCCGTGGCGCATCCGCCGATGTATGCTTCCGTGCCGCAGCCGACGCCGACGCACGACATGTTCGGGCAATGGGGGCAGCAGGCGAGGCCGCCGCCGCCGACGTCCTTCTAGATCGATTCGATAGCACTGCACCGGCGAGGCGGCGAATCGATTACCTTAATTACCTAGTTTAGCTTTCTGCTTTTCTTCATTCCCTAGCTGCTATCATGCCCGCGTAGCTCTTGATTTACCTTGTTAATTAATGTGCTATCTCATGCATGGGTAATTGTATGATCTTTGTCGATTTTACTTCTCTTTGGAGCTTGGGTATGTAAAATTCCTACACCGCAGTAGTGTCAGGAAACCCAAACGAGCAATCGTGGCTCGTCGGCCGATCGATTGATTAGCTTCTTTCCAATGATCAATTTGACGTGTTAGTACTATAATGCATTCAGCGAGCTAGTAGTATATGAAACAAATTTCCTTCCCGAGTTATGCAGGTCTGATGGTGTGCTGTATGTACCGCGTGTGTACTGATGTAGTCGATCTTGCATTGAAAGTAAATTTGCCTTGCTAGAGCAGCGTACGGCCATGCGTTCATGCATGCTTGTCCGTATTATTGTACGGAGTATGCTTCGTTTCGGACATGCAAGTTTATGGTCAATAGTCTTGGTTCCTCAATTGTACGGTTCCTTCCTAATTTCGTCGAGAATCATTTTTTGTACACAAACTGAGTCCTGTTATACTCTGTGTCGATTTCTTCAGTTAATTTGACGGCAGGAACTCCGCTCATTTCATACCTCAGTGTCCTATCTTTTCTTATCATCTGAAGTCCACTATTCTTATTTTACTCTATCTTCTTTTTATATCATGAAAAGTCACGCGTGATGATCTCATCTTTACAGTTTTTGTTATGTACGGATTACATGGCGATAAAAGAGCAACAGTAGTAATCAGGTAAAATTAAAAAGACTAGCCCATGCATCCCAGCACACAGAGAAAATGCGACCATGCCAACGTGCAAGCCTCCACACTGGAGCCTGGACTGAGCCACCGTACAGTACTATGATCAAGTACAACTTAATTTGCCAATTTTGGTATTTTTAGGACCAAGTACATTTTGGGATAGTGCACGACAGGCAGCACTAAAACGGGAGTGGTACTCGCAAAACTCGCCGGTCAACAATATTCCACCCGTCCAGAATCTAAACTTCGCACCCATGTCTGAGTCCAAGACATTTCTGATCCATCAAGAACAAACCTCCCACTACAACAAATGCTGCCTCTGTCTTTCCACTTTTCCATTTCCCAAATCAGCTCAGGTTGGACAGGAAAAAAAGAAAAGAAATGCTCCCGTCGTCACAGTGCCTGCTAGGCACTGCAGGGCTATAAGCTGAAGCTTGTCAGTGCAGATTTAAAGCAGCATGGAGACGGCGACATGGTGTGCAACTGTGAAGGGCCCTACCGGACACTGGCGGCCGGGCCGGTGGTGAGACCCGAAAGAAAAGACACCATGGAAATGATAGGTGCGTGTACATGTTCCAATGCCCTCACGAAACGAAAGGGATCTTTCTTTTCTTGCTTGCTCCTGACTGCCATCTTTGGATGCCTCGGCCACGTACTAGTAACCATATCCATCTCTTTTCACCCTCACACTTCTGGACGGACGACGCTGTGGATCAAACGAACCCAGGCGTCAAAACAGGCTTATTATTCGGTCTCGCCTGCCGGCCTCCTTCTCGCGCCGTAGTAATTTGTGCAGGAACAGGAATATCCCAAAGCTCCCATCCCATCGATCCTCTTCTCCCGCTCCGCTCTGTCTCTGGTTGTGTGTTGAATGTGATTTGAAGTGTGTGCGTGGGGTAAAGGTGGCGATGGAGAGAGGAGATCGGTCGGGCGATGGGATCCGAGCTGGCGATGCCTGGGAGCCTGTCTCGTCGAGAAGCAGCGGTGGTTGAGCGAGCCTTTGGAGTGCAAGAAGCGTTTCACGTCCGACTTGACGTTGTTCTGCACGGCAACGTGCCCGGGAGGCCCCGCCCCGTGCTGGCGGTGCTTCATTTGCTTTGGTTCGCTTCGCTCGTTAAGGGAAGCAATCAACTGACCCGGCCCGGTCGGGGATTAGGTTCGACCGATTTGACCTCACCAACTTTCCTCCTCCTCCTCGATCCCATTGCTTGCGAACCCCGGAGGTTCGACGTTCCTAGCTCAGCTTGTGTTGTGCGTGCCATGCCACGCATCGATCGCCGTGGGCGCGCGGTGTTAAATGATTGCGGAGTGCGGCGGCGTTTAACGGGCGTGCGAGGGTGGGACGGCGGCCGTGCCGCGAGGGGGCGATTTGGGCCGTTGCTGGTGCGCGCCCATGGGTAAATGGGGCCGTCGATATCGCACGTGGGCATGGCCGTGCACCGCCCAACCTGCCCACGTGGAAGCAGTCGCGGCATTCAAGCGGTGGACTGTTTGGCTACGCTGCGCTAGGGTAGAGTGGACCCGTGTGCACGGTGCCGTGCATGCATGTCAGTTTGCAGCGGCGATTTTCTGCCTCGCCAGCCGCCTGCGTCCATGATTGGGACCGCCAGAACGCGTCCAAGCTTTTTTGGACCGGCGACCTAGCTAGATGGTACGACTACTCAGTTACTCACTCCGCCGCGCAAGCCAATCGCTGCTGCAGGATCCGATATAAATGTCCAAGCATGAAAGAAATACGGACTTTATCCAAACATACCCTACACGACATAGTAGGTCCATGCATGTCTCGCGGACGCAAAATGGCCAGCCTAGCGAAGGACTCGACTGTGTTGCCGCGAGGAATTTGGCTCCCAGCCGCATCATGCGATTCGACTTAATAATATACAAAAGTCTAACCTGCCCTAACTTCCGAAAAAAGGAATTGAAGGTGCTGCTCTAGGTCTAACCAACTTGCCCTAGAAGAAAACAAGGACAACGATGGCGCTCATCCGCCGGGGCCAAAGCATAACCCACACGTTGCAAGTTACGTGCGTCGCAGGAGGGGCAAGTTGCGCGACTTCCGGGGCGCGAGACGGTGACCGATCAGAGCATCGAGCTTTTGGGACCCTTTTCCGCCCAACAACCGACGATCTGGTCTGGTCCAAAGTCCCGGCCAGCCTGAGAATTGACAACGCGGCGGCCGACGAGCGCAACCGGGTGTCGAAATTGGGGTCTAATTCGATACCCTGTTATAAGAATGCTCACCCAACATGAGCCTGTCAGCTGCAAAGCTCAAATTAAAGCGGTCTTGAACTACAAGCAACCGGGTGACTAGTGCAGAAAGTAGTAAGATTACGGCAGAAGCTAACTCAACAATTGGTAAGCAAATAGGAGGCTGCAAGATGTGAGAAAGTAGGGATTAAAGCATGGATCGCGACTAACGTAAAGTGGATATTGCAAAATTTGTACTCCCTTCATGACTCAAATTTGTCCAAATATGAATGTATCTATAACTAAAAAGCGTCTAGATACATGTAATATTTCGGCACTTAATATGGAACGAAGGGACTAATAACAACACAGATTATGAGTCTGGAAAGATAGGGATGAAAATGAGAGCTGCCGATAAGGGCAGGCTGACTGACTGGTTAAGCAACGAACTAATGGACATCTAGAAATGTGGTCGTGTTATCGTGTACGATTGGCACCGGTAATAGTACTAGTACTGTGAATTTAAACTACAGCCAATAATCGGACCTCACAAGTCGATCGTCATGTACTGCTGAAAGATGATATTTCTCTTATAAACAAAGACAAGAAACATTATATAGCTAGTGAGATTGTCGGGCTATATACTGACATTTCAATCTTGTTCATTCACCTCGTCAGTCATAACACGGTTCCATACTGTCGTATTAGCAGTAAATGCGTCTTGATCAGCAATCTATTTGCAGTAGTAGTAGCCTAGATAGTCTAGTGACCTGGTATGGCGGCAAACCATTGAACAAATTAAAGCCGGAGTCGCTGTGTCAGACTGTCAAATGAAATTGCTCCAGAACAACAAATCCCGGTAACTATAGATCAAGACGATGCTAAATGCATGGAAAAGGACTACTGACTGGCACAAAGGTCAACCATCCATATAAAAAATAAAGACTAAAGAACACACACTTTTCTCCAAATAAACAAAAACACATGAAAGAACAGAAGAAATAGGATGGAAATCAAGCAAAAATCAGCATAATGTAAAATGGGAAATAAATGGTACTCCATCCGTCTCATATTAAGTGACTCAACTTTGCCCCAATATGGATGTATCTATACCTAAAAACGTCTAGATACATGTAATAGAAATGTCACTTAATATGGGACGGATGGAGCAGCTCATATGCAGCCATCCCCTGTCAGAAAGAACATGCAATAAGTTTTGCTCAAGACATGCATCTGAATGCTTTCAAATGCTCCTGAGGCGTGCATTATGTTCTTCACACCAAGCGTGATACGCCAATATATTATTTGAATTCAGAACATAACCGAAGGTTCCATGTTGGAGCCACATATTAGAAAAGGACAACTTCACAGTAAAAGTAAGCTTGTGAGGATTCCGTGTGAATTTAGCAGAATGGCACCTAATCAGCATGCAAGCTTCAAAGAAAAGAATGTCTACTTGCTTCATCAGAACCTAGCTACATATATTATAAATGAAGTATTGCACAAACCTCATTCTAAGCAGCAGCAACCAAACGAAACAGGAGCATTTAGAAGAGTTTCACAAGTATCATAGGAGTTACCAACTTGGCTGTTGGCTTGTTGCTGAGGTGTGGATTAAATCTCTGGGTACATACAAAAGCTTGTTCACATGGCGCTAATCTGCCAATAATCCAAATTCAAATCAACAAAACGATACAGTTTGGTATTCTAGAAAGAATAAAAACAATACAGTTTGCACTAATGAACTGCACAGTGGCTCAGCTAAATAAGCATGTTCCAGTACAACGCAAGTTCATGCAAGCTAACTTTTGCTGAGAACTTTGGCTCGATCCAATACCAGGTATTCCATTGCATGGTGCATACCTAATCTACCAGACAACACAATTTAGCTGACACTACCATATAGATAAGATAATCTTTTCAACAAACTGTCTGATGTATATCATCTGAAAAACTGACTAATGGTGAACTCTTCACAAGTTAGAACTAGATCACCCAATTTGGAATAAAGGAAATAGGGGCACTACATCAAATAACACAAATATTTCTTTTCCAGGGTTATGGTTCAGACAACATGTAAAAGCAAACGTTACCAGATAAAAGAAGCTAAGCCTGAAAGCAGCTGCAACAAGGAAACAGCTCAGGAATCGTCAATTACTCAGATCAACTGTCAAATAAACATACAGAACATTAAACAGGTACCATATAAGCACACTTCAATAACATAAGATACGCACTTGAAAAAATAGAAATGTGTAAATGCATTGCGAGAAATTCCTCAGCCTAGTGATTGACGGCTGTCTTTGGTCTAAAGAGATTCAGAGGCTTCTCCCAAAGCTCAACTTCAAGCTTGTTTTGATGATTCTTCTCAGCCAGTGTATGAAACTTCTTTCCGAACATCTGCATCTGAATTTGGTTCACGATCCTTCTCGTCTGGGGATGGAGTAACAACATGCTTCAATTTTTTTGCACTGAGAGATTCAAGGGCCCTCTGTCGAAGCTCGACTTCAAGTTTCTTGGGGTCAGATTCTTCTCTGCTGGTGTACGAACCTTTCTTCC
Organism: Brachypodium distachyon; assembly: GCF_000005505.3. NCBI lineage: Eukaryota > Viridiplantae > Streptophyta > Magnoliopsida > Poales > Poaceae > Brachypodium > Brachypodium distachyon. Next base: position 65,843,191 of record NC_016131.3, on the reverse strand, counting down.
TTGCATCAGCATCTGAGCCAGGTTCACGATCCTTCTCAAGATCTGAAGGCGGAGTGCCAAGATAATTCATTTTTTGCTTACTGGCATGACGGTCTGCCCTTCTGCGGTGGCGTTCATCACGCCTAAGGCGCCTTTCCTCTTTCCGCAGCCGCTTTTCTTCTCTCCTCCTCCTCTTGGACTCCTTGTCATCTGACTCAGAATCTGACTCGGAACTATCATCATGATGCCTCTTATGCTTGTGACTCTTCTTATGCCTTCGCTTCTCAGACTGGGATCTGTGTTTTTCAGATTCTTCTGAGCCTGAACTGCGATAATCAATATGATTGCTACTTTTCTTAGCTTTTTGAAGAGGGCTTCCACCATCTGATTGGGAAGCTTCATCAACTTTAACCAAATAATTCTTTTCTGCGACAGTGCCATGAGAACCTATGGCATGCTCGTTGTTAGTCTCATCCATTCCAGCTCTACTAGGGGACTGCTGTTTCACAAGGGAATCATCAGGAGAATCAAACTGGCGTTTCTTTCTTCCACTGCCACGCCCATCTTCTGATGAATCTGATAGTTGATTGTCATGTTTGCTGTGGATGTCCTTGCCACTACAATGGGAAAGGAGGGAAAACTGTTAGTTTGACACAGAAAGAAAAGATGCATGTCATGCTACGGAAAGATGGTGTTTTCAATTTATATATATATATATATATATATATATATATATATATATATATATATATATATATATATATATATATATATATATATATATATATATATATATATATATATATATATATATATATATACTCTTATAAAGATCTGAGTTGGTGGTCGTCCGTTCACTCCACCAAGATTATTCCCTAGGTGGCTAGCAAACCACAGTAGTTGCCACCCGTTCTATCTTTAATCTTTAATCTTATAAAGATCTGAGTTGGTGATCATCCGTTCACTCCACCAAGATTATTCCCTAGGTTGCAAGCCTGCCAGTTGGCATCATAATTATTAGGTTGCAAATTTGTCCATAACAATCACCACCATCATCAGCAATTCATCACTCATAGTGTGCACTACGGTTTCTTATACAGGATAAACTTCTCAATCAAAAGTTTTACGGCATGCTTTTTGGTAAATTATGACAAAGGATCAATTGTGGTGATTTTTCCTAGTAATAGAGTTTGAATAAGAAAACTAAAAACATGCTGGAAACATAGCCAGTAAATTATGGTGATTTTTCCTAATAACAAGAATGTTTTCTTAATCCAAAGAAACTACGCAAGCATGACCTTAGCTGCAATTTTTTTTAAGAAAACTACAAGCAGTTTTAAGCAGAGAACTACATAAAGAAACTTACTCCTGCTGTGACCTTGAGGGTGATTTTTCTCCCAGGCCTAAGCTATCATCATGGACTTTGTTTAGTTCAGGATCAGCTGAGAAATCCTTTAATTTCCTGCGCGACGAATTGGCTTTCCGTGCATTCTCTCTGAATGTAAAAAGTATACAATGAATACATAGTGAACGTGAAGTAAATAATTTTTTAGCACAAGACATGTGAGAAAGAAGCCCAACCTTGCGCGACTGCCTTCTTCCTCGTCTCCACTGGCATCTGTGATGTCCTGACTGGGTAAATGTTTCCTGGTTTTCTTAGGACTGCCAAAAAGATGGTGAGACAATTAACATCCAAGTTTAGGCACCATCATGTGGAAAACAAGAATATAACAGATGTATACAAATACATACTTATCATCTGTGGAGACTCTTTCTGAATTGTTGGTAGGAGACCTCAAGGATTTTGTGGACCTATGGTGTTCAGAGCCTGGAGAACGATGATCGCTCATTTCTCTGTCATTCCCATCATCAGCATATGATCTCCTTTCTTGGTTCCTGAGGAGATAATATAAGTCAGACAACGACTTACCAGAATATAAATTACCAACAAAATATGCCTGCATCTACTTCATGCGAATTACCTTTGAGGCATATCTCCATCTTTAGAGGGAACACCATTTGTTCCCTTCTTGTTGTCTCTATTCAAACTCCTAGGAGGAGGATTTGGACTCCTGCTGTATGGACTAGTACTCCTGAAAGTATCAAGACAAGTATATTTAAATTTAACGGTATTACATGCAGCATGACGTTATTGGGTACAAAGAAAACAGGAGAGCTGCATTACCTCCTTCGTTGTGGAGAGGCTCGGCGATTTCCAGGAAGAGTTTTTATGGAAATTGGGGAATTCCTCTGGCGTTTGGGTGACCTCAACTGCGGTGAGCGGGGAGGTGATGGGGACCGCCGTCTTGCTGGAGACCGTAGCCTGCGTCTTCCAGGAGATGGGGACCTTGGCCTGCGTCTTCCTGGAGATGGGGACCTTGGCCTGCGTCTTACTGGAGATGGGGACCGTGGTCTGCGTCTTCCTGCAGATGGGGACCAGTGTCTGTCTGCTGGAAATCGGTGTCGAGCGGGTGATCTGCGGCGTGCAGGAGATGGTGATCGCCTAAGTGCACGAGCTGGAGAACGATGACGATGGGGAGATAGTGATCCGCGTCGCCCAGAAGGTGGAGATATTCTCCTACTATGAAATCTTCGGCGAGGTGATGGGGATCTCGGTACTGAAGGTGATCTCCTAGAATACGGTGACCTCCGCCTAGATGCTAAAGGAGCATGTCTTGGAGAATGCCTTCGGGGGGAAACAGAACGTCTAGGTGAAGTTGAACGTCGTGTTGATCTTTGCCGTCTCTCAAAAGAAAGGGAATGCCTGGAAGGGGATGGAGAACGCCTCCTAGGAGAAACAGATCGCTGCCTACCACGGGGCGACAAAGATGTGCTTCTGGGTCTGCGATGTTCCCTGAAATAAAAAAAGAATAAGACTCTCCAAAAGAAACTATTTGTCTTGGGACTGATAGAACCTGCCTCTTGCCATGTACTCCCTCCGTCCCATATTAAGTGACTTTCTATTACATGTATCTAGACGCTTTTTAGGCATAGATACATCCATATTTGAACAAATTTGAGTCACTTAATATGGGACGGAGGGAGTACAGAGTACTAAATCTGAGACACTTATTATGGATAGGAGGAAGTAAAACACATGATAACTAGCAATACAAATGTCATGCCAAAGTAAAAAAAATCAAGATTAAATCTCTACTGACCTGTTCTCAAAAGGTGTTAAGTTTAATAGACAATAATTAGGCGGAACTGCTTATCAGAATGTATGAGTGCACACGACAGTGAAGGTTCACTTTATGAAAGAGTTTGGGGCAACACATGGCCTTATTGTTTATAGTTCGTAACGGGCTTAATTTCAATTGTAAACTACACGGAACAATGATAAGAATTGGTGGTCAATGAATGGCAGGCTAAAACATAACCAAAGGACATCAGCATAACAGACAACAATGGTTACAAAGTTCAAAGGTGGGGTAGAAGAACATACAGAAGCACCTACTGCAAAAGTACACTATATTACTGAGAAGGTACTGCAAATTCAGCTTACAGCTATTCTTTTGTACGGCAGAGACAAAGGATACTGTTGTTCAAGCAGAAACTAACAACTTTACCAAAGAACCCAAACAAATAGCTAATTGACTTGGGAATAGAATTTTTGCAATGCGTCTTTGTGACAGGACAGTTGGCAAGGCCATCATCAGCGCACTGGAGCACAGTTTGAGAAAAATAAATGAATTCCATATTAAGGACAACCATTATATAGGGTTTTCCCCGATGATAAAATAGAAGTCAAAGGGTCTTAAAGGTGGGCATGCATTTAAAGGGCAGTCCAAGTTAATCAAATAAGTTAACAACTAACCTGCTCTTTGTTCTTGAGCTGTATTTCGAGTCCAACTCCTTCTCTTTCTCAGCATCAACAATGGGATTATTTAAAGCAGAGCCAAGTGAATCACCATAAAATCTTGGATTACTGGTATCCCCGTCCTACAGTAGTTTGAGGTAAAGAACGATATGAACCGAAATAATCGGAGAAGCTATCTGAGTGTCATCAGAAACACAAGAGGTCACAAGATAACCATAAAATCAGTTATAGGACAACTGGGCAGCAGGAAATAGCTCACCATCACTTTACGTTTATCCACTTCAGTGCCCCTTCCATCTTTCTCTCGTTTCTTCTGGATCTCTTGGGCAATTCTATCCTCCTCCGCCTGAACATGAAACAGATGGACTCATAAGAAAGTTCTCAATTTTCTGTGAAGTCTCACGAGCAACTCTATGAGTTGTAAATAACACAGTGAATAAAAAGAAAAATACCAAAGGCAAAAATAAAGTTTGATTTTCTTCTTCCAGAAATCACATCTAATACACTATAATGCCTTGAACCCTGACCACAGTACTGATACTTATTATTCCATGCACAACATCCAAGTAGCTCATCAACAGCTTCAACCATAGCACATCGATATCTTTGTTTGAAACAAAATACCAAAAACTATAGTACCATATGTTATGAACCTAGTTGACTAATTTCTTAGATATATATTAGGCCATCCACAGCTTCAACCATAACAGATTGATATCTTCGTTTGACACCTTTGAGGCGTCTATGGCGTCGATTAGGCGTCCTAGTGCGTCGCCTCGTCCAAATTGGACGACCTATGCAAGGGCGGGAGCCTCCTGTGCGGCTGGCGGGAAATTAGAAAGAAACTGGAGGCAGGCGGGAAATTAGAGAGGAAAAATGGAGGCCGGTGGGAAAGAAGTATTGAGAGAGAGAGAGAGAGACGTTTAAAATATGAGGAGCATTTTGGTTCGTCACGTGGATTAAGTTAGTCGTGAAACCAAGAGACTACTAGACGGAAGTGATCATGTCATCTATCATACTAATGTCTGGGCAATAATACTGTGATAAATTAGTGAGCTTTTAGCCATAAATGTTGGAGGCTTATTTTAGTTCATCACATGGATTAAGGACGTTTTGAAACCAGGAGACAACTAGAGGGAAATGAACATGCTATCTATGAAACTAATATCTGGGGAATAAGAGATAGATAAATGAGTGAGCTTTTAGCCATACATGTTGGAGACACATGGAACATAAATGAGAACAAAAGAGAGAAAACGTTATTATATTTGCATGCAAGCCAATACTGTTAGACATGCAAGCAATCCTTAACAACAAGGATTATGTGGCTGGCTGGTGCTATGGGGTACTCCTAACGTGGCTTGGTACGCATGCGGGAGTAAGGCAGAAGCAAGTGTGTGTGACAAGGAAGGCATTGGATAGAGTCGTGGAGACATTGGAAAATTGAGTTATTTCCAGTTAGGAGTCTGTTTCAGATTAGGCTAGCTTCATCCAGATAGGAATTAAGTGAGATTGCGAGAGTTAAGATTTGAGTCCAACTTGTGGATCAAACAAGTCAAACTAATAAGGACAAGCGTGTAACTATTTTAATCGAAAAATAAAACAACAAGTTCTCTAATCTTAGAGCATCTCTTCCACATCAAGGGCAAGCCCTGTCACCGGCTGTTGCGAGCGAGTGCCCTATCCCTGGTTTTCAAACCTTTACCCTACCCAAACTATCCCTTTGTGAACCAAGGTTCATAATACACTAGGCCCTATTATTTTTTAACAGATGGAGAAATTGAAAATAACATATCTAAAATGTGCCATACATATATAGTTATTATATTATAATACAATAAAGATATTTGGTCGCTGAAAAACAATAACTTTGGTTATAATGGCGCCATGCTTTCCCCCAGTTAATGCACAAAGAAACTTTACAGCCGTAAGTAGATCAGCTACGGCTAGTCAATATTTCCTGTTGGAAATCAAGTACCGATTGGTAGAGCTGGTAAGTAACTAGTCGAGAGCACCTCTTAATCACTGGAAAGGCATATGCTAGTTGAATATGTCTTTACTCCAACCGGCCCCTAAATTTGCCCCCCTATATCTCCATATGCTTCCACTATACACTCCAACCAAGACAGAGGGGGGTGGGGGGGTGGAATTGGTCTTATGAGTTAAGTGAAAACAACATACCCAAAGTGTACATACAATGATACAGATGTATTTAATGCTAACCTTCCTCTGCTTAATCTCAGCCTCCTTTGCATCCAAAAATTGTTGGGGCACACCACTTGCATTCTGCTGTGCACTAAGGAGCAGACTCCACAGCTCCTTCATGAACTTCACTGTGTTCTTCTCCATGAACCCTGTCAGCTGGATCTGTATGTGCTTTCCGTCCACCTCCTGCCAAAACAAACAAACGAAGCAAAGAAAACACATATAAACAAAGTTCCTATATCAGGTGCAAAAAAAAAAAAATTTGAATCATTACACAGGCAGAGAAAAAAGTGCTCAAGTTCAGGTTAACTAAGGAAAATAATTGTATCCCGCCAACAAATAAATCAATGACATGACAGAAACAAACTAGTCTAAGAATGGTTAGCTGTTACAGGCACATCGCAGGCCTTGTTTCACAAAAATCTAGAGAAGTTTTGGTGAGTAATAATCCAGCTGGAATTCTGCAAAGAAGAAACGAAGTGATCTAGCTACACAAGATGGATGTTGAGTACCTGTCTTGTGCTATCAAAAAACCCGTGCACGATTTTTAACTTCCAGAACTACATGTGCATGATTTCAGATTTAATTCCTGGGCCACAACATGAAAAAATTTCGTTTCTAATTCGCAGGCTAAAATCTTCAAGTTGATTGGCCCAAATCCAATCTATCCAGATATGCCTTGCATGAACCAAGTACAGGGTTTGGTTTTTAATGAGGACTTCCGTCGAATTTGCATCTGTATATATGTACCAATGTACCATGAGGACACGAGCACCATTGCTCAAGCAACAGAAACTTCACCTTCACATCAAGGAGGCCGTAGATGAAGTTGATGAGCACTTCGTCCTCGAACCCAAGAAGCTCGGTGACCCGCGTCGCAATCCACGGCTTCATCACGTCCATCTTCACCTTTGACATGTCCACCTAGAACCAACAAAAAAACAAAAAACATTTTCCGTTGAGTCGACAGCGGGTAGTTTCCCTCTGGACGCTCATCAGCTAGAACGCAATGGAGGCGTGGCGCCGAACAAACAAACATACCTGGTGATCGAGCTCGGACGCGAACTTCTGAGTCTTGAGAAGCTTGGCATGCTTGTTGGAGAAGCGGGTATCCTGATCAGCCGACGTCCCCTGCGAAAACCACGGCGAATCAGCGCACACAGATCCGACGAACGGAAACTACGAAGTGGGATTCGCCAGCTAGGTCAATACGGAGACTGGCAGCCGCTTACCCGGAAGAAGCCCCCCGACATCTTCACAGACGGAGCGGCCGCCGGGTCGAGCCGCCGCTTTGGATGCGGAGGAGGGTCACTAGGGTTGGAGGTGTGCGTGGGAAGACGACGACGAGTTGGGGTGCAGGGGTGGGGAGAAGGGGAGAAGAACAGACGGCCGGACCCGGACAGGTCACGGGCTCACGGCAGGAAGAGTCTTTTAGCCCGATCCAGAACAGTCACCTCCGTGGGCCGTTAGAACAGATTGAAAACTTGCCGTAACTGTTGGGCCTCCAGCATCTGAACTAATTGGGCCTGTACTAGCTTGGGCTTGAAACGAACTGACTCATCACAGAATAAAGTCACGAACGACGAGATGAACCGGTTAGCATGAGCGGCAACTTCTCTTGCCGTTGGTTCGGCTGTGTAATCCACCAGAAAACCTCGGTTAACATTTTGAGTTAATAAAGTTGTTCCATCCAGAAAACAAAAAATAACACATAAGAGTAATAAATCTTATCCGTCTCTGAAAAGTCAATGTTTAAATATTAATCGGTTCCTCTCACCTTTTTGTGCCGATGGATCTGTTTAGACACATGGCTTGTTGTTCACGCACACACAACATGAAGCAAATCATAGTCGTCGGAGAAGAGGTCACAGTTCCATTTTCATTGGTTCCTCTTACCATCATGATGCGAGAGGAACCACGTGGCAACGCATGCGTTGTTGTTTAATATTTTGATTGTAAGGTTTTGTGTGTTCTTTACAACATCATCCTGACGTGGAGGCAACGAGGTACGGATTCAATGTTTCCCGTCTCCATCCCTGTTATGGTGTGACTAAACTGATTATCATGGTCCACTTCATGTAGCGTATGGATATCACGGCTCACAATTTAATGATTTTGGTCATCTCCCTCGTAGGTTTGGCAATGATTCAACTGTTTAACAACCTGCTTTGCGAGGGATGTGTCTCTGGCTCTCCGCTCACGGTGTGTTAGCGATCTTATGATCTCACTTGCCGAGGTGGGCAGCTCATGAAGCAATGTAAAACCAAGGTTAGTCGGTTTGTACATGTTTGGTCTTCTATTGTTTCATCACCAGATTTTTGGATAAATATCGAGATGTAAATGGCACGGGTAGAGAAGTTGGTTTTTGTTGAATTATGTGTCGAATATGTTTATAGGCTATGATTGGACTTGAATTTGTGATAGGTTAGGTGTTGGAATCGAACACTTTTATAAACTGGCACTAATATAAAGACATCGTCGTAGACAAAATAGACAAGTTGAAGCTGGCAGGTTAGGCACTAGATTGCAAAGGGGGCGGTATGGCGCCCGTGACAGGGTTATAAGAGCGGTTTGGCAAAGTGATCTTGATGTGCCCGATGGTCTCGGCGAGCATGTCGTCGACTGTAATATGTTGATAGTACACGAAGAGGACCGTCGGTTAAGCATGGCCCAGAGAGTAGGCACTGAGTTAACAGATACCGTCTTTCATCTACTTTTTGCATTGATGTAACCACAATCATATTCGTAAATCGTAATAGGTTCAGACATTTCTTTACTACTACTTAATTTTGAGTTTGGTACGTACGTTCGTCACTTCCAAACCTCCACCGCCATTCGTTCCACCCGCGCGCCTCTCCTTCCTCGCCGTCACCTCGCAAGCATCCCCGACCCTCTCGCCCTCTCCCCCCTCATCCCGATCTGCAACGAGCGCAGGGGCATCGCCGCCCGCCGCCGGGGCATGACCCGCCTCGCCCACTCCCCCTCGCCCCGATCTGGATCGAGCCAACGAGCGTCTCCCCCCCTTCCCGGTCGCGGGGGCATCGCTGCGACCTCCTGCTGACGCTGGTCGTGGCGGCGTTCCTCCTCGTCCATGCCCCACGTCAGCAGCCCAACGCTGGGTACGTGGTGCGCCTTGCCTTCTCTGATCGGGGGCTCGAGTCTCGAATATGTGCTTTCACAATTTTAGTAGAACTGCAGAGTGATTGTGTACAACTTTATCAAGTTTTTACCTTATGCTTTCTGTTAGGATTTCACTCATCTTTTTGTTTGTGGTAATATAATAAAATTCTTACATGGGCCGGGCCGCAATCCTACGTGGCGACGACCAAGTCAACAAATTCCAAAGGCCGGTCAAATCGCCAACAAGGCATTAAGCACCGGTCAAAGGGTCAAGCCTCCCATGCCATGGTCAAAGGAGCTAGAGTAGGGGCCAAGAAAGCTCTAGGGATGAATTTACCGCCTTACCCTCACTTTCTCTCTCCCTTAAGGATAGCCATGGTCTTTTGTCATGGACCCCTAGACTATAAATACCCCCCATGGGGCATGGATCATTCACTCTCCATTGGAATAAGATCAAAAGGGAGAGGGCTAGAGCAACCCAAGGAGCCCGCTCTCGAGTGCTTGGGTCGAGCCTAGTCTCGACTCGACCTCGGGGACGCGACTTGGGAAGCCTAGTTTCGAGGTTCCGGGCCGTCTAGTACGACCTCGACTCGAAGTAGAAGGATCGGGTTAGAGTCTCGAGGGTATCCCAACCTCGCTACTTGGGAAGACAAGTTCGGCCCAAGTCCGAGGCGGCTCCTAGAGATCTCTCGCCATAGGTGACCTTGGAAGACGAGTTCGGCCCAAGCACTTGGCTAACGACCCCCTCGAAGCCTCTCCTAACATAGGACTAAGTCGTACCCGCAGGGTCGACTGAACCTATTCAAAACATATCGACGTGTCAACTTGTCCCAAGTGTACGGCGACCTTCGCTATAAGGCCGGCGTACACCCCCTACACATTATTCTCGCATTTGTGCCATCGTGCATTGGCACCCCGTACTCCTGTTGTTTTCTAAAACAACAACATTGTTCACCTAAGTTGAGTGCAAAAGAACCAGAGCATCATTGTTTCGAGGAGAGAATGATTGTTGTGTCGACTTTTGCAGTACAACACTGATTAGTACTTTATCTTCTCAACTAGTTCTTTCTCTGGTTGCAGGCTTTGATATCAAGGTACTTCTCAAAGAAGGAGCGGGCGGTTAGGTTTTGATGTCAACGTGCTTCTCAAAGAAGAAGGAGCAGGTGGTTAAAGTCTTTGGAAGTCTACTACTCTATCTTGCTGAATCATGATTTGGTTGGAGTATAGGATTAATTAATTTCACTACAAAATGCTTATCGCCTGGATCACGTGCTGTTGAGATAAATATTCTGTTTGGTTAATGATCGGCAGATTTTTTACTGCAACTCTCTATATTTCATTTGTTTACTACGGTGGCAATTTTTAGTAGGTGTGTAATGATTTGGCTTTTTTAACTGAGTTCATTAGGTGCTTCACTACGAAGGAGTTTTAATATATATCTGTTTCTAGCTATGTCAATTGCAATGGAAAAAATACTGATAAGATCAAGGAGTTCAAAATTGGGCATATATGCTTCATAGTCCTCTTTTTAATATTAAGTTTTCTTATATCATAGTACATGGTTTACTGTTGATGAACAGAAAGCTTTAGAAGAAGAGAGGAAGCTTTGTGGGAAGAAAGTTTACTTATTTGGAAGCACTGAACGTAAGTATGCCTACTTGTACGTTTAAGCCATCCTAATTCCAGCCATACTTCTCTGGGTCCTGCTGGAGGTATGTATTTTTTTTTTATTCAGAATCAAGAAGAGGTAAGCTCAACTTCTTCAAATCCTGATTGTGTTCTCAGTTTCTAACTGTTTTGGTCTGATAGATTGTGTTGTTTTATCAAGTAATTTCTGTTCACCTCCTACTGTTGCACAAAAGAATTTTCCTATTCTTACATTTCTGTGCAAACAATTAGTGTGATGATGAATTTGTCACGTACCTGTTGTGTGTATAAATTAGGGGAAAATATTAGATCAGACATGCACATTTGTGATATTTTTGTCCAAATCTATGTGAATACCATTCAATAGTATATAGTGTTTAAAAGAAAACATATCACTCGGTTTTGAATCTCCAATTTACAGTATCCGGAAAAGAAACAGGCTTGTGCTTCAATTCCTTTTTTACCTTGGAATTTAAGGGTTGGAGACAAATGTCAGGTGGCTGCATCCGATATAGATGCCAGCTTTGCCGATTTCAGGCTCTCTCTCTCTCTCTCTCTCTCTCCTGAAATCTAGGTAAACTCAGAAGCAAGCATTCTGGAGTATCTGTACTGGCAAGATCTCTTTTCACCCCACTTAGTCCAAAATCGAAAGCAAGAAGCTTTGTCTCGGTACTTTCAGAAGCAAAAGGTCAAGGTGTATGTACTTTTTTAGTTTGCTCCTTTGCCTCCACGATATTTGGAAACCATCTGATGTAATGTTCTTGCTTCCTGGTAATGTTCACTTTGTTATTATTTAGAGATGATGCGTCTGTAGTTCATCATTTGTTCTCTAAATATCTGGAAACCATCTGTGGTAATGTTCCTGCTTCTTGGTACTTTTGTTTCATTGGAACACTGCAGATGGAGTTTGACATTTTAATTTAGATGATTTGATGTATGTGCATATCTAAGTTTAGTTGCAGTGTTCTCTATCTGCGACTGATAGGTTTTGTGTTCCGTATCAACGTACGGGCAACTTACTATTTTTGATAATCTAAGAGTTGGGTTCCCAAGTTCTCAGGCCATCTTACTTGATATTCCGTTAACACTTTTCTTTCCTACCACAATAGCCATTAAACGGTGTGTTTCTTTTGATTTAACTACATTAAGGCCCTTTTTGATTCACATCGCAGAATTCCTAAAACACATGTTTTAGAAAGAATGTCATCATGTATTTGAATCCTACGGTACTTTTTTTATCGGATGTATCCTACATTACTACTGTAGTGATGAAAGAGGAGGCAGCTAAGAGTATAATTATCAATTGTTATGAACGGAAATAATTTGCGAAGACCGTTACGACGCACGGGCCACTTAGCTGGTTTGGTGTAATTTTCGATTTATCCAAAATCTTCCTCGGTTGGTTGATCGTTGTTCTAAAAAGAAAAATTTCACGCACCTACATCTACACAATTAACCAAATCAGCAGAACATCAATTGCAAACATAGTAATAATTGGACAACTGTGCAATTTCTTGCACACAAATGATTTTCCTATATTCATTTCCTTTACTCACTACGTATACGTATGATATTTACACATGTACCCGCAGCGCAGTGATCTACTCGTCCCAGCCGGCCGGCCGGCGCCGTTCATCGTCGTACCAGCACGCGCAGCTGAGCCCGACGAGCACCTCCACGATGGCAGCCTCCGCCTTGCGGCGGTCCGCGAAATGCAGAGTCTGCACCATGGGCGCGCGCGGGCGCATGCTGAACCGCTGCCCGCGCTCCATGCTCCTCTCGTCGTGCCACCGCTGCGTGTCACGCGCCATCGGGCCCAGCCACCGCAGCACCCTCTCCACCGCGTCCATGGCTGCCGCCGCAGCCTCCTCGTCCATCTGCCGTTGCTCTCTCCTTCTCTCCCTCAGCTTCGCCTTCACGGCCGCGCGGATGGTCACGGGCAGCATCTTGTACAGTTCGTCTCTCATGGACAGCTCGAGCCCGTCCTGCGCCACCTCCTCGTTGCGGATCGCCGGCCTCAGCGCCTTGAGCAGCGTCTCGGCGGACACGATCACGTTCGCGTAGAGCAGCTCCATCCCGGAGCCTCCGACCGTGGTCGCGGCCGGCTTGAGCGACTCTGACGCAGGCATGGCCGCGTCTTTCGGCCGGAAGATGGGAGCCGAATGCCGGATCGCCGCGTCGGCAGGCGTCGCAGTCAGCCGGTGCAAGGGCCCGGACGAGTGGCCGAGCGCCCATGACGCCTGCCGGCCTGCGGCCAGAGGCGGGAGCGGCAGGCCCGGCACGGACGCGCCGAAGGCGACGGAGATGCGCGCGAGCACGGCGAGCACCGACTTGGCCATGAGCTTCGCCGCCTTGCGTGGCGCGACGCTCCAGAGCGAGCCTTCCATGAGCCGGCGCACCTTGTGCCGCTGCAGCCTGAGCTCGCGCACCAGCTTCTCGCTCGGCTCCTGCTGCCTCTTGGAGTTGGCGGACTGCGCGGGGATGATGGGCCCGCTGTGCTGCCTCCACTGCTCCATCCGCCGCTCCGAGGACTCCAGCTCCGTGAGCGAGTCCATCTCCGCGTACAGCTTGGCCGTGGCCGCCACGTGCCGCTCCATCTCCCTGAACCGCTTCCCCGCGCCCCTGGAGAAGGAGAACCCGGCCGTGGCGTCCAGGCGCGCGAGGCTGCCGCGCTTCGCCTCGGCGTAGACGCGGTCGAAGTCGCGGAGGAGCGGCTCGCCGTCCGGGCATCGCGCGTGCCCGAGGCGCGAGGCGGTGCCGGCGGCACGGTCGAGGTCCGCGACGAGCTCGCCGCACGCGAGCCGGAGCAGGAGGGACTGGTCCGTGGACGTGAGGCGGGCGACGCCCTCGGCGCGCAGGGCGTCGCCGCGGAGCCTCCGGACCTCCGCGTCGGACAGAGACCGGTGGAGCGACACCAGCCGCGACATGGCCGCCGCCGCCTCGAAGGCCAGGATGCCTAGCCCGTCCTCTCTCTCTCTGCCGCCGCTGAGCCGAGACCGCAGGCCGGCGAGCCATGACGACCCGGGCATGACCAGAACCACACACGCACACGCTCGATCGAAAAACAAGATAAAGAAGCAACTCTGTGTATTACGTACGCTGTTGACTGCGGCAGGTCGGAGCTATAGGTAGTTATGCAAGAAGAGATCGAGTCGTTATAGGAACCTTCGAACCAACCCAGATCATACGTACGTTAAACGCTGTGATCGATGATTCGCTCCTGATGTGGATAGCGCGTTTAACAGCGAAGAGCTACGCAACGACGCGAAGAGAAAAGGAAGAATGTATCTGGACTAGAGAATTAGCACTAGAACTACTGCAGATGCTAACGGAGTCGGCAGCTTGATCGACGCGGCTGGGTCACACCACCAGAGGCGAAGTCGTCCACGCAGCCGGCATGTCACAAGCTCATGTGCACGGGCTGGCCGGTTCCATTCCAAAGGCATACGCAGGAAGATATCGATCGAGGCACTGTCACACGTCTCCACACCACCGCGAGACATGTCCCAACCTAAACTTAAGCCACCGATGGGAACGGCAAATTCTGAGTTTCTGATGGACCCGGCCGGAGACTTCCTTCGCCAAGTCTTCCACTGCGACATCGATCCTCTCTCCTCTCCTTTTTTTTTACCTTTTTCCTTTTCTCGCCTGGAATATGCACTTCCGGTCGATCGGTACAACACGTTGCCGTTCATCGTTGGCCTAGTGGTGCATCACACAGGTTGTTGTTGCTCCCTGGCGGAGGATAGCGCGTTTCCACCGTAGTACGCACGCCTACATGTCGCCTCGTCTGTAATTACGAGAGAGATACAGGCGTCTTTTCCTGTCAAGCGCGCTTTGAAAAAAGGGCTCCCCCTATGCTTAGTTTAGCTCTCCCATTTTCAACCCTGACCCGAGACTGACTAAAGAGTGCCTGCGTGCCACAGGACTAAAATTACCAGGAGGGGCCATTTCAAGACTTGGGAATTAACTTCCTTCTGTTACCCCGCACGGCACTGCAGACTGCAGTGTTCTTCCAAATATCCAATCCAACAGCTGCCGCGTCATCGATGAATGATGATGGACGGAACCGAAAAGACGCGCGCCGAGCAAAAGCTGTCACGTGGAAACCACCCGCTCCCGTGCATCGCCGGCTCCAGAAAAGGAGAAGAGCCGCCCCTTTTTGACCACAGCACCATGCGACGAGCGGTCGCCGCCCGTCCCGTTGCCACGGCGGGGCAATGATGACCGTATTCGTCCGCCTGTCCGGCTCGTGATCGGGAGCCCCACGCCCCCAGGGCCCCTCAAGGTTCAGCTGTTTATTTTCGTTTCGCGGACGTAGCGGAGTACTACTTGCAACTGGCTATAAACCTCCCTAAACACAAATGGGCATGATGGGCTTACTTTTTTTTGCAAGAGATTTCTCCAATCAAACATAAGGTTATCAGGCAGGACTCAGGAGTGCCTGCACATGTCTGGTTGATCTGTGGGCCAAAAGGAGATTTTCCTTCTTTACTTACGGTTCAAAAAATGTGTCTTTTTTTTAGAAAGAAAAAAAAAACTGTGTCTTCGTTGAGCTTTATGGCCAGGATGATCATTGCACAATTAAATCTTGGATTCTTAGATCCAAGCGCTCGTACTAGTACGGAGTACTATGCTCTTGCCGTGCATGATTATACGTTGATCCAATGACAAACGTTGATGGTGTCTACGTACGTTTGGCTGCTGTGACCTACTTAAATTGATAATTCTGTCGTTTCCATCATTGTTCTCGTTGATAGGGGTGAGGACCATTAAGCTCGTCCTGTATCATCATGTGATGATGTCTCTAATGCTGCTCTAAATACCTTTTATTCCAGCAAAGCATTCCATCGTATACTAGTCTACCAAAGCTCGAATGCTCTTTTGTTCGAAACTTTGCTCCAGTGGTTAATTCACGCAAACGAATACCTTCGATGCTTTATTGTCGTAGCAGCTACTAGCATGCGACGAGCCGGACCAATTGGCTTCACGATTCACAGCTGACGCCTTATCGGGAGGGTCTTCTGTTAAAAAATTTAGGCAATGTTCCTTTTTTCGTGAAGGATATACGGAGCCGGCATGAAGCATTTTCATTTACTTCCATCAGAGTAAAGATATTTATAGCCATTCACAAAAGCTAAAAATAAAACGGGCAGCATTAGTTACGAGGTGGTTGTTAGATGAGAAAGCATAATCCCCCAAATATGAAGAATAGATTTGCTAGGCTCAGAGAGGCATCCGTCTGCCCTGAAAAGTATATCATCTGAATAGTGTCTGATTATGGTGTGACCATCCTCATTTTTCATTCTTATATTAAGAAAACATTGGTTTCTTTGTTCACATGTGTTCCATGGAATCGTGATGGGGACCGACGAGCAGAAAGATCAGCCAGCGAGGAGCAGCTTGATTGGCAGATGAACCTGCAGCCCTTCGGGTGCATCCCGGCTTGAGTGGACCAAAGCACGGTGAACCAAAATATGAGATGGTTTAGGACTCATACAAGATTTTTTTTTTAATATGTTAGATTCTGGCAGCAGTTAGGTCCTAAGAACAGTCAGTTTCATGGAAGAGCACACCATTAAAACTCCCTCTCCTTTTTTTTACAACAAGGAGCACTGCTCCTGATTTCATTACAGAAATCGCATGGTCTTACAGGTTCTTAGAGGTTCAGTACATGAAATAAGAACACACTGCCAGGAACTTTTGGACAGTCAGAAAGCAAAACAGCTAAACCAACTCCTGGGTTTTCGTCACACCAAAATAAAACTAAACTGGACCACGACAAAAGACCATCCACAGACACAACAGCTTCAACCTGCTTCCAGGCGTCCAGCCACACCTCAGCCAAAATCCTTGCACCGTATCTCCATCACCTCCTTTCTAAGAACACAGGATCCATCCACCATAATCTTCTTAGCATCAGGTTTCTGTAAAAGTGCCCAATAATGAAGCCAATAACATAGTGAAAATACCAGATTAGTAGGATCACCAGGGTACTTATTTTGAAAACAAACATCATTACGTGACTTCCAAATAGTCCAACAAAGAGCTGAAGTACCAACAATTAACATGTGCTTAATTTTGACAGGGAAACTAGCAAACCAAGAATGAATGTCTTTCATACATGCAGGAATGTGACTAAGGCCAAAAGTACACCCCCACCACACTCCATATGAACTGAGCAATTGGACATTTCAAGAAAAGATGATGGATAGATTCATCATTTCCACAGAAAATACACATTTTGGGACCCTTCCATCCCCTATGCAACAAATTATCCCTAGTGAGGACACTATTCCTTTCAACTAGCCACATAAAAACCTTAATCTTAAAAGGTAACTTTAACTTCCAAAAGCATTTAAAAGGAAAGGAGATCTTTTTAGTAACCAGCATGCTATAAAAGGATTTAACTGAAAATTTGCCATCTTTTTCTAGTAACCACCGACTACTGTCTTCCTGATTAGTTAACCTTATCTCAGAACACAAGAAATTAGTAGCATAGTCTAGGATGGGTTTATCCCCTACAATCACCCCCTCCTCCTGATTCAGACTGAAAATCTTAGTTTTCCTCCTTTTCCACTAGCTCTAGCCATAATCGAAATAAAGAAGGAGATTTCCACATTTTTGTATTTGTTTTGTGATTAGCATGCAAGCTGAAGGAATAATTAAAGAAATATCTCAATCATTCGGTTTAAACATGGATAGAAATGAGTGTACAAACCACAAACCAGACATTAAATTTTGGTTATACTCCCCAACTAAAACCCAAGGCCCCAAAACAAAGACAAAAAACTTAGACTTGCCAACTCATCCAAGAATAACTTCTTGTTAGCTTATCACACGACATGTGGATCGTATCAACCCATCTAAACACGATGATAAAAATAGTAGTAGGTTAGCAGTCGTCTATTGTGTGTTAAGTTTATACAACACAGCCCGAGATTGTTCCAAGATGTTATAACGCATGCACGTGCCCCTATAGAAGAACGAATTGAAAGGGTCACATACTAGGAGAAAGAAAGGATGTTGTTTTAAAAAATGATACTTCAACGAGCCCAATTCCTGAAGGAGACAAAATAAATCAGATGTGGAAGCTTTCACAAATTCAACAGACGCTTGGCCAGTTGCCATAAGCAACGAACATTCCAATTCCAAAAACAAAAAGCAAAGACAAGTTTCTACTCATCATGGAAGAACACTTGCCCAGAAAATATAGCGAATCCCTCCTTAGCAGGACCCGGTATGGAAACTGAAAAAAACAAGAAACAACACGTACGTTCTGCACCCTAATAAACGAAGAGAAAGAAATAACATGTTTATGGTACAACATTGAAATTTTGGCAATTAATGTCTTAGTTCTGAGATTACTCAAGAGTATAATTCAAAATAAGATAGTGATGCAAATGTAAGCCTAATAACGGCAACACAAACTATAAATCATCATGATTATCGGATCTCCAAGTTTAGTTTGCATGTAATTTACAAATATTTTCCTTTTAAAACAAATTGTTTGTTGATGCTGCCGGATCATAAGCGTGCATGCTTGATGCAATGTCGATACATTAAAAGCCATTGCTAGAGCGGTGCGACAAAAAAGGCTTAGAGAGACCGCTCCTTTTTCCTCTGATGCACACCGGAGAGAGGAGTGGACAAAGCTCAGATGACAATGTAAGCCAACACAAGTTCAAATGATAGGAAGGAGGAAAATGAAGTGAGAATAAGTTGCGTTTTCTATGCATCATGGACGTCTCCGAGGGACATATGTAGTCTTTTTTCTAGGCTGAGGCACATACGTAGTCACAACCTCATTTTCCCACATGGATAAATAAACAACCAATTAAACACAACTGTTACTTACATGATATGAAATAGAAACGATGCAGTCCCACATTTCCACCTTACTCTCCTTGCCCCTCAGCGTGCCCTCGTGTCGCAACGATAATCTGTTGTGTCTCATGTCGCAATAATAATATGATGTTTTGTCGAGAAGGTTAGTAAGGTGACAACGTTGGTGTAGGTTGAATTCATGATGACATAATAAGAAAGTGGTCAAATGCTATACACGTGAATTTATCACAATTACAATTATGAGAGCTCAACCAGATTTATAATAGTGGGATTCGCAAATTTATACTCCCTCCATTCCTAAATTCTTGCTGTGGTCTTAGTTCAAATTTGAACTAAAATGACGATAAGTACTTAGAAACAGAGGGAGTAGTACTTAACAATCTGTGTTCAAATTGTGTAGGGTATGTGCATGTGTACTAATCAGAAAATGAGCACGAACCTCAACCTAATATTGATATTGCGGATTTGAGATCCTGTGCCATATGTCATGTGAGCACCCCAATCTTTGTACTCAATACATACCGCTAGTTTATTATTCCCTCCGTTTCATAATTTTTGTCTCAAATTTGTCCAAAAAAGGATGTATCTATTCCTAAAAAGTGTCTAGATACATGTAATATTTCAACAAGAATTATGGAACGGAGAGAGTACTTATTACTGATTTTAAAGGTTCTTAAAAAAAACACTCTTAAAAAACTCTACTCAATTATGTGTCTAAAAAGAAAATAATAAGATCTTTCGTCACCCTGAACCTCATAATAATTTGTTTGATTTCTTTTCATATATATATATATATAATCAAATCTATATACACTCACTCCTCACTCAAAACTCTCCTATAATGAGGGGTGGAGAGTTTTTGTCATCCCGTACCTTCCCTCTTCCTTCTTCCGACCTATCTCTCTTATAGTCGAGCTGCCACCGTACCGTACCACTCCCCAAACCTCTCCTCCCCTCTCCCCGCCGTCCCTTGTCAGCCGCGTCGACGCCGTCGCACTTCCTCTTCTACCTCATCGCAACATCGCGTTCCTAATATGTCCGCCCCGTTCGAGGTCCACGGCAGCAACCTTCTACGGCCCATCATGCACTGTTGCAGGTATCTCCTCCTCTCGTTCGTCGCTGCTACGTGGTGGCACTGTCCGGCGCTAGGCCCAGCAGCTGGTGCTCATGTATCTGCGTGTCATGTTTCCTTCATTTCCTCCCGACGTCCCCTTCTCCTAGCAAAGGTGAGGTTAAAGATATCAAATCCTCCCTTGTGTTAGTGTAACTCCATGGACAACTAGACCAGACCAGATCAGGTCTCGCAGGCTCGCTCAGTGGCTCGTCTTCCTCCTCGCGCCAGCGCCGCCACCGCTGCCGAGCGCCCCAGCCCCCTAGCTCGTCTTCTCCAGCGCAGGTTGATCTCCCCTCTCTCTCCCGACCGTTTCTCCTCCCATCACCCCACGAACGGATTCCGCCCTTTAGCTCCCCGTTTCATCTTCCCTAATTCATAACTGAGGCGAAAATCAAGGTGGGGCGGCCCCCCTACCTTGCCCTACCGGGTCCTCCGCCGGTGACCCAGCGCTGCTAGATCCGGCCCTGATTTGGATCCTGATTGCTTTTGATTTCCTTTTGTACAACTCAGGTAGGATCCCGGGATCCGTAAGATAGACCTTGCTGCGGCTACGGAGAATGTGATTGGAAGCAACCGCTGGTTCAATCAGAAATGGCTACACCTGGGAGCAGTACTGGTGGTGGCGGCAGCAGCACCAGGGCGGCGAATGGCGCAGTTGCCATCAGTGCTGCTGCGACGGCGGCCGGCTCAGCCGACGCCAGATTCCACTCTCAACCACCACATCAGGATAGGGTATATATGCTTACTTGTTCTTGTGCACGCAATCAGTTAAGCTTTAGCTGCTCTTTTGCGCTGCTTGCTTTAGGCATGTGTACGAGTACCTGCAATTGTTAGGCCGTGACGAAATAGAAGGGCACAGCATCTGCGTACTAAGTACGAACTGTACCGACCACTAGATGCTGCAACTTGCAACTGGGGCATCTTTACCACAACGATTATGCTTTAGTACTAACTGCTTGCTCTCTGGTTATGCATAACATGCTCAATTGATTGATCTTCTTGGTGTTGGTCCATGCTGAATTGCATGCATTTTACACTCATTCAGTTATTTTGTGAAGACCCCATACCTTGTCCTGCTACAGAATCACCTGGAGTATGTTGCTCTCTTACTCGTTTCATAGATATTGTAGGTTTAACTGATGGACTTACTCTTATTCATATTTTGTCTATAGTCGAGGTTAGGGGCAAAGTTGCTTTCCACTTTGGAAAGCCCTTGCTATATGGTAGAAGCACAGAACCTGATAAGCTTTTCATGCTAGGATCTTTCCATGTTAAGATTTTTCTGATTCTTGTAGGAGACGTGCTGTGCTGACTGATGGTACCACATTTTATATGTTCGACGTGATAGCATTTAATGCATATGCAATTTCAGTCCAATTTTGTCTGCATGGTTAATGATGAAGCAGTGGTGTTTTCTTTCTGGCCAGGGTTTAATAGTCACGTTCGATTTCTTCGTCTACCAATCTAGTACATTGTCTTTTAAGCACTAAACTAGTTCTTGGTTCGTGTGTGGACTGTGGAGTCAATTTTGTGTATCTTTATCAACAATTACAACGGTGGATTTTATCTCTGTTACTCGCACTAATACATACATGTTTCTCTGTGCTTAACAGCAGAGTAGATGGGCTGGCTGTTTTTCTGGCTTGTCATGTTTTGGATCGCAGAAGGGTGGAAAACGTATAGTTCCTGCAGCACGCATGCCTGATGGGAATGCATCAACTAACCGTGGAAATGCTCTCCAATCTGGTGGCAATTCCAACCAAAATGGGGCTCTGAATTTATCTCTTCTTGCTCCACCATCCTCGCCAGCATCCTTCTCAAACTCTGCCCTTCCTTCTACTGCCCAGTCACCTAACTGCTTCTTGTCAATATCTGCAAACTCTCCTGGTGGCCCGACCTCTAATATGTTCGCTGTTGGACCATATGCCAACGAACCTCAACTTGTCTCACCTCCAACAGCCTTTTCAACTTACACAACTGAGCCCTCCACAGCGCCACTGACCCCTCCTCCTGAACTAGCTCATGCAACCACCCCATCCTCTCCAGATGTTCCATATGCTCGATTTCTTTCATCATCTATGGGTCTTAAAACTGCAGGCAAGGAGCACAACATGCATTACTTATCAACAGCATATTCTGGTGGTTCAGGACTCCAGGGATCTTATCCGCTTTACCCAGGAAGCCCTTCTAGCAGTCTCATATCACCTGCCTCAGCAACTCCAAGGACCGGTCTTTCCTCACCTATCCCCGAGCAAGATGTTCCTACTGCACACTGGAAGATATCTAGGTCCGCCTGTGACACACCATATTCCATTGCTTCACCCATCCCTGAGCAAGAGGTTCCTACTGCACAGTGGAAGACTTCCAGATCTGCTTGCGACACACCGTATTCCAGGACATCACCATCCAATATTTTTGGGCTTGATTCAGCTGCCCCTAGAAACTGCCTGCTGGATAGCAATTTTTTCCGTCCAGCTGCATCTGCGCAGTTTTACCTGGATCAGGCTCAGCAGACATTCCCGTATAATGGTGGGCGACTCAGTGTCTCAAGGGATAAGCAAGATGCTGATGAGGTTGAAGCATACAGAGCATCTTTTGGCTTCAGTGCGGACGAGATTGTTACAACTCAACATTATGCAGAAATACCAGATACACTTGATGATGGATTCAGTATATCCCCATTTGGAAACAGTGCCCCTGCTGCGGAGGTGTCTCCATTTAATGATCTTCCTAATGAGGCTCAGAAGGTGGATAAATCACTCTTGAATGCAAAAGCGATCACAAGCCCAAAGAAATCAGCTGACCAGCTTTCCAGTGGCACTCCACAAAAAGTACTGCACCTGGATATATTCAAAGGTAAATGTCCTGACTTTTAACCCCAATCATTCTGTGCATTCCGTAACTTAAACTGTTCTACTTTGAAATCTGAACTCAACTGTCTTGCATCAGGTACACCCAAAATTTTGACTTGACAGTTCCGTAATGCTATATTGATGTCGTGTTTATGTTTCTGCAATCTTACTGTGTTCTACCCCTTTTATCGCAGGAACGAAAGGGGGACACTTGTCTGATGATGACGGGATTGCGAAGGATTGTCATCCTTTCAGGAAGTCAAGGGATGAAATATCTCTAAAACCAATAGAAGTCAGAAAGAAAAGTCCGCCTGGGCAGGCATGCTCAGATGCAGAAATCGAGTACAGAAGGGCGAGGAGCTTGAGAGAAGCCAACAGTGTTCTGTCATGGCGCAGTACACTCGCGAGGCAGCTACAGTAATGATGTACTAATATGCAGGACAAATTCCAGTGTTTCCTTTAGCCTAGCGTGCATCGATTCGCGCTGTTAGAAGTAATCCGTAGTCGAAGAGTAGCATGTACCACATATATATCTGGGGATTATACTGCCAGATTGTGTTCTCTGGATATGTGATGACCAGCCTGTATTCTGTTTAAAATTCCATATTCCTCTTTTGTAGACACTCTCTAATCGTTTAGCTGAGCAATGAAATGAAAGGGCGCTGGAGCACAGGTTGCTCCCAGTCTGCTTGAATACTTTTTTTTTTGGACGAAACAACATGGGCGTGCCATCTATATATCAGAGGGCTTGGATACTTTTGAGTTGTGACGAGAAAAGGAGAAAAGTGATCCGTTCATCGGCTACATTGTGCTGCTACGATTCTTCCTCGACATGGTAGAGCTCTCGACATTGGAATACAACTGAGATCTAGCGGATTTCTAGGAGGTTGCGTGGTTCTAGTCGATAAAATATTCATTCTCTTTGCATGCTCATCTATGACAAGGGCAACACCTCTAGCTGAACCTAGCAAATTTGAATAAAGAATGACAAGGGCAACACCTCTAGCTGAACCTAGCAAATTTGAATAAAGAATTATAGCCTCTCCGTACAAAAAAGATGTCTTTGACAAAATTTAAACGCATCTATACACTAAGTCATGTCTAAATCCATCCAAATTTTGACAAACTTGAGACATTTTTTGTTGGACGGAGGAAGTACTGCTTTGTTGTTTGTTGGGTGACACCAAGAGATGCTAAGAAAAATGCATACGTTGCATCGTTTGTTGATTTCTTTTAGAACCTCTCTACATGTCAGTTTCTTAGAACCACCACGCTGAACATGCTCTCGTTCCTCCTGTGGGCGTTGGTTCTTCAACCACTGATCGATGGAACAAAACCTTTTCTAAATCAGCGACAGAACATGAGACGCGGCGCCAGGAATCCAGATTGTGCCATTGCTTTTTTATTGAATTCATGTCGACAGCTGAGAACCGCAACCACATCCAATTTACACGAGGCGAGCAGGATTACGACGACTTCACGACGATGACTCAGGCAAGCAGGATTAAGAGAGCCCGCGTGGCCTGCGACCACCGCGAGCGAACCCTTGCGCACGTCGACCGCGAAGCCTTTGGCCAGTCGCCTGGTTCTGGATCTTCCTCACTGCTGCGCGTTGCGCACCTCCACCGCGCACTGCGACTTGAAGAGCGGCGTCAGGGACGCTGGCTCCGCGACCGGGGTCGGCAGCGCCGGGTGCCGCCACCCCCCGGCCGCGCTGGGTGCGGGTGCGGGGGACGACGCCGGCGTCGGCGTCGGCATAGCCGGGTGTCGCCACCCACCGCTGGGCGCGGGCGCGGGCGTCTTCGACTTCTCGTCTGACTGGCCACGGCGCTCCCCGTTGCTGCCCGCGCCGTGCCGGGTCGCGCTCGTCCCCTCGGCCTGGCCCTCCCTCCTGCTGCTGCTCCCGCCCTGGTCCGCCTCCCACGCCGGCGCCGGCGACATGACGAGCGGCGAAAGGAGCGGGATCGGCGTCCTCCCGTCCCCGCTCCACGCGGCGGCGGGGGACGCCGCGGGGGCGCCCGCCGGGCCGGCCGGCTGCTCCAGGTTCAGCGACGCGGGCGCCTTCTTCTGGAGCCGGCTCGGCGGCCGCTTCTTGCAGCCGCTGCCGCCTAGCACCTCGCCGGAGCTGGACGACGAGAGCTTCATCTCCATCGGCGCGTAGCGTGCGTACCTGGACTTGGCTGGCAGGCAGCTGGTTGGCTTAACCGTGGTGCGCGGCCGTCCTCTTCTTCCTCTTCTACTGCTCTCTCACGTGATCCTGGATTCGTGATCCGTGCATGCGGGGCGCGTGGAAGGATATAAAAGGACGGCGCGTGACGAAGGGACGGCCGGGTTTGGAGGAGGCGAGGCGCGTGGACGGTGGGGAGGGATTGGTGCGCGGGCCGCGGCCGGGGTTGTTCCAATCCGTGGGTGTAACGTTTGTTCGTTCATTTTAACCGCGGTGCAACGGGTCCCGGGACGGTTTTGGATTCTCTTTTGTTTTTTGACTACAGCTTCTCTTTTGTGTTTATTAAAGTGTTGGAGCCGTCGGATCCTATCGAAATACGTCCACAGAGATTGAGTCGTTGGAAAAATCGAGTCGTTATCCACTGAACGCAGCGGAACCTGTTTCTGACTTAACTTTTTTTATAGCAACCTGTTCTGACTTACTCCGTGGTTTCAAAGAAAAAAGGAAGAAACGAATATCTCCCTCGATACGCCGCACGTCCACTACCATGTGATGATGTGAGCTTCGCCAACGGGTGGAAATCACAACTTCAGACAGAATCTTTTGCAAGCGGTACTTCATGGAATTGAAAATCAGTCCAAGTGTATTGCTTCGGTGCTTTTATTTTAAAGCCCAAAGGACAACTTTATTAGTTACTCCCTTCTGTGTCATAATTCTTGTCTCAAATTTAATCAAAAGTGGATGTATCTATTTTTAAAAAGTGTCTAGATACATGTAATATTTCGACAAGAATTATGGAACGGAGTGAGTACTAAAGAGAGTTACATCTCTGACTAGGATATAAACTATACGACATGTTTTTGATATTGAGAAATCTTTTGTTTTTTAAGTTAGAGACCAGTCGACATGCTTAGCAATCGGACCTTAATCAACAATAGCAAGTTGGAGATGAAAAAATGAGAATGATCCTCAGATTTTAATCAAACGGTTCTGAAACGCTGAGATTTAAGACTCATTTAAAAAAAATCAGAAGACTTAGAAATAGCGACATTTTGGGCAGGGTTCAAAAACAACATGAATGAAACCTCCCGTCACTCCACCAGGCTCTTCACAGGTTATCGGTTGAATTGCCACCGTCTGCACCGTTTCAATCACGTTGAGGCCGAGCGCCTAGATTACGTGTTTTTATATAAGTCTAGATATTTTTCTTTTGGAGGGTACTAGCACGGAAAGGTAGGCCGTGGCTTTCCGGCGTTTACAGGGCCGTACCCGAAATATCCTGGTCTGTACCTCACTAGATAGGCCGGGCAGCTCAGCAACGGCCCGTCGTCGTCCCGGCCCACGATGCCTAGGCGTGGAGGTGGCCACCTCCTCCCCCGCACGATCCTGTCCGTCTCCTTCCTCTCTTATCCGCTTCCTCTTCCCAGTACGGCCGCACCCCCCTCCCCGCGCTCCCGCTCCTCCGCCATGCGTTCCACGCTAGCTAGTAACATCTCCCTCAGCGAAGAGACCTAGCTAGGCAAGGCGAGGCCGCATTTGCAGCTCAATTAGGGGCGATGTCGTGTCTCGCGCCGCAGTTCAAGTGGCCCCGTTCCCCCCGAGCGGCGGTGTCCAGGGAGACCGGTGCCGCCGGCTGCGGCAGCTTCCGACCAGGGAGGGTACACTGCGCGGTGTCCTCCGCAGCCGTCGTCGAGGCCGAGCGCTTGGAATCCTTCGCCGCCGGGGCGACGCGCCTCGTGTACGACGGTGCCGTCGGGCCTCCTCCTCTCCCGGTAACGTCTATTTACGGGCAATCAGGATGATTTGGATTTCGGAGTGGGCAATATACGTGCTGAAATATGTTTTTTATTCCTCGTTTGTTTGCTGCATCGAATGTTGGAACCAGGGAGATTTTGGGGAGGCGCTTCTCAACCAAGAGGCCGTGGTGGCGGCCGCAGCCGCAGAGGCCGTAGCATTAGCTCGAGCAGCCGCAGAGGTAGCCGGAGAAGTTGCCCGGATGGCGCAGACTGACCAGTACCGGCCAGACATCGACAGCCATGACGCGGTGGACAACTACTTGACGAGAGAGATTCTTCGCACCGAGGCGAGATCGTCGGGGGCCGCTCCGTATGCCGATGTCGCTTTGCTGGACGATGCTGGGTTTGTCAGTATCTTCAGCGACGAATCCGAGTCAGACGAGGAGGAACAGGGCGCCCCGGCCGTGGCTGTCAAGTCGGCGCGTCAGTTCGAGCGAAGAGCTCGGAGGGTGAGGGCGGCGATGAAGGCTGCTAAATCCTTGAGTGCTCGGTGGCCCGTGACGGGCTCCTCGAGGAAGAAGAGGGTGAAGGGCTGCCGGAATCCATTGGGCTGCTTCTACAAGATGTCTGCACGGAGGCTTCTGACGGCGAAACAAGAAGTTGAGCTGTCAGAAGGTATTCAGGTAAAGACTTATACAATGTGAAGGGCGTGTGTGATTTTGTCATATGTTGTCCGGAACACATATCAATTCTTACAGCTATCTGAGTCAGCTTGTTACGTGTGGTTGCCATGGACTGATCACGCAGGATTTTCTGAAGTTGGAGGCTATCCAAAAGGAGGTTGCACACTACAACGGCGGTGAACCAACCTTCACTCAGTGGGCTGCAGCAGCTGGCACTGATGAGAACACTTTGCGGAAACGTCTCAGCTATGGAATTTACTGCAAGAACATGATGGTCAAATCTAATGTTCGACTTGTAATCTCAATCGCCAAAGAGTTTGAAGGCCCTGGGACGGAATTTTCTGATCTTATTCAGGTATTTTTCTGTACTTTTCGACAAACAAGCACTCCAGTATGAAACTCTAATGAGTTTTCAGAAGGAAATGTTTGTGATTATATTCACGAGTTGCATTTCAATCTGCCTCCAATGCAGGAAGGAATGCAGGGCCTTATAAGGGGTGCTGAAAAGTTTGATGCTTCGAAGGGTTTTAGATTCTCTACATATTCTCATTGGTGGATCAAGCAAGCAATACGCAAGTCTGTTCTAGAACAAACACAAATAATTCGCTTGCCGGTATGTCCTCTTTGTCCTTGTGTTTTCACCACTTGAATTTCTTTGTATTGATGTTTACACATTTGGCAATTAGAAGTGATGATGATACATACATACCATACCATCATGTGATAGTGAAGTGTGTTTCCATCTATTACATCTTTGGGGCAAGGCAGGAGCTAAGTCTGTAATTTAATTCCAGGAGATTAGACCCATGTCGTTTATTCCTTGGCCTCGGCCACAACTTCTACTTAAGTAATGAAATCAGCAAACCCTTTACCTGAAAAAAAAGTGTGTGAACTTCAAGGTTAGGACAACAGGCCTAGCATGCAATCTCGTAAGAACATAAATTTCATATGTGTGTTGATTGATGATGTATATACTTAGGTAGTAGAGATTGTATTTACAAGTAACTGGTGATCAAATCAGCAAAATGAAAAACACTGAATCAATAAATGAACAGACTGATGCGTGATGTTGCATCAGGGTCTTTCTGAAACCAATGCCTTTTCTTCTTCTTTCGACTTAAAAACCAATGCGATTTCAAAGGTGCTGGCACGAGCCCGATATGGCAGTATTGATATCAAATTGAGATGGCTGTCCCCTGATACCTAAATCATTGTTGCATGCCGTTCAATTTGTAGACACACATGGCTGAAGCAAGTTCTCGAGTGAAGGAATGCCGGCGGCGACTCCGCCGGCAGCTGAATAGACTACCCACCAACGAAGAAATCGCATCGGACACCGGCTTGACAACGAGACGGGTCGAAGCAGCAATGTCCCTCCCAAGATACAGTGTGTCCCTTTCGGGCAAGGTCGGGTGCACAGACGTAACATACCAGGTATGCTTCCTTTGCTCTGCAAACCACGTTATGAATGCACATCAAACTATCAAACATCGTAATGTGGTTACTGAATCTGAATGGCGGTATTTAACTTTGTTTATCACAGGAGATCATGCCGGACAAGAGCACTGAGACAGCCGAGGAGACACTGCACAGATGGTTCATGAAGAAAGACGTCGACACAGCGCTCGACAGCCTGAGCCCTCGGGAGAGGGAGGTGATCAGATACAGGTTCGGGATGGACGACGGTAGGATGAGGACCCTGCACAATATCGGGGAGCTGATGGGGGTGAGCAGAGAGAGGATCCGGCAGATCGAGATGGCCGCGTTCCGGAAGCTGAGGAGCAAGAAGAAGGTTACGTCGCTGCAGCAGTACCTGGAGCCGGCGGAGAGCTGGTAGCCGTGCTGCGCGCATTGCGATCATTTTTTGGAGGACTATATTAACGTGTACGATTCACTCTTGAGCCTCTTGTACACTCGTGTAGTACAGTATA
The DNA here is from genome assembly GCF_000005505.3 of Brachypodium distachyon. Taxonomy (NCBI): domain Eukaryota; kingdom Viridiplantae; phylum Streptophyta; class Magnoliopsida; order Poales; family Poaceae; genus Brachypodium; species Brachypodium distachyon. The sequence continues at coordinate 65,814,089 of NC_016131.3, read as the reverse complement.
TAAATGTGTAAAGGAAACAAAATCAGTTTTTTCAACCTAATACTCCATTCCACACAATTGGTTGTGCGTGTCTACTTTGGTTCAAGTCGTTTTGAAAAAGTTTGTTTGGAATGAATTTTCTCTTCTTTATGCTGGGGTTTTGTTGTGATTTTCTTGATTGGGTGCAACATGTGAAAATGCACATTTTTTGAAAATTTTAAATATACCATTTAAAAAGCACACAATTAAAATTATAAAAAAACAGTATTCCCTAACAAGAATTTAGGAACGGAGGAAGTATCAGGAAGACCATATTGTACACCTGTGCAAAGTTTCAACTTAAAATACGACTCTATGAAAACTTAAAATTGACTATGAACAGCTTGACGTAATACTCATTGACATGTTTCCGTTTTTCATCTACGCATTGTGTTTACTGCGAGGTGATTGAAAATTCGAAACAGGAAAAAGAATAAGATAAATCTGGCCATCTAAAACTCTAAAGCAGCATCGAGGAGATAAAAAACAGCACGGCCGTGTCCCGTTGCACCAACGGGGGGGCGTCCGGGGGAAGCACGCCGCCAGCAAAGGCACAGCTAAACCCTCAACAAAAACGCGAAGCGGGGGCCAGAAGATAGGGAAGAAACCCTTACCCAGGACCAGGAAGAGGAAAGCCTCGCCCCCCTCCTCCTCCTCCTCCTCCTCTTCCCCTCCAATCCGAGGCAGCAAATGGCGCTCACCTCCCAGAGCCTCTTCTTCTCCCCGTTGCCGGCCGGGCCTTCCCGGCGCGGCCGGGGGCGCGCCGTCACCATGTCCGCCGCCGCCTCACACAACTCGCAACCCCGAAACCACCCCTTTGCCGTCTCATCCTCTACCCCCAAATCCGAATCCAAGACATCCAAAACCACCCTCGCCCTTGGGTCCGCCATAGCCGCCGCCGCCTCGGGTGCTTTCCTCCTCGCCTCATCCAGTGGCTTTGGGGGTGGCTCCGGGGGTCCCCTCGGCGGGGGAGGCGGATGGGGCGGCGGGGGTGGTGGGGCTGGCGGTGGCGCTGGTGGCGGCGGCGGCGGGAGCTTCTGGTCGCGGATCTTCTCCGCTGGCGCGGCGAATGCCGACGAGAAGTCGTCAGGCGATTGGGACCCGCATGGGCTCCCGGCCAACATCACGGTGCCGCTCTCGAAGCTGAGCGGGCTGAAGAGGTACAAGTTGTCGGAGCTCAAGTTCTTCGACCGTGCTGCGCCTGCTGGCAGCGGCGGCACGGAGGCAGGGCCGGAGGATTCCTTCTTCGAGATGGTTACCCTGCAGCCAGGAGGCGTGTACACCAAGTCACAGCTGCTGAAAGAACTTGAGACACTAGTATCCTGCGGCATGTTCGAGCGGGTTGACCTAGAGGGGAAGGCCAAACCTGATGGCACCCTTGGCCTCACAGTGTCCTTCGTTGAGAGTGTATGGAGTGCAGCTAAGCAGTTCAAGTGCATCAATGTTGGGCTTATGGCGCAGTCAGGCCAGGCCGACTTCGATCAGGACATGACAGAGAGGGAGAAGATGGACTACCTTCGGAAGCAGGAACGTGATTACCAGCAGCGTGTCCGTGGCGCTATGCCATGCATATTGCCAGAATCTGTGCGAGGGGAGGTCCTGGCAATGATGAAAAAACAGGAGAAGGTGAGTGCCAGGATGCTACAGAAGATCAGGGATCACGTCCAGAAATGGTACCACAATGAGGGGTTTGTATGCGCCCAGGTGGTTAATTTTGGAAACCTTAACACCAGTGAGGTTGTGTGTGAGGTTGTCGAGGGAGATATAACCAAAGTGGAGTACCAGTTCCAGGATAAGCTCGGAAATTTTGTGGAAGGGAATACCCAAATTCCTATCATAGACCGGGAGCTGCCCCAACAGGTATGCTGCATACCCCTAACTACCAAGGACAACACGAGGGAACAATTTTGTTAGCAATACAATGATGTTCTCTTATCAATTAACATGTTAAAGCTTAGCTTATAGTTATAGTGATTTCTGTGACATTTTATTTTGGCCAGTAAACTAACATTAGCCTGTAGTGATGTTTCTAACATTCAAATTTTACCGACGAACTCTGCTATGATTGGTTTTATTACTATTATTATTTTGTTAGTAGTAGTCCCACTATCCTTTGAGTTTGGGATAATATTGGGTTCATTCACAGTTGGAAACCTTCTTTTAGTGCTTCCATGTAATCTTACTAACGAGTTAGTTAGTTAGCTAGGAGAATAGCAGCCCATATCGTAACCCTTTCATGGCATATGGTTTGATGATTGTCACCATGAAAGAGCCTCAACTTGTACCTTCCGCTACACACTTAATGCTACTGTTAGAACGTAGAAGCTGGTCTGCTTGTGCAGGTCTTTGAGAAAAACAAAGGTTTTCTTACGCTGACTGTGATTTTCAATTTCATCATTATTCTTCGATGCTCATTGTGCTGATATGAATATTCCTAGTGCAATGTCCGTTATTGTTTCTGGGACTTCAGCATTTAACTTGTACTTACACTGCTCTGTTACAGCTTCGACCTGGTCACATCTTTAACATTGGAGCAGGGAAACAAGCTCTGAAGAATATAAATTCGCTTGCTTTGTTCTCCAATATAGAAGTGAATCCACGCCCTGATGAGACAAAAGAAGGTGGTATTGTTGTTGAAATTAAGCTTAAGGAATTAGATCCAAAGTCAGCTGAAGTAAGCACAGAGTGGAGTATTGTTCCTGGGCGCCAAGGCAGACCCACTCTGGTAATGTACCTACTGATAGTGCAACCTTCTATTCTTTGCGAAATCTATATTTAAAGTTGCTTGACACACCATTGTAATCCTGTTGTGCAACCTTGTATCTGATGGCAAATTTCTCTAGGCATCCATCCAACCTGGAGGAACTGTGTCATTTGAGCACCGCAACATCTATGGTCTTAACAGATCTATTGTCGGTTCTGTTACATCCAGCAACCTGCTCAATCCTCAGGTTAGTTGTTACTACGTCATTTGTGTCCATAGTTTTTCTTTGTTTTGCTTTTCATTACTATTAGATCAGTTGTTTGGTTCTATGTACTTGTAAGAGGAATGGGTTTTCCACAAATCAGAAAGTGAGTCCAGCATGTCATTCTTGATCCAATGTTTATCTGTTTCTTTCATTACACTGTCATCTCGGAATTGTACATTTGTTATTTGTAGATGTTTACATTTCCAATTGGTAAATCCTTATACATAATTTACCTTTTATTGCCCACTACAAATACAACATAAAAGAACTAAACAACGGTGCATGCTGTATTTGCTTGGTAAAGTGTAATTGTTGATGTGTAAGACAAACTGCAGGTTTGGCAGCATCATCAGGAAGCATTGGTTCGTTTCATTTTGGTGATATTTTATGCTTTGTTTAGATAACCTAGAATTTATCTAGCATTACTTTCTGAGATGTTTTATCACTTTCGATTTTGTTGTTTTTCCATACGCATGTGCTTACCATGTTTTTTGGGGGTCTTTTAGGATGATCTTTCATTCAAACTTGAATACGTCCACCCTTACTTGGACGGTGTGGAAGACCGTAATAAAAACCGCACCTTCAAAACTAGCTGCTTCAACACCAGGAAATTGAGTCCTGTCTTCGTTGCTGGGCCCAATATGGATGAAGCTCCGCCTGTCTGGATTGATCGAGTTGGATTTAAAGCCAACATAACCGAGGTTGAACAAATTGCTATTGCCTTGTACATCTTCTTTTCTTATAAACTATTCTTAAAATGCCTCTAACACGAGGAAAACATAATTCTGGATTTCAGAGCTTCACACGGCAGAGCAAATTCACATATGGCCTCGTGGTGGAAGAGATTACAACACGCGATGAAACTAATAGTATATGTACACATGGTTCTCGAGCAATGCCTAGTGGGGGCTTGAGCATGGATGGGCCTCCCACAACCCTTAGTGGTACTGGTGTAGATCGGATGGCATTTCTACAAGCAAATATAACTCGAGACAATACAGAGTTTGTAAATGGTGCAGTTATTGGCGACAGATGTATTTTCCAGGTATGCTGATCTGTACCCTTAATTTTCTGAAAACACGGAGTAATTATTCCTAGACGGCTCTAGATAAGGTTCAAGCCCTACACTTAACTGTGTGGAAAGGACCAGGACCTCTCTATATGATTGATCTTTTGCTTCATGGGTTCACTTGGAGACTTCCACACGGTGCATTACATTTAAGCTTTAGGCACACTCAATGAATGTTTTTTTAGTATCATATATGTTTAATGGCACAGATAATGAGTTTTTTTGAGCTAATGTTATAATATGTTTACAAGCCTAATTCCTTTGGAAATTTCCTTGTTGACTGCAGTTGGATCAAGGTCTTGGCATCGGAAGCAAGAACCCGCTCTTCAACCGTCATCAGCTTACGTTGACAAAGTTTATTAATTTAAATAATCAAGAGAAAGGTGTTGGCAAGCCGCTGCCAGCTGTATTGGTTCTTCATGGTCATTTTGCAGGTTGTGTAGGAGATCTGCCAAGTTATGATGCATTTACACTTGGAGGACCTTACTCGGTTAGGGGCTATGGTATGGGTGAACTTGGTGCTTCTAGGAATGTTCTTGAGGTGAGTACTACAGAGCTTGGAATTTATTCTGATGCATCAATTTCATCACCAATTATGATGTGTTCGTGAGTTGCTGCTTTTCTTCTGATTTATCTCATTGCATCGAACAATTTGAAATAACTGACAGTAGGATATTACTTACTTTTGTGCAACATATTGTGGTCTTTGCTGTGCTGGTACCTCATTTTTATGTGCCTTTTAATCCTGGCAGGTTGCTAGTGAGGTGCGCATACCTGTGAAGAACACATATGTATATGGATTTGTGGAACATGGCACCGACCTTGGGAGTTCCAAAGATGTGAAAGGGAACCCTACTGAGTTCTTCCGACGTGTTGGTCATGGATCTTCTTATGGTGTTGGCGTCAAGCTTGGCTTGGTAAGAGGAGAGTACATTGTAGATCACAACGCTGGGGCTGGAACCATTTTCTTCAGATTTGGTGAGAGATTCTAAATGCATTCATACTGCCATCGAGAAAGGCTCAGATCTTCAAGACGGGATAAATAATGCAATACTTGGGCCTCCAGTCTCAGAATCAGATGTGCCTTCCGTGTGAATCCTTGTTGGTTTCAACTGGAGAAGGGACTTATGTTCTGCTGAAATAATGAAGTTTTGATTTTGCTTTTTTTTATGGGGAAGAGAGTAGTGCCAGAGGATGAGTGTTTAGCTTGTAGGAAGTAAGGTGTCTTTCAGAGCTTCAAGCTTGTTAAATAGGTGAATGCTCAGCTCCGTGTTGTTAACCAATGTTTCGACAAGGCTTTTGTCATAGTCAATTTGTTTCCCTGTTAACACTTCTTTCAGTTGGTTGGCTAAATTGTCACTGCAGTTTTGTTCCATTCTCGGATTATACAAATATAAGGCATCCAAATTATGGTGGTGATCCTTGTTTGGCTGAACTACTTCCTCCATTTCGGTATACAAGGCTCATCTTTAAGATCCTGCAATTTCAATACGTAAGGCCATTGTCTTCTCTCATTAATTCATCGAAACCAGCGAATGCATGTTAAGAAAATTAGTTACATGCTCCGATCCATATTGTTGCAGCTTTGTTTGGTCCCACACTTTTTTACTGTACCTTACCCAAAAAAGAGGTAGTTTATGGGGACATGTGTGTCGATTTGGTCTGAAATTTTATAACACAATAAAATTATACTGATGTCGTCATTTTCATGACCATTTTGACGTTAGTACAGTACTGTATCGCGGATCAACGTTAGCTTCACAAGAAAAAGGTATACTGCGCCACTGCGGTGTGCTTGTAAGCCCTGTACACGTCGCTGCTTCAAATGCGCGGAACAACCAGCTCGTGGATGAAGCAGCTCATGAGCTCTTCTCGGCAAGGCTACCACGGCCTCGCTCTCCGCCTCTTCTTCACCCGCCTCAGCCTCCAGGCCAGCATCCGCGGGACCGTAGACCCCTACCCTGCGGCCGTGCCCACCGCCCTCCGGGCCTGCGCGCACCTGGCCGACGCTGCCTCCGGCCGCCTCATCCACGCGCTCGTGCAGACACGCCCCGCCCTCGCCTCGGACGAAGTCGTCTCCACTGCCCTCCTCGACATGTACGCCAAGTGCGGCCTCGTTTATAGCGCCCGGAAGGTGTTCGACGAAATGCCGGTCAGGGACCTCGTCGTCTGGAACGCGCTGCTCGCGGGCTACGCGCGGCACGGGCTTCCGGAGCACGCACTAGCACTCGCTGTCAAAATGCGTGGCCTCGGCTTGAATCCCGATCTAGTTACTTGGAATGCTGCCGTGTCGGGTTTCGCGATGGCTGGCGATGACGGAATGGCCAGCGATTTGGTCTGCGCCATGCAAGAGGACGGGTTGCAGCCGGATGTGGTCACATGGACATCGCTTGTCTCCGGCTCCGTGCTAAACTTTCAGTACGGCAGAGCGCGCACGCTATTCAAGGGGATGGTGGCCGGTGGCGCCCGTGTCCGGCCAAGCTCGGCCACGATTAGCAGCATCCTGCCAGCATTTGCCACTGTCGGTGACATGAAGCACGGGAAGGAAATCCACGGTTACGCGGTTGTGACCGGTGTCGAACAGGAGCTCACGGTGAGAAGCTCTCTCATCGATATGTACACCAAGTGCGGACTTGTACACGAAGCGCGGCACTTGTTTGACAATATGGCAGAGAGGAGTACGGTGACATGGAACTCCATGATATTCGGGCTCGCGAATTATGGCCACTGCGGGGAAGCTGTCGGTCTCTTCGACTGGATGCTGCGCGAGGGAGCAAAGCCGGACCACCTGACGTTCACCGCCGTTCTGACGGCTTGCAGCTATGGTGGCATGGTCGAGAAGGGGAAAGGCTTGTACCGAGTCATGCAAGAGGAATATGGCATGGAGCCGAGGCTGGAGCACTACGCTTGCATGGTTCATTTGCTGGGCCGAGCCGGGAGGCTCGCCGAGGCGCATGTTTTCATCAAAGCGATGCCCGTAGAGCCGGATCGCTTCGTCTGGGGGGCCTTGCTTGGAGCCTGCCGGAGCCATGGGAACGTTGAGCTTGCGGAGATGGCGGCATCCCGCCTGCTGACAGTCGAGCCGGGTAACGCAGCGAGTTACCTGCTTCTCTCGGGTGCACTGGCGAGTGCTGGCAAGCAAACCGACGTTTTCAAGATCAAAAGGTTGGTGAAGAGACGGCGGCTAAAGAGGCTTGACGGCTGCAGCTGGTTAGAGACTTCTTAAGATGCAGAGATTGCCACAACGCTACCGTCAGAGACGAACAGAAACCAGAGATCATGGCGTTGGGGTTCTTGGGAAGTACAGCAGGAGCAAATTCGTCATTGTGCTCGGGTTAGTACATTTACACCGTCCTCTCCTCGCATATGTACGTGTGTACAGGATGGTTTTTGTGCAACTTTAGGTAATATCAGTTCAAATTAGATTGAAGTACTGCCAAAGTTTAGACAGAAATACGCCACACATTTACAACTACATACTCAAGCATCCGATCATACATGGCGTTGCAAATTGCACAATATACATAACACGAAACAGCCACATCACTTACATTTCCTTCCTGAAACTGGGATATTATTTACTTACTAGTCTCGGAATAACAAACAACAAACATGATAGAGCTACTAGCACTGACATAACTATACAAAGGACAGTAAACTCCCAGTCTCCTTTTCATGTGGTCGCCGCGGTTCAGTGATCAGTTACTCAGTGAGTTGCCTGGTGCGGGACCTAAGAGCATCATCATTCCTCCCACAGTTCCACTTACTGGCTCTGATCTCTCATCAGGAGGTGCCCTGCCTACTGATTGTCGGCGCAGTGGCTCAAAGAACCTACCTGCCACATCAGGAGGTTGCTCGAAAGATTCCTCCCCAGGCAAAACAAGGAGCCCTTCCTGCTGAAGTGTAGATGGTTCATGGTAGCATGCAATCCACAATGAGTCCACAAGTTGTCTCTCCTCTCGTGCAGCATCCAGATCTTCAGGAGCCATCATCCTTATGCTTTGTATACGTCTCCATAGAAGACGTCGAAGCCTGTCCTGGTCTGCTAGTAAACTTCTATTTCCTAGAGTTGTGTCCCTTGCAAGCTCAAGCAGGCCTCCTAATGCTGCTTCTCGAACACCAGAGTCATTGCTGGATACCAAAGTCATCATGACACGGGGGAAACCTAGCTGTGCAAATACCGAGCAATCGGAATGGCTTTCACTGAGCAGATAATGAGTCAGGTTCAGTGCTTTCCTGGCAGAGAACATGCATGTCAGTCACACTCACAAGCATTCTAGGAAGTAGCAACTCATCTGCCAAATACTCATGCCAAATCAGTATTACCTCTGAAACCTGGCACTCTCTGAGCTCAATGCATCTCTCAGTCCTGCATATCCATTGGCTAGACGAAATGCAGCAACTCCAGGTTTGTTGTTCCGGATCAAGGCTGAACATGAAAGGAGGCATTGTCAAACAGCAGAGCTTAATAGAGAGAAAGATACATTACTCTTACCATCTTCAGAGAAGATAAGAAGATAACTTACATGATAGCGCACCAAGAGCTTTTATGCGAGCAGTGAGATCAGGATCTGATATGAAGTTAGATAAGAGGGGCTCAAAACCACTAGCTTCCATGACCAGCTGCTGACTAGTTGGATTGTTCTGAACAACTGTTGTTACCACATCTGCCGCTTTAGCTCGGATACGAGCATTAGAATTCCTGAGGTACTTGATAACCGGAACCAAGCCACCAACAGAATGCAGATCTAACACACCAGAGACCAAAAGTAGATCAACACACAGTGATTAAGTCATAACAAACAATTCACACGCACAGTACATTAGTTGATGCTCTTGTTCGAGATTTCAGACTTATTACTGCCTTACTGGAACTAATTCGTTAGTCAAACAAGATTGGAACCAGTATCTTTTTTTCCCCTTAACACAGCTCCCCTTGGAAGTTGGTTGTAATAGCAGCATAGTGGAAGGGGGGAGCTGAGAATTCACCTGAAGATCAATGTTTATTGCCAATAACCACTACAGATGCCTCCATCCATTTGTTTAGCCACCACAACAGAAACTATATGTTTCTTTGAATCATCCAACGTTGTGAATGTTTACAGTTAGGCACCAGTAATGTATGCCTTCAATTGCTACCTTGTTTTCCTACAGATGGAATTGCAGATTCAACTCGAAGGTAATCAATTTGAGTTGATGTACATAGAAATGCAATAGTAATGCTAATACATGTGCAGAAACCTTAGTGCACCCAATATTTTACTCATGATGGAGAAGTTGTACTGAAGACTCACATAACTGAGACGAGGTAGTGGTGGATTTGGGGGCTTCAACTGTTTAGACTACTATTATGCTGAGCAAGGAGATAGCTTGAAACAAAGTGCGGAGGAGATTTCATAACACTGTTGGACCATGACAACACTATTAGCAATGCATAGGAAAAGATGATGGCGTTCAAAAACATACCATTCGCTATGTCGATAGACTCCACATGTACCTGTAGCTCAGCCAGCAAACCTGCAATGGTCAATGGAACGGACATCAGTAATCAAGTAAGCAAACGAAATATCGTCGTGCCATTATTTAATCAAGTAAGCAAACGAAATATCGTCGTGCCAGTATTTAATCAAGTAGGCAAACGAAATATCGTCGTGCCAGTATTACCCGGGCGACATTACTTGCAAAGACAAACCCCTATGGAGATCAGAATGATGGGCTGGACAAACCTTATGGAGATCAGAATGATGGGCTGGAAGACAAAAGGTTTACCCCCGGCGAGCTCAGTAGCTTGAGCGAATTGGGATAACAATGGCTGTTCAGAGTGCCAAAAACATTCCTCACAACTATGGCATACTATATTTCATCGGAAGTGTCCGTAACCATCCTTACTCCCTAGTGTTCCCAAGGGCGGGTAAAAATTACTCGTCCAACCGTCCACTGTCCTTGGTTTATCATCACAATTGAAATTCAATCACTTGAATCCACTCTAATACCACAATCGACCGCCTTCCCTCACTCTTAATACCATCCTTGCTCCCTAGTTGAACCGTACCTTCGATGTCGTCAGGAGTTATGCCCTGCGCCTCCAGGACGGAGGGCGGGGTGCTCATGAGCAGCGCGATCTCCCTCATGCGGCTCACCACGTCGGCCGCCATGTGCCGCTCCACCGCCTCCGCCAGCCACATCCGCTCCTCCTCGCTGCACATAGCACACGAAGTCCAGAAACCACCACCAGCACCCGATTCATCAGCCCGTTAGCCCAAATGGAAACAGCAGAACACGGCCGAGAAATAGACTCCATCTCCCCTTTCCTGGGGTCCTGCTCACCTGATGGCGCGAGAAGGCCGCGCGCCGTCGATGTAGGAGAGGCTCCATTTGAGCAGCCTCGCCCAGCTCAGACGATCCCCGGCCATCCCGACCTCTCCTCCCGATCCCACGGAATGCGGACCTCGCTCCTCGAAAGCGGTGATGGGTGCGATGCGGTGCGGCGCTGCGATCGGTTGTTCGCTTCTTTCTTCCAGTGAGTTCGTTTCCGAGTCACGACAGGGAAGAAAGAGGGCGAGCCGAACTGGCAAATGCAGATAGGCCAGGCCACGTCACAGCGGTCGAGCCGAACTGCCACCGTGGCCTCCTCCGTTCTGATCGTTCTCTCGATGGGGATCGATATCTCTAGAATTCTCTAGGCCTCTCGGGCCCACGTCGGGCCGGGCCTCCGGCCCATACTGGTCCGCACGGGCCCGTTCTACGCCGGATTGGCCCATCCATTACCCGTTCGTTCCGACCGTTCATTTCACCTCCCTTCCCTTCCCTTGCTGGCGCGAGGGACGGGATAATGGCGGCAGCGTGCTCCCTCTCGCTCCTCCTACCCCTCGCGCCACCAGCAATACCCGCGCCGGCGCTCTTCTTCTCGAGATCTGCTGCTTCTCGCCGTGCTTGGAATGCCGGGGGAGGATGCGGAGGCGCCACGGGACGCTTGCGCCTCACGAGGCTGCGCCCTGCTGCCGCCGTCGCCGAAGAAGTGGAGCAGACCGAGGCCATGATGAGGGTGGCTGCCGACGACGAAAGCATCACCGCTACCGTAGTTTCCGCGCTGCTCACCATCGCGTTCGTCGGTCTCTCGCTCCTCACCATCGGGGTGTGTAACGCGTTTGGTCTCTGTCAAATCATTTCGTGTCTCTTGGGTAACGAATAGCGAATTGCACAGCCGTTTGCTGATAGTGTCGTTTTGGGGTGGTCGGTGCTGGTCTTGTGAACATTTTTCCCTGGTTCCTGGTTTTTCTGGCAATGCAGGTGATTTATCTGGGGGTGCAGGACTTCTTGCAGAAGAGGGAGAGCGAGAAGTTTGCGAGGGAAGAGGAAGAGAGGCAGAAAGAGGAGGCGAGGAAGAAGAGGGCCAAGGCGAGGGGAAAGAAAAGAAATCGGCAATGACTGGTTCTTCAGTAACCCCAATGTGATCATTGATGGCTGGTTCTTCTGTAACCCCAATGTGAGCAATTCTGCCGTAACTTCTTGAATAATAGCATCAACGTAATATACTTCATCTAATCTTTAAAACCTGATGTTTTGAACGTCTTCACAAAGTAACTTTGACCATCAGTTTTTGTCAGATATAATGATATAGCCTAAAAACATTCTAGTATTATGGAAGTATTTTTTTAGACAAATATATACATGACTTTCACATATCCAATCTATGGTTAAAATTTTAAAAGTTTGGCCAAAGATATGTTGGAACTCTAGTATTATGGAAGTATTTTTTTTAGACAAATATATACATGACTTTCACATATCCAATCAATGGTTAAAATTTTAAAAGTTTGGCCAAAGATATGTTGGAACTTCAAGTTCTTCAAGACTGTAGGGAGTACAACATTGGAAGAAATTTAATGTGTCTGGTTGCTCTGTAACCCCAATGCTAGCAATTTAGTTTCTATTTTTTCAGTTATTTTAAGGGTTGATGGCATAGTTTGCTTATCTTTCTGAATTTCGGAAGGCTTACTAGCAAAGTGAACGGTAGTATTATTTACTCCTCAAGTGCTTCTAAAGTGCTCATGAGTATACTAAATTGCAATGACATTCTCATCACATATACTAGAGCACTACTTACATTATGCTTATACGCACGTTCACAGACACATATGTGTTTCGCTTATGATGATTATCTTGCGACAAGGAGAAAGTGTGCAGGCGTCAACAATGTCAATGCTTACAGTTCTGTACAACATCACTTTAACCACCCAATCCTCTTAGATTCTGAGAATCGTTCACAAATGGAACGATGAAGTCGATACCAATTGATATATCTTTTTGTTCTCGAACCTGTGTCATTTTCGTTAGAAGAAGCGCCGAGACGGTGAAACCAATTGACAAATCTCAACAAACCAACTAAACTTGCATAGAACACATGTAGGCCTCTCTTTTCTTTGTGCCTTTCTAGTACTCCCTCCGATCCATAAAAAGTGTCGTCCACTTTTTATGGATCGGAGGGAGTATAAAGAGGGATGTAGAAACACGGGAACATAGCAGGTGCTACCCCCCTCTCAGAACGTGATGATATTGGTTATTAACTCCCAAAAAATACTGACAATGTGACATAAAACGAATTTACAAACACAGTGCCGTACCTAAATCCGATCTACAAATTGAGATACCAAAAAGACAAACAATGTTGCAAGGAGTAGCTGAAAATGAAAGGAGAAAAAAAGATAAACATAAATCTACTATTAGTAGAATGATTTTATTCTTGAATGTCCATCGTGTTTGCACTAGAGTCTATGCAGGATGCTTGATTATATAGTGGCATATGTGACAGAAGTTTTTAAAAAAAATCAATGATCATTTGCATCGGTTTTGGAGGGTGGTAGCATGGAAGCACCATAATTGGTAGCGCTGGATATGTTCCCAAACACAACATTGTTAATTTGACCTTCGACAAACTACATTGTTAATTTGACCTCAATTTTTTTCAATTATCATTTGTATTGTTTTTTGTTAATTGGATTCTAGCCTAATCATAGTCATGTTTACCTCTTGAAGTCGGATTACATAGTTAACCGCACCGCATACTTCTGTATCTACACCTAGCCTCATCATACTCCCTTTTTTCAACTGTGTTCTTCACGTGATCCTTGTAAATTCCATTGTGCATTCACTGATTGTAATTTCGGTTGTTCGTTCACTGACAGTGTTCCTTTTGGTACTAATGCAGAAATCTTCGGCATATGATTTTTGTGCTGGTTTTATGTCACTCTGAAGTGTGACATATCCTTTTCTTGTATTGGTTCTGTTCAAGTTAGCTTCAATCCATGTCGTTTCTTTGGTTCTGTGACAGTAAATTATCTCTCACTAGTTTTGTACTACAAATGCACGGTAAATTATCTCTCACTTGAGTTTGCTCTTCAACATACTACACTTGAATACAAATATAATGGCATGTTTTGGTCGCATTAAGTTTTTGCTGGGCCCTTCCTACCAGCAGTCTTCCGTGCTGAAAGGAGGTACGGTTCTGCTGTCAAGGCCAGTCAACAGTTAGTGGTTTTCATGCTGAAAAGTTTGCACAGTCCCAAATACTAAGACTCAAATCAAGACCGAAGCACTAAGCATCAACTCAGCCTCCGCCCAACAAAAGATGTCTCAAGTTTGTCAAAATTTAGATGTATCTAGACATGATTTAGTGTATAAATGCATTCAAATTTGGTCAAAATTGAGACATCCTTTGTTGGATGGAGTGAGTACATGATTTTAGTTTTTCGAGATATTTGTTGCTTCTGTGGCGAGGCTGGATTAGGATAGTTAGGCCGTGACCTTTCGAACGTGAACCTTGAAAGAGACAGCTGTATCTATGTCCGTTGGGGGTTGCTTTCTTCTGGAAGTAGAAAACCTTGACCCGTCCATTCGGAAATGTCAAATGTGCCATGCATATAGAGGCTCTACTTGCCAAAAGCTAGCAATGAACCGGTTGCTGATTGCTGCCTTTGCTGGGGTCATGCTTGCATGGACATGTGGCTTCGGCGTAGCCTGGTATGTAGTTGAAGAATGCGGAGAAATATCATAAGTCTGGATGTTGGATGGAAGCAATATTTTTCTAGACAAAGCATCTTATTAGGTAATTCTGATGTAATGTGTGAATTGTGACAACTCTTCTAACTCAGCCTTAGATAAGCACATGAACAGAACCCATGTATATACTGGATGTGTTGAGAATTGAAATGCCATTTTTGTTAGTAGATTAATGCCAGTGGCCGCAAGGTATGGGGAGGAAGCTTCTTGTCAGCCCTCTCCCTCTTGTCTTCAGCAGCAGACATGGAGTAGTGTAGCATGTCATGACTTGATGAACAAACATGAAAGCATCTGAAGTTTCTTTGTTGGTTCTGTGGATCTCACCCTCTCTCCTGAGTCCTGACATGGACTTGAGCTCAAGTCAAGCTTCCCGTGAATTTCGACATCTGTCCAGTTGGTGCCATGGAGGCAGTATAATGGTCGGTAGGACCACTAGCAACAGCTGTTCTTTATTAATGGTTATTATTTCTCCCTTTAATTTTCCTAGTGAGTGGTTAAGAAATTGAGGCGATTGCAGCAGGAAACCTTTGACCCCCGGCAATCTACTGCTGAGGCGGTGACTAAAATTTTCTTGTAGTACTAGTAGAAACTGGAAAGAGAGGAAAGTGGGAAGTTGTTGCTGTAATGGTGACCACCAGCAAAAGCAGATGTAGCGTGAATAACTGAATCGTCTTTGGTCTGGGAGACAAAACATAGGCCAGCCATACCATGGCCAACGGCGTGTAAAGTTTACCAGAAAGGCAGGGAGAAGGAATCAGAGAGGGGAGTCGATCGAAAAAGAGAACTTGTGTTCCTTCCTTGATTTTTACAAGACACAATTTAATTTGCGGTTTTTTCTGGACCACGGTTTAATTTGCTACGTCTACGAACTGAATTATTTAGAACTGAATTTAATTATCTCGTTTTTTTCTTTCGAAAAGGGGTTCTTCTTGGCCTCTGCATCGAAACGATGCACACAGACAAAATTTAATTATCTCGTGTTTTTTTATTACTTATCTCGCTTTATTGACTGCAAATTTAATTATCTCGTGTTTTTTGTGCAACCAAACCTACATGGCTGTGGGCCAAACTGCCAACGGAGTGTACGGTATATTGTACACTTGCAAAGCCATCTTGGTACGCTAAAACTTTTCCAAGCCGATCGAAGAACAACGGTTCGTCTTGGCTTTTAAATGACACTGTCATTTGGTCATGCAAAGCCTGAACAGAGACGAGTTTTTTTTTCTTAATTGAACCCTGAAAAAGATGACTGCTTATTTCACAATCGAAAATCGCCTCCGTTCATTCCATCTACGCGGCGGAGCCAATCCGGACACCGCCGATCCACGTGCCACTACGGACATCCCCGCCTCGCCTTTGACTCCCTAGACAGCTGACCAGTCAACGTAAACCCAGCCGCTTAACGGCGTGAGGCCACCCACTCGCGCGGCCGTCCGTCTGCGTGGCGTCGCCGTCACCCGGGACGTCACCGCCGCGAGGCCCGCCGTCCAATCCCACATAAAAACGAACCACCCACTCACCCACCACGCAATTCCCCTCACCTCCCCAAGTCTCCCCCACTGCCCGAAACCCCCAATTCGAAATTCGATTTGGGGATTTCGGCGTCTCGCTTCCCCGTGTGGTTCCTCAGATCCGAGCTCGGCTGTCTCTTTGATTTGCCTCTGGGCTTGGAGTTGGAGTTGAGTCGATTCCGGGTCGATTTCTTCCAGGGGACTCCGTTGGAGCTTCGCTCGGATGGCGTCGTCTCCGATGTCGTACTGGTGCTACCACTGCAGCCGCTTCGTGAGGGTCTCCCCAGCCACCGTCGTCTGCCCGGACTGCGACGGCGGCTTTCTCGAGCAGTTCCCGCAGCCGCCGCGCGGAGGCGGCGGCAGCGGCCGGCGTGGGGCGATGAACCCGGTGATCGTGCTCCGCGGTGGATCGCTGTCCGGGTTCGAGCTCTACTACGAAGACGGCTCGGGCGACGGGCTGCGGCCGCTGCCCGGCGACGTGTCGCACCTCCTGATGGGGTCGGGGTTCCATCGCCTGCTGGACCAGTTCTCGAGGCTGGAGGCGGCGGCGCCGCGGCCGCCGGCGTCCAAGGCTGCGGTGGAGTCGATGCCGTCCGTTACGGTCGCCGGAGGAGGCGGGGCCCACTGTGCGGTGTGCCAGGAGGCGTTCGAGCCTGGCGCCGCGGCCCGGGAGATGCCGTGCAAGCACGTCTACCACCAGGACTGCATCCTCCCCTGGCTCTCCCTCCGCAACTCCTGCCCCATCTGCCGGAGCGAGCTACCAGCGGCGGCCGTCCCTGAGGCAGAGGCAGATGCAGGACTCACCATCTGGCGACTCCCCCGCGGCGGATTTGCCGTCGGGAGGTTTGCCGGCGGTCCCAGAGAACAGCTACCAGTTGTCTACACCGAACTGGATGGTGGCTTCAGTAACGGGGTCGGGCCGAGGCGGGTGACATGGCCAGAGAGGGAGGGGCAAGTAGACAGTGGCGAAGGTCGGATTCGCCGTGTATTTAGGAATCTGTTTGGTTGTTTTGGTCGGGGCAGCCGGCCAGAGAGTTCCTCGCAGTCCCGCAGTGGCTGAGCAAAGTTCTTATTGGTAACTCACTTTCAATTGATGATAGTGGTGAATAAGTAGGAGTTAGTATAAGGAGAAAACCCAGATCATGATTTCTTCAGTCTTTTGATGTAAATGAAGGCCTTGCATTGCCCCCACTTTTTTGGTCTTGTTTTAGGAACTTGGAGATGCCATGAGCAAACAACTCGAAATGAATTTGAATAGCAAATTTGGGGAATGAACACAGGCCTTCAATAATGAAATAGAAGTTGATTTATGGGAGGATTGAAATGAGTCATTGACAATATTGTAGGCAAGAGAACAGTTGTTGTTTTCACTTCTGTACTATTTGTGCATATACTGGATTGGTTCAAGATTAATTCGATTTTGCATCATGACATTTCACTATATTTTTGCTCTTCTGTTTTTATCGTTATTCCTTTGGCCAATCCTTTTTGGTTACAACCGAAGGTATGCTCCTTGGATCGGTCATTTACTGATAACAATGTCTACCAAATCGCTTCTAGATGGTTGAATCTTTGGGCTGCTAAATATGGATAACATGCACAACATGTCAGCGACGTTCTCTTGAATTTCCTTGGTGCACCTTCCCCGGTTCTACCATGCTGTACTCTAATGTTTTTGCTCAAGTCTACTGATTTTGAATGCTCTTGCCGGTCGTTACGTTTGTAGCATCATCTTCGATTCTGGTGCTGTACCCTGAGTACAGTGGTTAATGAAGGCATCGATGGTATATTCCAGTAATCCAGTGGGCAAAACAATACAATTTGTGACATGTACAGGGGTTAATAATGCAAATCCAAATGGAGCCTGTCAATTTCTGATTAAACTTTGTTCTAGCATTAGTACGTTTGCTACTTCTTCATGTGTATAAAGTTACTAGGGGTAGCATGTTATTGTTTTCCAAGCACATGGCTGGCTGGTTGATGAACAATACGTATTGCTCTGTAATCTGTCTGTTGAGGAGTTCATATTTTAGTGGCATGGCTTGCAATAAGAATGACGACTCTTTCTCTATGTTCATCCTTGTTGTTCTTTTCTCTTGTTTGATAGTCGTACGGTAATTCTCTAGCAAGTTGTGGCAATGCAATTGAATGATTTGTTCGAGCACTCAACTCTGTATGTTGAGTAGTTCATGTTTTGGTGCTATTGAAGAAGAGAGGCCTCGCTCATTCTGTTTTATGTACTCCCTCTGATCCTAAATTCTTGACTCAAATCTGCCCAAATATGGATGTATGTATTCTTAAAAAGTGTCTAGATACATGTAATATTTCGACAACAATTTAGGATCGGAGGGAGTAGCTTGTAATTCCTGCTGTACTATGTTTTCCTTCTGCACATGATCATTACCTTAGTATATCTGTTGTATCAGACTATCAGTACCTGTTGTAATTCGCATTATTTCTAACCTGATCACAAACTGGTTTTTTCTAGGTTGCTTAGAGCAGAAGGATGTCTGGCAAAGCGCATTAGTTCAATATTTAGTCTCTGCTTTGCTGGCTAGACTTCTTCTGTTTGCATTTCCTTCCTTATTCAGCTGCGATGCAGTTGAATGTTTTTGTTCTTGTGCTTTTTTATCCTCTCTCTTCTACAATCCACCCATTTCCAAGGTCCTAACAGTATATTCTCGGGAGGCATATCAACCATTACCAGAGTAAGCCTAAGCAACCTCTCGGATTGGACTCAGTTACAGCAGACGGCAATCTCCCAGCAGTTTCGCTACATGCATCTAAGGTGAAACGTGTTTGTTCGTTGGACCCTCAGCATCACCTAAGGTCGGATGATTCGACAGCCTTTGGCGCATCCACGTCGGTATGTGCTGCATTTTCCCTGGCGATGATAAGAATCGGGGTCCTCCACAGGATCGCAACATGAGAGCCCCCTGGCCAAGATTGGGAAACAGTTGTCAGGTCAAGCGGCCAGGACTGGACCCCGGACCCGTCTAGGCCATTTTCGCTTTCGCTTTCCCCGGCCTTAACGGGCGACCATCTTCGATTGTGGTAAGCACCTTCTGTTAGGTGCTCCGTACTTGAGACTCCGTTTTGGCATTGATGGTAATTTACGGAAATGTTTGGCCGGATGGCTCCAGGGAAATTTGGAATGCATTTTGGTGGACCTGGAGAACGTCCAGCTGTTCTGGGACATCACTGTGGCTGCTGGCGCGAAAAGGACTTCTGAAGAACGGGCATGCTAATTACACTGTATGTTGTGCTAATCCTGGTTCGATAGTACCGTTGTGCATGCAAATTGCGGTGCACGGGAATCGGCGGACGCTAATACAGAGTACTATGGAACTTTTCGATAATCTAATGTTTTCTTTTTGCTTCAGAAGCAATGGTCCTGTGGTGTGGTGTCCTTGTACAGTTGTCCTGCTTTGGCGAGGCTCCATGTTTTCTGAAAGTTCACTCTACTTTGTTGGTTCATTCATCTCTTTCTGATGTGCCGACATCATTTTTTGCAGTGCCACAGTATTCAATTCATCCTTGTTTTCCTCCTATCACCGTAGCAATGTCGACAAAGTACTCCTAAAATGTAATTAAGCTAGGCTAGCGGGACAAGATAATACGAGTAACGGAACATGCATCTGCTAGGTGCCTAGGTTGCAGAGTTTTTGGCTCCCGAGCTCAAGTGAGTCCTTGATGTTAATTTGTCGAACATTACACCTTTTAGTTCTAAAGACACAAAAGAGATCGTTCAGATGTGTACGCGGGATTACAATTTTCGTTTGTGAGCTGCTCAAAATGAAAAATAGAGACGATGAGCTAAAATAGCATATGCCACTAATCTTTTCCCAACTCGTAAAATGCGCCTTTCTCCATGAAAATTTGCATTTCCGGATAGTATAGGACTATTGCAATTTAGGTTTGCTTGTTGGAGCAGGCCCGGCTAGGGTCTTGGTCAGGGGTGGCGGTTTCGAGCAGCACAAGCTGCCTTTCGCGCGAGCCATTCCTGTCAGGGCAGCCTTTTTTTTGCTACGTTTCCCGAAAAAGCTTAGTTCTGCCTACCTTTTCCTGGCGTTAGGATCTGCTTCCTGTTTGGCATCATTGGAGTGGGAGGATTTGCTTTTGGCAGCTGTAGCTTGTTCAACGGTTTAGTCATGTCTGCTTGTAGTCAGGGTTTTGCACGGTTTCGTTTTATTCTAATCGAATCGTGAGGAACTATTGCGATATTTAAAGTCCGTTGTCTTTTTTTCTTTCGAAATTGCTATATTTCTCAGGCGACGCACACGGACCGTCCATCTTGGTCTGTTCGCGCGGAGATTGGTGCGCCCCCTGTGTTCCTGTTTGTCTGTGTTTGGTTAGATTTTGGGCTGCGGACTCCATCACAGCACGGGGGTTTGGGCTTTTTTTGTTGGGCCCTGGGTGGCAGCGGGATTCAATGTGTTGAGAAGGGAACGAACTTTTGTTTCTGGGCTCTGCTCTTCGTTCGATTCGTCTTCTTCTGGAGAGACTGGTTCGGGAAGGGGAGGGGGCGGGAGTAGAGCTTCCATCGCCGGAGCCGCTGCGAGTCGCGCGCCGTCCCCTGCGCTGGTAATATTCTCACCTCTTGTTCTGTTCGGCTCCCCCCCCCCCCCCACCCCACCTTGCCGGTTCTGTTTTTTGTGTATTGATATGCATATGTAGGGTTTGCGTGTACGCTAGGTTTGTTGCAGAGGTAGGCGCCTAGGCGGTGGGCTTTTGCTAGGTATTTTGTTTTTTGTTCAAGCGATGCGGCGATGGGATGTTGTGGCTGTGGGAAGCCTTTTTGTTTGCGGATAGATGGATGGGGTTGATGGATTTTTCTAGGCCAGCTATGTCATTCCAGGAGGGCAGTGTTCTTAATTTTGGGGGGCCAATGCCTTGCATCTTTGCTCTTGCTAATTTCTCACTGTCCACCAATTGAATTTGCATAGTGATGCTTATGTTTTATGGTGCAATTTTTTTTGTTAACGAAGAACATGTCAAGGGGTAAACAGGTGAATTTTTATGTATAACGAAGGCGCAATTTTCAGAGAATCTTTATTTATTTATTTATTTATTTATTTATTTATTTATTTATGTAGTGTTTTGATCTTTAATTTTTTTCAGGCTTTTGTAACTATTTGTCATGGAGGTACTCTATTTCTAAAAAAATGCAGCCTCATTATCTTTCTAGTGGGCACGATATTATTTCTGTAGAGGGGTATGCTTTGCTGAACTTAGTTCCATATATAACTATGTGAACACCATGGTGTATCTTTTTGTGCGTTGCACACCTATTGATGGTTGGTTCATGAAAGATTATGTTGGTTCTGAGTTATGGTGTCTGTGCTGCAACATATGTACACGCAGCTTGATGTATATACAGCCTGATGTGTGTCAAGTCTTAACATATAAGGCAACTGCTGGATGATTAGTCAATTAGGAAGGAGATTAGTTGGCTAAGGATATCTCTTTTACTTATATATCAGGAAATATATTTTTTGGGTTTTTAATGTTTCTAAATCCGAACAGTTGCCAAGTTTGTATTCAATAACTTGAATGACTTTTCAGTAATCAGAATTTATCATGCATATATGTGTTCAGGATCTGACAAACAACTTATTCTTTTGGGTTCAATGTATGCCCGATATGTTTCAGTGTTACTTATTAATTAGGTTGGTCGTTTCTTGTCTAGACTTTTGGGCCAAACTGCGATGGGCCGGGATGGGTTTTTTTTGGCTTGCACAACATGTCTCAATATGTGCAACTTAGCAAATGGAGACTTTTGCTATAAAAAAAAGCAAATGGAGACTTTTCTGGCTTCACGAGTTTACTTTTTTTTCGTCTTCATGTTTAACTTGCACATCACGTGGTCACATGTGCAACTTAGCATGGTCCAAGTGAGGGCCAATTGCAAACCACGCGTGAGTTTTTGTGTTTTCATGACTTTGACTTGCACATCAACGTCCCCGCATGTGCAACTTAGCATGGTTATTGAGACATGTTTAATTTTAGCATGGTCCAAGTGAAGGCCAACCGCATGACCTACACAACATGTATCAATATGTGCAACTTAGCATGGACTCTGGAGAGGCAACTTGCATACCATGTATCAATTTGTGCAATTCAAGCAAGGTGTTTTTTAGGGGGAGGGGGGGGGGCGTTTTGATGCGTTGACCTTTTTTCTTAGACATTTTTGCATGTAACGAGTTGCACATGGCATGTCTTCATGTGCAACTTAGTATGGTCTTTAGAGAGACGAGTTGCACACCATGCATAAATATGTGCAATTCAACAAGCATGGTGGGGCTCATGTTTTGATCAGTTGACCTTTCTTAGCTTTGTTTATTAGTTGACTTGCACACCATGTACCCACATGTGCAAGTAGGGGGTGTTTGACTTGCTCATTAGGTGAGTTGCACACCACGGCGCCACATGTGCAAAGTTGGGGTGTTGACTTTGCACTACATGCCCGCGCGCGTGCAACTAAAACTAATAAATATGTGCACAACATGTATGAATATGTGCAACTTAGCATGGACCCTAGAGAGGCGACCTGCATACCATGTATCAGTTTGTCCAATTCAACAAAGAGGTTTTCTAGGCTTGTTTGATGAGTTGACTTTTTTGTTAGACTTTTTGCATGTAACGAGTTGCACATGGCCCGTCTTCATGTGCAACTTAGTATGGTCTTAGAGAGACGAGTTGCACACCATGTATAAATATGTGCAATTCAACAAGGGTGGTGGGGGTCACTTTTTTTTTATCAGTTGACCTTTCTTAGCTTTGTATTATTTAGTTGACTCGCACACCATGTACCCACATGTGCAAGTAGGGGGTGTTTGACTTTTTCATTAGGTGAGTTGCACACCACGGCGCCATATGTGCAAAGTTGGGGTGTTGACTTTGCACTACATGCCCGCGCGCGTGCAACTAAAACTAATAAATATGTGCACAACATGTATCAATATGTGCAACTTAGCATGGACCCTAGAGAGGCGACTTGTGGTGATCCACATTATTCAGATGAATCAAATGATGGTGGGAGGCGTTCAGATGATGAAGTTAGTTAGTTTGGCTACAATTTTCTCTTTTTAAAAAAAATTATGTGCCTACATTGACAGAGTCCCCTCACCCCCCCCCCCCCCCCCGAATATTTACTCTTTTGTTTCTTTTGAATATTTTTGACAGTCTCGTCTCAATTTAGGTACTGACAAATCAGACAAGGAATTTTTCAATCAAACCAAAGAAAGGGTAAGACCTAATTTTATTGTGTATATGTTAATGCCACAAGTTTCTCCCTATTGTTTTTTTATAGCCTTCAAGTTCAATTCTTAATAGGGTGATGTATTTCTTTCCTTTTTGGAACAGGTTGTTAATAGTTTGAAAAGGAAGCACCTGCATAAAAGCTGCAAAGTTGATAAAAAGGTACATGTAGTTGCTTTCTGACCAAGCAGTAGGCTGTACTGTGTATTTTTCTTTTTAAGAAGAGCCCTTCGTGTGTATATGTCCAGGTTATTTTTGGTGGATAACAGGTTTCCTATCTTTTGCACTTCACAGCGCGCTAAGATCCAACCAGATGCACCCAATGCTATTGTTCAAGTTAAACCACCAAGAGTCAGTAGCAGGTGTAATATGGATTACCTTCACGAGGTGCTGAAAAGCTTTTCCTAGTGTGAACATAAGAAAGGTTTGGTCACAACTGTTGATTTTGAGCCACTATTATCATTTGATGGGTGTGTTGTGCCAAGGGCTTTTGCACAGCACATAGCTGATAACACAAGCATCCTAGACGAAGAAATATGTCTTCACGGCAAACGCATCAAGCTGAGCCCATTGTTAGTGCATGATATGTTAGGAAGTCCAATGGGACACAACCAAATTGTCTTCGATGAACATATTGGGAAGCAGCAGTTTCTTGCTCTTTTTGGGTTGACAGAAATGACTCCAATCAAGTACTTCGAGAATAAAATTATGTCAAAGGATTTAGATGATGACTAGTTTATAAGGTGTGTTCTGGTTGTTGTGTTGTCAACATTTATGTGTCCAACATCAAGTACCTATTCAAGCATCAAGTACCTCAGCTGTTTCATCAACATTGCGGGTATCAGAGCCAGACAAGTTGTTTTTGCGTCAGGTGTTAGTTTTCCTTGTTTGTCACTTTTTTTCCTTTTTTGTACTTTCTGTGTGTGTCTTTTTGGTGTTTATAGTGGGGGGCCTAAAGGCCATAAACTTTAGGAAACGACACAAGCCTATAAGCCCAACAAACACAAATACCAGGCCTACAAACAGGCGGGACACAACTGAACAAAGAGCGTCACAGAAGCCAGTGGACTGAGAAATAAGAATTAATTGGAATTCCAATTAATCATTGAAGAAATGAAAAAGGGATTAAATAAAAAAATCCAAGTCTTAAATGAAAGGATCCGGTTGGAATCTTAAAGTGTGGTAGAAAGAACTATATATAGTTTTTTCTACCACACTTTAGAGTATTTTCTTTCTATTATATTAGCTTTGAATCTACCCTAATAATAAAAGGACGAAAGTTTCCTCCGTCGTCGTCCACCGGATATTTGCATTTTACCCCCTACGAAAGTGTGAAATCAACCTGCCGTCCAACCCTTCGTTAACTCGACTCCTCGCACCTCTGCCGCCCTCTGCCTCTGTCATGGCCTTGAACCTCGCCGGTCGTGCGGATCGATCTAGATCGAGGGCCTTCTCGTCCTCTCCCCACGACTCGCTCTGCTCCACCTTGGCTGTCCCAGCCGCACCTCGTCCCGGGCGGACGCCGCCGCCAACCTCCTCGGATGGGACACGCACGGGAGAACGCCGTGTCCGAAGCCGCCGCCCTCACCCTCTCCGGACGACGCGGTCGCCCTCCCCAGCCACGGACTCGCACCAGAGACGCCCCCCACTCCTCATCTAGGTCGTGACGGGACGCAGCCCCATACCCCGCCGTCGCCATCCTTCCCCACGGCCAAGGCCCACTATAGCAGGGGATCCGACTGTACATCCAACGGCGACAAGGTCGACGTCAGCACCGAGCTCGCCCCGATCCATTCCGTCCGCGAAGGGCACCTCAAGACCAACCTGTATAAGCCAATTCAGTTCTCGTCACGGATCTAGAAGACTTTGTATGATATTATGTAGATACTCACGAGAACACTCGGGGTGAGCACAGCTTTGTGCTGAAGATATAAGCCAATTGCAGTTTTAGTACCCCTTTGTGCTGAAGCTATACACAAATTGCAGTTTTATTACCAATTAAATTCCAAAAGAAGTGAAAAGGAGAGATCTTACATACACCACTAACAGTTCTGCATAGCACATGGTGGAAGATGGTGTAGTAGCACTGAGAGACGCAAGGATTGCTGACGAGGGTTGCGGTGTCATGGTGAGTAGAGATAAGATCAGAAATTTGCTATTGTTTTGGGTCCTTGGTCATTTTAGATGTTTCCTGGTTAGACACCTGTAACTGTAAATATTCATGTTACTTTAGTTTTTCTTCAGATATAAGTTAATTCGAACAATATTTTATGAGTCATCTGTGAAAGCTTGTTTAAGAAAAGAAATTGTTTATGTTATGACCAAAGTTGATTTGATCTGAACTATGAACATGCATGTAAGTTGCTTGGATTTGGAAGAATTGCACTGGGCCTAAGCTTATGTTTCAGGAGGGTTCTTGCTTAATGTAGGTCTTGTGCTAATTCTGGCTGGTGTGGGAGATGAGGGCATGTCGGTGAGATGAAATAGTTTCTTTATTGCTTTCTTTCCAGTAATGTCTAAATGCTGATGCTCATGCATGTTTTCGATTAATCTATTTGTTCAAATTGGTTATAATATTTAACATTTAACTGCAATGCAGGTGAATATATGGGGCTCTTCAGACCTTGATTTTCCAGCGGGGGAGATGAAATCTTTTATCCCAAATAGGGCAATGCTTCACAGACAGCTTCGATGTGGAGCGCAATGCATCTTCTTCACAATCTTCAGATGCTACTGTTATTATTGACGGTGAAGTAGTTCGTATATCAACAATGTTAACCGAGGTACCATAATGGAGCCAGTAGCTTGACAGATATCAACTCGAAGCCTGGTGATACTGCTATAGTCTACTCATGTGAATTAGCAGAAGTAAAAGGAGAATTTGACCCTGCTAAAGCCGCTGGCCTGGAAACAAAGTATCGCGAACTTCAACTTGGTAACTCTGTGCGGGCTGATCAATTTGATAAAATGGTCAGTGCTGATTGCTAAGTTGCCGAACTGAATTTTCTCAAACTGGTCTTTTGACAGGCTCATGGCCTCTCCGCACTAGCACATACTCTGTGTCACTTAAAGGGCCTGTCTCTATTCACTGGACCTCCTCGCTGTGGTGGCGTGGTGCAGGTCATGCAGACCTAAAAGTTCCCAATTCTTTTTGTTATGTAGAGCAAGATGTGCTCAACCCGGTGACAAAGTTTCAAGAGTTAGCTCTACAAATAGATATAAAAAGTAAGACAATTCGACGGAATGGAGTAACACCAATGTTATGTAGAGCAAGATGTGTTCCAAATTCCAATGCTAGGTCTGTATGAACAATTGATTCAATACAAGTGGCAAATAGAACACCATCTGTGTAGACAGCTCACTTGTCAAGTTTGACTCTAGATTTAGGAAGTAAATGACACTTTGATTAATAGCCATTGTTTTATCCATTGCGAATGTCAAACCATGTTGCTTTTCTATAAAAGTGAATTTTGATGTGCATATGTTTAAGAGGCCGTGGCAACGCACGGTCACTGTACTAGTCTATATAGAATAGATTAGTGGATTGAAATAGTAGTCTGATTCAATTTTTTTTTCATTGCATCCACTTAATTTCAATCAAGTCAAAATAAAAAAGATCAAAGACAATTCTTGACCAAAAAATCTTATTTCTCAGCCGACTAGCCAATAGGTCCACCCTTTAATTTTCTACTCTGCTATGTTTTCTCAATAATCTTGGTCCTATTTGATGCTTGTTCGTCGGCTCGGTTGCCAAAAGCGGTTTGTGTCCGTAGCCTGTTCTCTGCCATCATGCCTGCTGTACAATCCATGCGTAACAGATGGCAGTCTGCCAGTCTGGCGCCAAACCTTCAGCAGTGCATGACTGCCGTTTATGGATCTAATCTAGTCAAACGAATCCATGTCGGGTCAACAACTCAACATGTGTCTCCATGACCTAATCGTTGCGAAAGCAAATCGAAAATACTACCCCGCCATGAGTACGACGAGTTGCAAACTTGCAATTTCTTCCTTTTCTCCGATATGTGGTACTCTATGGAGTTTTAGATGAATCTTCAGTGTGCGAAACCGAAGGGCGTGCCAGATGGTTGAGATGGGGTACAGTGGTAGCCAGATGCACGCGTGGTCCGTTGCTGTTGCTTCGCTTTTACGTATGGGGATATACCTTCCATCACCGGAGCCCATCACAAAGGTGAAAAGAGTCAAGTTCGTGGGTAATGGTCTGTCTTGTCATATGTAGCCGGACTAGCAGACCACGTCGCATGCGACGCAAATAAAACCAGATGTGCGTCACCATCTCGTGATCATTGTAGATCCTTGAATCATGAGTTCGTCTGGAAGAGCTTGGAAAGAGTGAAATCCTCCACAGGCTGCTGCTGGGTTGTATGTGCAGGCAGACAGTTTCGATCTTGTTTAGAATTGTGCTGATTTTTGCAAAAAAAAATTGTGCAAAACAAAATGGGCCATCGGCAGAAAGTAAGGTCGTAATCACGTTCCGCGTCTGTGCTTCTACTGATCACCTACTGTACTTAAGCCTGCACGTACATTCTGTTCCTTCTTCTCGAAAGGAATGCGCAAGGCCCAGACGTGACCTCACGTCATAGCTTCTTCTTTTCGTTAAGATACATAAGAGTAGTTTTCTAACAGATTCACACACTAGTGTCCATCCAACAGATGGAGAGTTTTACTGAAGGATAGGAAGTTGGGAACTAGCAAGGCAGAGAAGGAAACGTTCTTTTTCACTCGCAGTCGCAGTACGTGTGCTCCTCCAGCTATCGACCAGGGATTTCTCAACCGCACTACCGCAGACAGGATCAACTGGCGCGACACAACATATTTTTCTCTTGTGAATGCCTTGCCCCAGCTGCACCGAAAGCTACTGGCCTTTCGGCTTTCGCGTAATGCTTCTAACCGCGATACCTGGCCGGAGTACTATGTATTCAGGACCCCTGTCCCCTTCTCTTCTCGCCAGGCGCCGCGTTGCAGAGCCCACTGCCCACACGGAGTAAAGAAGAGAGCTGACTGCCAAACACATGGCACATGTTGCTCACTTGCTTGTGATGAAGGAGACGCCAGAAAGCAGAGGAGATGTTGAAGACCACGCTCTCAGTTGACACGGCTTGACAGTTGGCTTTGGTCACTTTGCTTCCATTGCTGACCTGACCTGCGCAGAGCGATCGAGCAGACGCCGCCGAGTTTACAAACACGGCATAATTAAACCGCCGCGCGGATAGAAAAGTAGAAACTGCGCGCCGACGCCGCGATGGAGCCGTTTCTTGTTCTCCTCTGCCTCTTGGTGGCGAGAGCAGAGACCGAAGCAGCGAGCTATCACGGCACTGGCGGCGGCAGAGTAGGGAGGGCCGCCGGGGGAGCGGTTCTCCTTCCGCTCAGGCTACAGGCGGCGTCGCCCCCGCCGGCGAACCGGCTGCGGTTCCGGCACAACGTGAGCCTGACGGTGCCGGTGGCCGTGGGCACGCCGCCGCAGAACGTGACGATGGTGCTCGACACCGGCAGCGAGCTCTCCTGGCTGCTCTGCAACGGGAGCCGCCATGACGCGCCGTTCGACGCGTCGGCCTCGTCTTCGTACGCGCCCGTCCCTTGCTCGTCGCCGGCCTGCACGTGGCTCGGGCGCGACCTGCCCGTGCGCCCCTTCTGCGACTCCAGCGCCTGCCGCGTCTCCCTCTCCTACGCCGACGCCTCCTCCGCCGACGGCCTCCTCGCCGCCGACACCTTCCTCCTAGGCAGCAGCCCAATGCCCGCCCTCTTCGGCTGCATCACCTCCTACTCCTCCTCCACTGATCCCTCGGAGACGCCACCCACCGGCCTCCTCGGCATGAACCGCGGCGGCCTCTCCTTCGTGACGCAGACGGCCACCCGCCGCTTCGCCTACTGCATCGCGGCCGGCCAAGGCCCCGGCATCCTCCTCCTCGGCGGCAACGACACCGAAACCCCCCTAACAAGCCCCCCGCAGCAGCAGCTGAACTACACGCCGCTGGTCGAGATCTCCCAGCCGCTGCCCTACTTCGACCGGGCGGCCTACACCGTGCAGCTGGAAGGCATCCGCGTGGGCTCGGCCCTGCTCGCGATCCCCAAACACCTCCTCACGCCGGACCACACGGGGGCAGGGCAGACCATGGTGGACTCCGGCACGCGCTTCACCTTCCTCCTGCCCGACGCCTACGCGGCGCTCAAGGCCGAGTTCGCGAACCAGCTGACGCGCTCGCTCGACGGCGGGCTCGCGCCGCTCGGCGAGCCGGGGTTCGTGTTCCAGGGCGCGTTCGACGCGTGCTTCCGCGGCACGGAGGCCCGGGTGTCGGCGGCGGCGGCGGGCGGGCTGCTGCCCGAGGTGGGCCTGGTCCTCCGCGGGGCCGAGGTGGTGGTGGCCGGGGCGGAGAAGCTCCTGTACAGGGTGCCCGGCGAGCGGCGCGGGGAGGGGGAGGGCGTGTGGTGCCTGACGTTCGGGAGCTCGGACATGGCTGGCGTGTCGGCGTACGTGATCGGGCACCACCACCAGCAGGACGTGTGGGTGGAGTACGACCTCCGGAACGCCCGCCTCGGCTTCGCGGCCGCGCGCTGCGCCGACCTCGCCATCCAGCGCCTCGGCCTCGGCGCGCACGTGTAGGCGCGTCTCTGTTCCCCCCACGCACGCACCAGTGTAGCAAAGCAAAGTAGCAGGGCGAGAATCGTTAGCAGAGAGCAAAGTAGGAGATGGCTCCCTGCGATGTGCGATCACCTGCTGCTGTGGTCAGCTGGTTACTTTTTTTTTTTTAGGTCAGGTCAACTGGTTACTTGTTCGTGCTGTATTATGCCGTGCGGACAAGTATACGAGCTAATGTCAAAATTAGTGGCAGTTTATTAGTTATTGATCCCGGCCTTGTTGGAACAACTAGTTTTGTATTTTACTGTAAAGGGGAAAATGGTCTGGTTACTTTTTTTTTTAGAACACTGGTCTGGTTACTTGTTCATGCTGTATTATGCCGTGCAGACAAGTATACGAGCTAATGACAAAATTAGTGACAGTTTATTAGTTTTGGATCGCGGCCTTGTTGGAGCAACTAGTTTTGTATTTTACTGTAAAGGGGAAAATGGACTGGTTACTTGTTCATGCTGTATTATGCCGTGCAGACAGGTATACGAGCTCATGACAAAATTAGTGACAGTTTATTAGTTTTGGATCGCGGCCTTGTTGGAGCAACTAGTTTTGTATTTTACTGTAAAGGGGAAAATGGCTAGAGCGCACCCTTATTTTGAGACCTTTGCTAAAACACACCGCAGGATTCGGTCGTTGCCCATTACCATTACAATTTCATGATCATTTGTCACTACACACTGCCGGTCTTAAATACAGCGGTCACCGTCGGTCTTAATTTTGACTGTCTAGATTTAATGCTTAATAATATAGAAAAATAATTATGCGCACATAGGCTGGGTGCAATCTGAATTTTGCATGGCCAGGACACATGTGTTTGATGTCATTGCTGATTCATCAACTATTTTCCTGGTTTCATGTCTTTTAGGTTTGATAAAAAATCTGCAGTCATGCAACAATAATTCTGATTCGAAAAGAACAATCAAAAGTCATACATTCAACAACCAATGAGAGAAAAACAAAACGACCAAATGAGAAAAAAGAGGGCAAGAAGCAACAATGTCGGTCCACGTAAACTAAGATATCTATGACTAGATTTAAATGGTGAAGACCGAAAATAGACGCACATAATTTCATAGCCTAACTTCGTTGGTAACATATCACGTAAGCACGGAGATAAGATCCAATTCACACAAGCAATTTGATGTATTTTGGCGCGTGCAATATTTTCAAAGCTATTCAATATACGTGACTAAGGAACTATACCTGTTGTTGTCCTAAAAAAAACAGGAGTACGGGGTGTCAATGTTCGATGGCACAAATGTAAAAATAGTATGTTGGGGGAATATCTAGTGAAAACTCTCATTAGGTGCAAACTTGCAAACTTTGCTCGTAGGCCGTTGGATCTAAAACGTGTGGTTCAGATGAGAGGTGGGATTCTACCCCATCACTTAAACGCACCTTTTGCAGATAACCCCCTTGTTTTTACCCTCTCGTTTAGTAATGCACTGGAAAACGATTCGGGATGATTCGTTTCTTCCGCCGCGATGGGGCCTCGAAGTGCTGTTCCGCCGCGGGCCGTGATGCCCGGCGCTTCTCGTCCGGTCCTCAGCCGCCCCGTGCTCTGTTGCCCGGCCTCGCGCTCAACCGCCTGACGTCAATCCTGACGGGGCAGCAGCTGTCGACGAGGATTCAGGGCCTGGACGGGCTCATGGCCACCATATCGACGAGCTCCTCTACGTCGACCTCTTCCTCTCCACCAACTGCCAGCTCAAAACCATCGGCCAGTAATTCACTAAGACCGGGTGTCCGGATGGGGATTCGTAAGCCACTCTCAAGTCCTCTGCTTTTCTCATCATCCAAATTAATCCATGGCTGGCGATTCTCTGCAGACTGAAACTCTAATTTCTCAATTAGGTTGCCCATGCCGTGATGCCCCACGATTTGGCCCCATTTATTTTTTTCTCGCAAAAAAAAAGAAATCTGTTGCCTGCTGTGGTGCACAGGTGATAGGAAGCCATGATGGCATGATGCTCAGGTTGCAGACTGCTGTGATGCATAGGACGCCGTTGGCCGTGATGCACAAGTCCGCCGCTGCCGCGGCCAGCGCGTGGGGCCGCGGTCGCCGCCGCTGTTTGCTGGAGCCGATGCCGCCGCGCCTGGGCCGATGTATCCCGCGCCTGCGCCCAACGCCGCCCGCCGCCCGCCGCCCGCGCTGGAGCACTCGCCATCGCCTTCCTCGAAGCTCGGGGGAACGAAAAAAGAGGATCGAGGGATGGCGGAATGAGATCGGACGGCTTGCAAGTTTGCACATAAAGAGGATTTTCACTAAATATTTCCCCTAGCATGTAGGTGTGTACGTCGGTCTTATAGCGAAGTTCGTCGTACACTTTGGACAAGTTGACACGTTGATATTTTTTGAATAGGTTCGATCGATCCTGCGGGTACGACTTAGTCTTATGTTAGAAGAGGCTTTGAGGGGGTCGTTAGCCGGATGTTTGGGCCAAACTCGTCTTCCCAAATCACCTATGGCGAGAGATCTCTAGGAGCCGCCTCGGAGTTGGACTGAACTTGTCTTCCCAAGTAGCGAGGTTAGGATACCCTCGAGACTCTAACCCAATCCTTGTACTTCGAGTCGAGGTCGTACTAAACGGTCCGGAACCTCGAAACTAGGCTTCCCAAGTCGCGTCCCCGAGGTCGAATCGAGACTAAGCTCGACCCAAGCACTCGAGAGCGGTCTCCTTAGGTTACTCTAGCTCTCTCCCCTTTGATCTTATTCCAATGAAGAGTGAATGATACATGCCTCCATGGGGGTATTTATAGCCTAGGGGTTCATGAAAAAAGACCATGGATACCCTTGAGGGAGGGAGAAAGTGAGGGCAAAGTAGTAAACTCATCCCTACACCTTTCTTGGCCCCTGCTCTAACTCTTCTTCTCCTTTGAACATGGCATGGGAGGCTTGACCTGTTGACTCCTTTGACCGGCGTCAAGTTGACAATTTGACCGATTTTTGGGATTTGTTGACTTGGCCGTCGTCACGTAGGATTACGGCCCGGCTCAAATATAGCCGTACAAATGCGCCGGCCAGCCTACTAGTTTCTTCTAAACAAGCAATGGTTTATACCAACATAGCTAAGTAGGGTATATTAAATGTACAAGAATTTTATGCGCCATATTGACCCTAGTGTAACTGAGTAACTCATCAAATTTCAGTAAGCAGGACAGTTGTTGCCTCGTTAGATAGGATTGCAAATGCAGTATAGGTAACCACCGTTGTCGGTATCCAAGAACTTTCAGTTTTGCAGACCACACTTTAGTCGATTAATTAAATCACATGTCTCCTTCTCCAGCTCTCACTTGGTTCTGTAAATTATGTTCCTTGCATTTTCTCCCCGATTAGATCGGTAATTGCAACAACAATGCCGTCGAAGATCTACCTAAAAACTAGCCATTTTGATATTAGACAATCTAAGTACAACCCAAAAATAAATCTAAATACACCATACAACATATGTTTTCGGGAACCTTTCAACTCCCCTGGTGGTTCAGTAATTTTTTTAAAAGAAGGCCGCAAGGGAGACATTTACATGTATAAATAGAATCTAAATTCTCATCCACGAGGACTTGAACCCTCGTGACTCAGTAAGCAATCTTGTATGCAATTTCAAAGGCTAAGCACCACTTCGACGCTTCGTCATGAGAATCATGTGATTTTTTTTTAGGAAACACAGTACAGATGCAGACACTTACAAGTACGCACACACACTCACCCCTATGAATACACGCACACACGCTTTACTCCTATGAGCATCTTCGAAAGACTGGTCCGGCACATCCTCTTGAGATTGACGAAGTCACCACAGGTGCCTCGCCTCGTAGTTGATGGGTACGTCACTTCCACTGAAAACACAACGCCGGTTAGTTCCTGGAATAAATCCAGGAAAATGCGAGCACCCACGTCAAATCGGAGACTTGAACCTGGGTGGGCTGGTTCCACCACAAGGAACCAACCACCTGAGGTAGGCTCGGTTCGCTGTTTCATGGTGTCTATTAATACTACCTCAATTCCTAAATGTTTGAAGAGGGAGGTTTTCTTAAGTCAAACTTGACCAAGTTTATAGGAAAATATATCAACATCTAGAATATCAAATCTTTACTACATATTAATTTACAGTTGGCGTCCATTCCACAACTCTTTACTTCGTTGGAGTTCCTATTAATGAGCTCGGACCAAGATCGACAATTAGCCTTATATTGGCTATTAATTTGCAGTTGGGCTCTCGACAACAATTTTTTTATAAAGACTGTAGCAAAGTACGTTTCACTCCACTAGTAAGTATAATATGAAAATTTATATGGATTTAATAAAGTAACTTAGAATTGTAAATGTTGATACTTCCTCCATTCAACAAAGGATGTCTCAATTTTGATTAAATTTGAATGCATCTGTGCACTAAGTCATGTTTAGATACATCCAAATTTTGACAAACTTGAGACATCTTTTATTGGACGGAGAGAGTAGATTTTTTGACAAACTTGTTCAAAGTTTGTAAAGAGTGAGTTAGAAGAAAGCTACTACTTCTTACATTTATGAATGAAAGGGAGTGACTCAAATTTGTTTAAATATGGACGTATCTATATACTCCCTCTGTCCCATATTAAGTGACTCAAATTTGCCTAAATATATAGTAAAATATGACCAGATACATGTAATGTTTCAGCACTTAATATGGGAGGGAATAATACTTTGCAGTTTGTAGCTTATCCAGGTCGTCTGTTTGGTTTCACTGCTGGGGCTTGGCCCGCATCCGAGCTGGAAAAAACGGACCGTTTGGTTTCCTGCACATGGGCCTTGCACCCGAGCTGCAAAAAAGGGGTCCGTCCTCAGCCCGCACGCGAGGAACATTCGGGCGTTTTTAGCTGCAGCTTCGTCGTCCTCGCGTCTTTTCTCGCCTCTCTCTGGCTGTCTCGCCTCTTCCCGCACGCCGCCTCCTTCGCCACCCCTGCGCTGCCCGCGCCGCCGCCGGCGCGCTGCTCTGGCCCCTCCTCTCCCGAATCCCGCCGCCGTCCTCTCCTCTTCCGAATCGCGTCGCCGGCCAAGCTCCACTCTAGAATCGCGTCGCTGGCCGAGATCCTCTTCGAATTCTGCCGCCGGCCGAGCTCCTCTTCAAAACCAGCCGCCGGCCGAGCTCCTCTGCAAATCCCGCCGCCGGCAGCCATCTTCTGCTCCTCCTCATCCTCCAAGCTCCGCCCCACCTCGGCAGAGGAGCCTCGGCACCGCTCGCTCGCCTCGCCTCTCCGATCTGCTCGCCGGCTGCCGCCGCCCGCATGCAGCGGATCGGTGCAGCAGATCCAAACAGGCGGATGCAGAGCAGACTCGCAGCCCCCGTGCATATCCTGGCTGCGATGCAGTCGCTGGGTCTCAGGGAAACCAAACACGCCCCAAGCGAACGGTTTAGATGAAGCCACGCACCCTCACGCGAACGATCTGGAACCGCCCAAAAGAACTCCATTCTTGCTGTCCAGCTCATTCTCCTCTAGCCTCTAGGGCTCCCCTCGTTTCCCCCATCCCTAGCCGCTACCGCGTCCGCGCGAGCAAATCGCCCGCTCGAGAGGCCTCTCGTCGCCGTTCAGGTGCGTGCCCTTCTCGCAATCGCGCTCCCTTCCCCGAATTCGCGCCGTCTACCCCCTGACGGGGCCCTGAAATCATGCCCCTCTGCGGCGAAGCTTCCGGTAGCTTCAGGGTTATCCGGGCGTTTTCCGCGTCAATTTCGTCGGGGACCGCCGGGATCACGAGTTAGAGTTTTGGTTGGGGCTTCGCTTTCCGCCGCTTATTTCATTTGGCATTCCTCTTCGCCTTCAGTTGGGGGCGTTGCTGCGTGGATTGTCAAAGTTCTTGTTGCCGCGAGGGGGACAGGAAGGTGGCGGCGGCGGCGGCGGCCGGTGGACAACATGAGCTTTGTGTTCCGGGGGAGCAGAGCTGACATCGAGGCCGGTGGTTTCCCGGGGTTCGCCCCAGAGCGCCGTGGGATGGTGAGTTCTTGTTTATCTGTAGGAGCATTTATGCTGAAATCTTTCGAGAAGATTTGTTGTTCTAAATATCTGATTCTATTCATCTGTGTGCTTGTGTGTAGCGAATCCATGCTGGTGGCCGGACGGTGAACAGCAATTCCTTAGGGTTTCTTGTAACTGGTAATTGGGTGTGTCTTGCGCGCAATTGGTATTGTTAAGCTGTTAAAGATTAATGTCTTTAGTTAAGATATGGTCGGTTTGTTTTTTCTTGGGCAGTTCTGGTTCTCATTATGGTACTGAGCTCGAACCAGATGTCTCCGAACTTTTTGGTAAGTTGTTCTGGCGCAATGTGGTTATTATGTGTTATGCTTTACGAATCTTGATGGAGCAATTTCATAACTCTTGTCGGCTTGCGCGACTGTCTGTTCTTGTAGCTTTGGCTGGTGTTGGGTGTGTTCCTAATGGCGACCAGCCTTAGGATGTACGCCACGTGCCAGCAGCTCCAAGCACAGGCACAAGCTCATGCTGCAGCCGCTAACAGCTTACTTGGACGCACTGAGTTGCGGGTGCATGTCCCGCCAACCATAGCCCTTGGCGCGAGAGGCCCGTTGCAAAGCCTTAGGCTCCAACTTGCTCTGCTTGACCGTGAGTTTGATGATTTAGGTACACTGTGCACTCATACAATTTGTTCGCTCTGGCTGGTGTTTATAATGTTTCGTGCAAACATAACACCATTGTTGGATCTTTTGCTTGCAGATTATGATGCTCTTAGAGCATTGGATGCCGACATTAGCCCACATGCTCCATCTATGAGTGAAGAAGAAATAAACACTCTTCCTGTTTTCAAATACAAATTTCAGGCGCAGCAGGGAAGCGCCTCTGCCCGAAAAAGGCAAGATGCATTATCCATTTGGGATTAATTATGGTCACAGTAGAATAACTATAAGTGCCCCTTCTTCAATATGTAGCGGACCATTTACAACATAGTAGGAGCCTCACCTACTGATTACGCTCAGGAAAATAAATGTAACCAACCGTTTGTAACTGCTTGCTTCTACAGTGTAGCTGACCAATTTATTTTTTCAGTGGTGATGGACCATCTGTATTGTTGCCTTCCTCTTCTGGATCTAGTAATGAGGTAATGAATCAATACTGGCCTGATTGACTTGCTCTCAGTATGTGTTCACATAGTGCTATCTTATTGGCATCGATCTCTATAGTCTGTTTAAATATGATATTCTTTGTGGTTTTACAGTCTTTCGGCCATGGATCAATGCGTTACTTTTATTACATTTCTTGAATAAGGCCACTGTATACCTATTTCCATTTTGCTATGACTAGACAGCTAGCAACATATCATGAGAATGCTATCTTGACCTAGCACCTGTTCTTTGGAATTTCATTATGGTTAACTGCGGTAGTTCCGTAACAATCACACAGCTAATAACCATTTTATGTGCTATTTTTTTTAATTATAGGAAAACTATAATCACTGTCAATTGTGCGTAGCACATGCATGGTTTGTACTGCACCACTGTGGTTTGTTGTGAGCAGAAGTTCTTGTTTTAACTATTTCATTTTTATTTTGCAGAAAAGCCAAGATGCATATGGAGCCAGTAAAACCCCAGAGGATGAGTTGACGTGCAGCGTTTGCTTGGAACAAGTCGTCGTGGGTGATCTATTGAGAAGTCTTCCATGCTTGCATCAGGTAATTATCATACCGATCATCTTACAGTTCTTTTCTTCATTTGGTGACAGCAGAGGACTTTACTTTCTGCTATGACATGATATGTGTAGGACCTTTTAACTGTAGTGCTCAATTGTACTTTATAGAGTAACTTGACACATTGTTAGTGAACTTCTTGCAAGCATGCTAGTAAATCAAGAATGTTTGATGAGTGTTTCATATGCACCGCAACATGGAACAGGGGCTTGACCCTTCATTCTAAAAAAAAACCCGCGTTTGATGCTAGTGTATTTTGCACAATGTGTGCATGATGATATTGAAGTAACACATGGAAGTTTTTAATCTTGTTTCTTGTATGCATATCCTATGCAAATATTTTACTTTGAATGTTCCACACTTCGACTTTGTCAGACGCTCGTCCTTTTGTACACAGTTTGGCACTAAGCTGAATTTCTGATGATGTGCATGCTGCCACAAATAAAGTAGTGATTATCATAACATGGATGTGATTCTTACTAATTACTCAGAATAGGAAACCCCTTAGCATTTTTTAAGCAATTTCAATTTGAAAGGCCAATTGCCACATTAATGACGATTATAGTGTAATGCGTTTGTTATGTTTCCTCCCATATAGAGCTTTGATTAAACCTGGGCATACCCTGGGCCAGGACAGGTATTGGCCGGGCTTCACAAAGTGTGACAGCAAAACCCCAAGCCCGGGCCCGACCTTTTGGGATAAACAATGAGTTCTTATACCTATTTTTCGAAAAGACAACATTTTTATTCATACCGAGCTTTTTTCGGGCTTCAGGCAGGAAACTGGAGCCCGAGCCCAGCTCAGGACGCCATGCTTTGGGCCGTGCCACCCATGCCTAGGTCTAGCTTTGATATAGCAGGATGTTCGGAACAACTAACTAAAGCTCCTCTGAGAAGACTCGCCCATCAGATAAACATCCAACACCTGAAGCGCACAGATTTCCAATCACATCTAAGGCTAGAACATGCAAACTATTTTAAAAGTTTAGGTGATTGGTAATCGAAAGAACGGTATAGTTTCCTGGATAAAACTTTTGAGCTGATTGGGCCAAACTACAAAACTAATTGCTTATATGCAGAAACTTGCATGCACAATGACAAAATTTGTGAATTTAAAAGATGTGTTCTAATCAATAACTAAGGCACGACACGTTGGGATTGAGAATAAAATCATTGTTCCGCATGACCACACGCACACATGCACAAAAGAATTTAATGATAATAATTGAAAAAATTTCTAGCTTTATTCTTGGCCAGGATGTCATTTCCTATACTAATACCCACATCTGGTATATTCTATTCTAAATTAATTATCAAAATAAATGAACCATCTTATGGGGATGTAAAGCTTCAGTGTCCACGCACAAGGAATTTTAAATGTCAACAAAACGGATCAAGACTTTAAATGATACATACAGATTTTGAAATAACAACGAGGTATATCATAACTTTGCAAGGAGGTAAGGAAATATTCCTACAATACATGCACAAAGGGTCAACAAAAGCAAACGCACTAATGCAGACGATATCATCAGGAACTGTCCAATACATATATCACACCATGGCGCCTGCATAGTGCGAACTGCATTTTCTCCAATTCAGAACCCTTCGGTTTTCTATAATCCCTTCAATCTTCTTGCAAGATACATTCATGCAGAGGGCGTACATAGTCTTGAACCATTTTATTAGATTCCAATTCGGGAAAACACTCAGCGTGGTAAAAGCGCTTACTACTACCCTTCCATTGAAAGACGGTTAGGACCAATAAGAAATGAAAAAACAAATTGAAAACTGAAAGACATCTTTCATGATCACCAACTACGTAGGCGAAGACTTATTCAATTACATTGTAAATGAAATCAAATATCATCTACAGTACACATTCCCAACAACAAAACATCACTGTTTTTCTGTCTCATTATTCTCAGTTACATAATAATATTAAGAAATAAGTAAATCGAGTAACACTTCTACTAGAAACAGCATCTCAGGGAATGCCGAATGCAACCACAAGTTTATCTTAGACACCTCTTGTTGGCTTGATGATTTGTATAAAGACATGTCCGAGGGTCCCACGTGTCCACAAACGCATTGGTGCTGCTTGTACTCGTAATTCTTGCGTAGAAACTTTGGTAATTTCTATACAACTCAAACATTACGAAATGTTGGATGCAGATACATAACATATAAAGTCAATCATAAAACTGAACTAGGAAGGAGTAGCACCAGTTGCTCTTTCCTCAGCTTAAGAGTTATGCATTTGGAATGTGTAGCGGTATCTTTGGTTGGGTAGAACTACCTCTGACAAACACCATCGCAACTGCAGTATATCATGTTATTATTGTACCCATGATGTCCTGTTGTTGAGATGGTGTCTGTTGAAGGTTGTTCCACCCAACAGAAGATGTGACACATATTCTAAATGCATAACTCTTGAGCCAAGTGAAAAGCAAATCGTGCTCCTTACGTGGTTTCGTTTTATTCTTGCTTTCGTATGTGTGTTATTCACATCAAACTTTGAATATGTATATAACTAGCCTAGTCTCTATGTAACAATTGTGAGTACAAGTAGCATCAATGCTTTGTTCGTGAATACCTGGACCCTCAGACGTGTCAATGTACAAACCATCAACGTAGCAAAAGGTGTCTATGAGAAACTTGTGGTTGTACTTAGTATTTGCTCTGATTCATTATCTTCTCTTTGTGATGGAACTGTCACTTGATTTAGTCATTTCTTAATCATATTATGTAATTGAGAATAATGAGAAGAGAAAAGGCAGTAAAATTTTGGTATTGGGAAAGTGTAATGTAGGAGCCAAGGCCTTGACTGACAAATGGTAGTTTATTTCATATACGATCTAAATTATTAAATAACTTTGCATATGCAGCTGGTAATAAAAAAAGGAGACATACGTTCATGCAGAGGGCATAAAAAGTCTTCAACCATTTAATTGCAAGACAATAAATTCATGCAGAGGGCATACACCATCTTGAACCATTTTATTAAATTCCAATTTAGGAAGACAGTCACTGTGGTAGAAGTGCTTACCCTCATATTAAAAGATGAGAAATACCTAAAACTGGAAGAAGAAAAATTGAGAACGGAAAGACATCTTTCAACATAACCAACTACATATGCGAAAGTTATTTAATATTTTAGGTCATAAATGAAATGAAGTACCATTTGTTCTTATCTGCACCCTTGACTCCTATAGTACACATTCCCAACAACAAAACATCACTGTTTTTCTCTCATTATTCTCAGTTACATAATAACATCAAGAAATAAGTAAATCGAGTAACACTTCCACTAGAAACAGAGGACAATGCATCTCAGGGAATGCCGAATGTAACCACAAGTTTATTACAGGCACCTCTTGTTGGCTTGATGATTTGTATAAAGACATGTCTGAGGATCCCACATGTCCACAAACAAAGCATTGGTGCTGCTTGTACTCGTAATTCTTGCGTAGAAACTCCGGTACTTTCTATACAACTCCAACGTTACGAAATGTTAGATGCAGATACAAAACATATAAAATCAATAATAATACCGAACTAGGAAGGATTAGCACCAGTTGCTCTTCCCTCAGCTCAAGAGTTATGCATTTGGAATATGTAGTGGTATCTTTGGTTGGGTAGAACCACCACTGACAAACAGCATCGCAACTGAAGTATATCATGTTAAAATTGTATCCATGATGTTTTGTTGTTGTGATGGTGTGTGTTGAAGGTTGTTCCACTCAACAGAAGATCTGATACATATTCTAAGTGCATAACTCTTAAGCTAAGTGAAGAGCAACCCGTGCTCCTTACCTGGTTTCGTTTTAT
Source organism: Brachypodium distachyon (assembly GCF_000005505.3). Taxonomy (NCBI): domain Eukaryota; kingdom Viridiplantae; phylum Streptophyta; class Magnoliopsida; order Poales; family Poaceae; genus Brachypodium; species Brachypodium distachyon. Next base: position 65,773,051 of record NC_016131.3, on the reverse strand, counting down.
TCTTGCTTTCGTATGTGCGGTATTCACATCAAACTTCGAATATGTTTGAATTGTATAGAACTAGCCTAGTCTCTATGTAAAAATTGTGAGTAGAAGTAGCATCAATGCTTTGTTCGTGAATACTTAGACCCTCAGACTTGTTAATGTAGAAACCATCAGCCTAAGAAAAGGTGTCTATGGGAAACTTGTGGTTGTACTTAGTATTTCCTCATATTCATTATCTTCTCTTTGTGATGGAACTATTATTTGATTTTATTAATTCTCTTATCTAATTGAGAATAATGAGTAGATAAGAAGCAGTAAAATTTTGGTATTGGAGATGTGTAATGTAGGAGTAAAGGGCTTGACTGACAAACGATCTAGAATATTAAATATCCTTCCGGATATGTAGTTGGTAATTAGGAAAGGAGATATACATTCATGCAGAGGGCATACAAAGTCTTCAACCATTTAATTGCAAAGAACCATCAAGCTAACAAACAGTGTGTATAAAAAACTTGTAGCTGTACTAAGCATTTCCTGAGATGCATTATTTATTTGGGATGGAACTGTTACTTGATTTAGTCATTTCTTAATTCCCTTATGAATTGAGAATAATGAGAGAACAAGCCGTAAATTTTTTGTTTTGGAAATGTGTACTCTAGGAGTCAAGGGCTTGACTGACAGATGATATTTGATTTTATCTACTGTCTGAAATATTATATAACTTTACACATATGTAGTTTGTAATCAGGAAATTTGTCTTTTAATTTTCAAAATTCTTTACATTTCTAATTTGTCCTTCCCGTCTTTCAATGTACGTAAGGGTGGTTGTAAGCGCTTTTAACACGCCGAGTGTCTTCTCGAATGGGACCTTAATAAAATGGTTGAAGACTTTGTACGGCCTCGCATTAATGTATGTCTTGTTAGAAAAATGAACAAAGGAAAATATCAAGGGAACATGCAAAACCAAAAGGGAGTGAAATGGAGAAAATGTACTGGATGTATGCAGGTGTTATTGATTTATGTATTGGACGGTTCCTGGTGATATTTTCCGCATTACTGTCTCCCTTTGGTGACCCTTTGTTCATGTATTGTAGGAATATTTCCTCTATCTCCATGCAATGGTATGCTATGCCTCGTTGTTATTTCAAAATATGATGTATTACTTAAAGTCTAGATCTTTTTGTTGACGTTTATTTGTTGTGCATGGACCCTTTACTCATTTTCTCTTTTGCTTTAGAATACAAGATGTGGGTATGAGATTAGGACATAACACCCAGGCCAAGAATTGTAAGTAACAAAGTCTAACTGTAAACAACAAATGCATAAGTTTCCTTTTTGGCATTGCTGATCAGAAATCTGATTTCTAGGATGCAACTAGTTTTTTTTTTCAGTGTTTAATGTTTATCTTTTAATTCTTTGCGCATGTGTGCGTGTGTCATATGGAATATTGCTTTTGTTTTCAATCCCAACGTTGTGGGTGCCTTAGTTATTGAGTATAAGATGTCTTTTAAATTCTCAAATTTAAGAAGTAATTATTCTTATAGTTTTGCCCAATCCCTCCTGGAAACTAGAAGTGTATGTACTCGTCTGTTAATGAATTTCCTGGGAAAATAAAAAGATTAATAGTCGAGTATATACACTTTCCCCAAAATGGAATAGGAAAACCCCTTAATGTTCAGGCGAGCTGGCATGCTGCACAACATAAGCCATGATTTCTTTGGTGATTTTCAGCCAAGGCGCATGCCAACTCCCTGGGTATACAAAATTTTGGTTGATAACAAGAGCTTTGCTGAGTGTTCATGCAATGCAAGGTAAATTAATTATGCAATCAGGTTACTCGCAAAGATATATACACAATGGTAAATGGCCATCTAGAACCGTGATGGCAACTCTTAGTATGGATGAAATATGACATGAACAAAATGCTCTATTCTGAATAAATGAGTTATCCATTAAGAGTTATGAGATGGACGAGGAAACCACTAATTATATATTTTGCCACTATATTTTTATCCAATCTATCTATCTACTTCACCATATGCGATCCTTTTTTTGACTGAAAAGGGATTACACAAGGGGGGGACACTCCGCGTCAGAGTAATCAGAAACAACGTGTGAGGTGAAACTAAGGAGTAATACCAATAGGTGTGAACTTCGTACGAACCATCGTGACCACTTTATTGCGGTCCGCAGATTCTTGCAAGTATGAGCATAGCTTGTCTTAAAGGAAGGTTGATGCAAACTGCTAGGTTTAGTGTTGTATCATGAGGGAGGCCACGAGATTTACTCGATCTCCATCTTGTTTTGCAGTTTCATGTAGAATGCATCGACCCATGGCTGCGCCAACAAGGAACATGCCCGGTCTGCAAGCACCAGGTGAGCGATTCTTGGCGTAGTGGTGGCAATGGTGAAATAGTGGACGGTTCTTACATGGTGTAACATGAGCTCCAAATCTTAGCCTACTATATCTGCTAATAAAGAGCCCATGGAGTCGGGGAGTAGTTGTTTTAGTCCCTGCCGAGAGTTTCTGTACATGAGATACTCCATTCTCTGTGATGTTTTATGCATCCAAAGGCTGCTGATGCTTTTCTGGTTTGTTTTCACCATGGCGGTTGAGCGGATCGTTAGGCTGGCTGCCTATATCTGTGGTCAGAGGATACTTGGCCAAGCTCCGTAAGAATCTAGATGGACGATGCATCACTAATCTGCTCCAACGTTAATGATGCGATGATTGGCATTTGCTAGCGGCTTCGAATTCCGGTTTTCGAGTAAATATTTTCGTCTACGTTGTTGGATGTCATACATAACTGGAGCTTTTTGGTCTTCGGATCTGTGATGGGCCGCCTTCTTCGATCGAGAGGCGAGGGCATGGATCTCTCGTGCGCGTAACGTGTATACCAGGTCGAGCTGATCCGTAGAATCAAAATCTCGCACTCCCGTCATCTCCATGTCCCTGCGGTTATTCGGGCCCCTTTCTTTTATACAAAGTGTGATTCGAGGTCCCATCGTACGTACTTTCTCCGTTTCTAAATATTCGAGGGAGTAGATGCCATGCCAGGCCGTTTATTACGGGAACAGAAAATGCATGGATAAGAACATGTACATTGCAAGACACATAAAAAAAGTGTTTACAATAAGTAAACTGATATTTTATTAAACACTGTTTGTAGGCAGGTGTCCTCCGTTTCTAAATACTTGTCGTTGTTTTAGTGCAAACTCATATAAGTAATCACTGATCTTAAGAATATATTATAAGCACCTCCGTAGACACTTTCTATCGTCTTATGCCCAATAAAGGTTGTTTGCTCTCTCCAAAGAAAAGGTTGTTTGGGTGTCGTGCACGTAAAAGTGCGGGAATTTTTGGCAGGGATTCAACTGTTCTCCCTGCCTCAGCCTCTAGCAGACAAACTGACGTCAACAAACACCGGGAATCACATATAATGCTTCCGTCCTGTACGAAGTATTACAACTTTGTCTAATACGTACTGTACACTAAAACGTGTATAGTAGAGTAGTATCAAATGGGTATCGCAAATATATTCGTGTGTAGAGAGTAGTATAGTACTGTCAAGTGTCAACCATCAAGTGGGTACTCGGTTCGGGGTGGTGACCATAGGCCCTGCCCACCCACTCCGCAGAGAATCCAGATCCCGTGAGAGAGCCGATAAGAGTCCGTGGACCCCCTCGTGACATGCCAAAGACCAAAGATCCCTTCAGGCAAATCATCGATATAGGTGCGTCGCCCTCCACTTCCTCCGTTTCCCAATCGCACCACCCACTGTCTAGAACAAGCTACACTCCACTCTTCATCAAATGGATCGCGGCGGAGGCGGCCGTGAGATGTCACGGGAGGAGGAGGAAGCGGAGGCGGCTTCCACCAACCAGAAGACCGAGAGCTTCAAAGGCTGGTGAGAGTGAGACATCCTCTTCCTCCACTCTATCTCTGTGTACTGGCAACAAGCATGACGCTTGTGGTGCTCGCTGTGCTAATTTGCCAGCCATTAGTTGTCGATCTGTTGAGGTACTAGCTCTGTTCTTTGTTCTTTTCATTTTGGTAATAAAGCTACAGCTTAGGGTAGAGCAGTTCGATGCGTCCCAGGTGAGATCTCTGGGCGGGGGGGGGGGGGGGGGGGGGGGGAATGGGGAAAGGGGGTTTCTGACTATAATCCGGTGGTCATGTAAGGCCGAATGCCAAGTTTAAGAGAAAAGAGAGTGTTTTGCACGGTTCGAGATATGTTAGCAGCTTCCTAATTTGTGTTTAAGCTCGCGATTGAATGCATCGGAAAAGTGCGGGTTAAATTCGGGAAGAACAGAACAGCTGTGTTTTTTACGGGACTACACGGTTAGGCAGTAGCTCCGGCAAGGTTAAGCAGAATTTGTGTTGTGGTCGATAACAAAGGAAAGATACACCCTAATAAGGCTGGGTTAAGTCAAAGCATGGCGAAAGCAAGCTGTTAGTTTTCCCTATTGAATGGCCAGCAAATATGGTTTTCCCTTTTTCAGTGCTGCTTAAGTTATCTATTCATTTCACTTTGCTTCTTTGGAACGGGATGGCAGTTGACACTTAGTAGCAGATACCAACTTTATTGCCATATTCGTGCATGCATGTAAACCACACAAACAGCGAATTTGGTCAATTACAACCTAACCTTCGTGTTCTGCTATTCTTCCACTTTAACGAGCTAAATATGTTCCACTTTGATATGTTGAGTTATGTTTATTTTTGATTTGTTGTAAGGTTCATTCGCTTAGTATTAAATAAGATTATCGAAATTCTTGGACATGTTATAAAGTGGATCATTACCATTTACCAGGAATTAAATAGAGTGTTGATCAAATGAAATGAAAAGATCATCGGTCAACTGTGAAAATACTGTTCTCATGTTAGCTCCGGGCCTCTACCTCACATTTTAGTGTCCATATTGATTCTGTTAAAGTGGTTCCTGTTTTACGGCGGGAATATTTTTAGAACATGTACTCAAATACTGATGAAAATGAAAGTGTGTGAGTTACAACTCAGGCTTGTTTTACTTGCTTACATGTGACAAATTTGTGAGTGTATTTTCTCTGTTGGCTAGGTTATTACATAATGCTTATTATTATGTCCAATAAATTCCAGGTCTGCAATAACATATCTTCATGTTATATTGCTATTGTTTAGTTGCAGCTCCAGTAGCAGGAAGAATCTTTACCCTATCGACAGTCCAATTAAGAAACGGAAGTCACAGTATGAGCTCAGTGATACAAGGTTGTCATCGCTGAAATACAAGTTTCAGAACCGATTAACTTGCCAGGAGGATGAGTCCGCAAGAACAGAAAGCTTAGGATGTGGTGACATTTTCATCAACAAGAATTGTGATATGGACATGGTCAATATTGTTGAGGAATTGGACTCTTGTGAGAATACTCAAAGCCTTTTAGGTGGGTGCATTGAAGTGGACTCCATAAATGGAATTGAGAGCCAATCTATGAGAAAAATGTTCAAGGTCCGGGCATCTGCATCCAGCAGCTCAAGCAACAACATTTCTTCTGACGCTTTCAGTTCTTTCGGTAGATCTGGCACCAAAGATACTGACAGCTGGGTGAGGCCGCACCTGGAGCATGATCGCTCAGGTACTATGCTGCAACCATATGATGATGATATTGAGAGGATATACGATGTGATGAATGAGCTCGCAAGTGGCGGTGTCGATGGTTTTTCTGATCGTATCACAAATGAGAGGCTATACTCGAATGGCGTCGAGGATTTCCTGATTTTGCCAGCAGGCAAAACTGGCTGTCATGGTAAGCTGACATTTCATGTACTTTTGCTTGTGTTTTTGCTACCTAGACGTGGATACTAACGTGGTTCATGTGGCAATCAAAATCAGGCGAGAAGAAGAAGCTAACCATTGATCAAGAATTTGAGCAGTACTTTTCAAAGCTCATGCTTTAGCATGACCATAACAAAAAAAATTGCTGTGCTGGAACCTCCAAAGATGCTCTGCATCCCGACTGAGGAAATGCAAGTCATAGCTACTACAGGAGTTAATTGTGTAGGTTAACCTGAATATTGACGGTGCGATGTATATATGCTTTCTCGCTACTACAGAAAGGCTTATCAGTAACGGTCGAAAAACAACATCAGTAACGGTCGGGGCCGCCGTTACTAACTTCGTGTTACTAATGATGGGTATCATCAGTAACTGTCGATACATATCATCAGTGGCGGGCGGTCCGACCCGATCGTTACTGATGTACCATCATCAGTAACGGTCGCTTTGCTACATCAGTGTCGGGCGAGCGACTGACACTGATACATTTTCAGTAATTAAAAAAATAATTAAAACCACAGAAAATACACAGAAAAAATATATATTTGAATACACAGCACAACCCATCACAACACAACACAGGAAATACACAGCCATATCATTTAAAGCATACAAATGTGTATAAAGTCACATCATTTAAAGCATATAAAGAATACAAATGTATCTCTCTTCACGACATTGATTACAAAGTGTCAAAATTTCATAGAAGCATATAAAGAATACAAATGTATCTCATTTCAAGTTTGAAGCTATTGTTGTGGGTGAACCTTAGTCATCACTTGTTCCACGCGTTCGTAGAAGTCCCCACTAGGCTTGATGACCTCATTGTTGATGACATGGGCGAACTCCCTTTGAATGCTATACACGATCCATTTAGATCGGTGTGCCATTGTCATTCGAGGCCGCCAGTACTCTTCCACAGCCGCGAATGACTCCTTCCACTCAGGCTATTCTCCATAAGGATGTGACAGCAGTAGTAGCCACAGTACACACTGCCGGCCGGCTGTTAGTGGCAAGGGAACCTGTGGTTGTGGTGAGCCTCGTCTTTATAACCTTTACCAGCTAATTTTCCCTTGGTCGCCACTTTTCAGGTAGTGTTAATGAGTGATTTGATGGGTTTCCAGTACCGACCTCGAACATCCTTCTTCGGAAGTAGTGAATCGAAGTAGTACACCGCGGACCAAGGCAAACAAATGAGTAGTGTCACCCAATGGTCTCTGTTTTCAAAAGAAACAAACTTTAGTATCTAAGGGTGTATAAGAAAGACCGAATTAGAAAAAACAAACGGTTCCATATATAAAATTCAACTTACTCCAAATTAAGGAAGAAGAGGATAAAGTCGTGGTCCGCGTATTTCTCCACACATGCCACCAAGTATCTAGTTGCCAGGGTTCTTGAGGGATCCTTTTCTGGCTCAAGACCGATATCACTGTAGTTGAACACCGTGGGGTCTAGAATAACTACTTTTTTGACCTCCATTCGCCGCATTTCCTTTATTTGGTAGGCAGACCACAGCCTTCAGATGTTGATATCAAGCTTTTGGCGGTTGAAGAGGTGGAACAGTTCGTTGAACTCCACACCAAAGGTGATAGGGCGTTTCTGAATGTTCCCAGTTTCTTGGTCAAAGAAGCCATAGTCTCGTGGGATTCGAACATTGATTTGTTGGGCATGCTGTTGAGAACCAGCTGATGCTTGCATGTAGAACTGATGAAGCTCTTGCATCTCTCTAGACATCGTAAATAAGCACCCGGTCAAACTCCCTAGCTATGAAATAGGATCCGTCTTCGAATCTCTGGCCTTGACAGGGGTTCTTCATGAGAATGTCAGGCCTATTGTCTTCCCAGACTCCAGTTATGTCAGGCACATAGTGCATCTCATCTTGATTGACATTGGAGGAGTCCTTGATGGTCTTGCCGCCGCACCCCCTCTTTTTATGCCTCCTCTTATTGTTCCATGCCTTTTGCTCCTCTGCCTTGTACTTATCATCGATTTTGCAGCCACCCATGGACTCAGCGGCACCCAAGAGAGAGAAGGTAGGAGGGACGCTTTCAGCCTGTGCCGACCCTGTGGTCTGGCTATCTTTGAGCTGTGGAGGCATCGACATTGCCCGCTCTTCATCTCTGCCGGCATCGATAGGAGGAAGTATCCTAGGGGAAAGGCCGAGCGGCGATTGAGAAGTACCTTTGTGGGCGGAGGGAGATGGAGTCATAGAGGGCCGGCGCTGGTTGTAGAGAGATACCAAACTCCTAGACCACATAATGCGGTAGTTTGGACAACCGCCTATGATATCCACGCCTTCCTCCGGAGGTAGCGGGATAGCATAATCACGATGGCCGTCGACGACGGAATCCACCATCACACTCACTTGTGTGTCATTCATAAGAATGCCGTGCACCAGTGGTGGTTTTTGTCTGGGCATCAGGCGGCCAATGGCGCCTACAGGCTTCCAAGGCTAGTCTACGTGGATACGACATTTCACCGGTGCCTGCACGTAACAAGAAGAAGGCATATGTGTGTAAGATCTTTATTCATGAAGGTAAGGAGTGAAAAAGAGTTTGAAAGGTATGCTTACAAGGATGTGTTGGGAATATGCCCTAGAGGCAATCATGTATGATGTAATTCCAAATGTATTCACAAAGATTATTAAGTTGTCCTTGTTTGAACATCTGATATGTATCATTGAATATGTGATTTGATTGTGGAACTATGTATTCATGTTGTTCATACTAAATTGTCCTTAGTCATTGAGGTTGTGCTGGACACATAACCTAAACTAATGTGAAAGTTGGCTGATGACTCGGTTCCACTTGTCATGGGCATGGTGATGTCATTCCAGCTTACACGGACTCGGCTAAAGAGTTTAGCGAGTCGGACTGACCCATATTGAGATGCAACGAGTAGGTCGTCATTTGCATATCTCAATCAATGTAATCCTTAGACTTGAGGTTATCGCACAATCCGAGGTGTGGATCACCAACTTAGGTTCTGTCAAACATTGTTCCGTAACAGGGCAGTTATAAAGGCAGAGTTCGGGTTGACTGAGAATCAAGCTGTGTGATGTGGATAACCAAGATGGGATTTTGCCCCTCCGACTGGAGAGATATTCTCTAAGCCCTCTCGAGTGATATGATTCGGGAAGCATGGCCATGCGCGACTCGGTTAACTGTTAACCGGGTCGATCGACTAAGAGTTAGTCGGATGAATCGTATATCACAGATCGAGAAGAGAGTTGAACTATTAAAGGGATGACGATTAATCGCCTATAGTTCGACAAGGTATATCGTGAGGCAAAAGGGACTAAGACGTATGTCACATTGGAAGGTACGTCGTCATGACTCGATGGTACTTGGGAGTCGGCACGTTCTGCTAGGAGCCGCTACCGATTGATCGATTGAGAGTCGGACTCCAATCGTGTCCAAGTCGTCATGAGCCTGCTGTTGGGAATATGCCCTAGAGGCAATCATGTATGATGTAATTCCAAATGTATTCACAAAGATTATTAAGTTGTCCTTGTTTGAACATCTGATATGTATCATTGAATATGTGATTTGATTGTGGAACTATGTATTCATGTTGTTCATACTAAATTGTCCTTAGTCATTGAGATTGTGCTGGACACATAACCTAAACTAATGTGAAAGTTGGCTGATGACTCGGTTCCACTTGTCATGGGCATGGTGATGTCATTCCAGCTTACACGGACTCGGCTAAAGAGTTTAGCGAGTCGGACTGACCCATATTGAGATGCAACGAGTAGGTCGTCATTTGCATGTCTCAATCAATGTAATCCTTAGACCTGAGGTTATCGCACAATCCGAGTTGTGGATCACCAACTTAGGTTCTGTCAAACGTTGTTCCGTAACAGGGCAGTTATAAAGGCAGAGTTCGGGTTGACTGAGAATCAAGCTGTGTGATGTGGATAACCAAGATGGGATTTTGCCCCTCCGACTGGAGAGATATTCTCTGGGCCCTCTCGAGTGATATGATTTGGGAAGCATGGCCATGCGCGACTTGGTTAACTGTTAACCGGGTCGATTGACTAAGAGTTAGTCGGATGAATCGTATATCACAGATCGAGAAGAGAGTTGAACTATTAAAAGGATGACGATTAATCGCCTATAGTTTGACAAGGTATATCGTGAGGCAAAAGGGACTAAGACGTATGTCACATTGGAAGGTACGTCGTCATGACTCGATGGTACTTGGGAGTCGGCACGTTCTGCAAGGAGCCGCTACCGATTGATCGATTGAGAGTCGGACTCCAATCGTGTCCAAGTCGCCATGAGTCTGCGGGGTCACACACTTAAGAGCGGGAGCAAGTATTTGGTCGGGTTGGACCCGAACTGGAATTGGGCTGACAATGCGAGTTGGACTCGCAGAGTGGATGGGCCACAAGTGCTAGAGCTCACTTCCACTCGGTATATAAGCAGGGGCGTGGGATGCCGAAGGGGCACGGTTTTTTCACTCTCATGCGTTGAGAACCCTAGCCGGATTCAGTTCAACCGTCGCACCGGACCTAGCAGTCCGCCGCCGGAGCTCCTTCTCGCACGTGTGGATACCGGCAGAGGTGCTGTACGTTCAGCACTTCGACGATCGCGCGATTGGATCGGCTGGATCGGATCGAGGGACTGCACTGCATCAAGGCGCCGCATCGATAATCCGCAACTGCGCGTCTAGTGGTAATCCTCGTGGCCTTCTACCTTGGCTAGATCTTGGGAGTTCGCATAGGAAAAGTTTTTGTTTATCTCTACGCGTCCCTTCAGTGGTATCAGAGCGGTAGCTTCTGGTATTAGGCCCTTGATCGCGCATATGTGATATGCAGTAGGCATTAGATTGGATCTAGTTGCTGTTTTGGTGGTCGGTCTATGAGATAGATCGGTTTTGTACAAGGTTGATTGGATCAATCATACTTGGGGATATGGATGATCTGTTGTCCGTGATCATACTGCTAAGGTCGTGGAACGACATACCCCTACCGGTCGGTTTCCGCCATCGGGGTATACTGTGACACGTAAATCCAGTTGCGGTGATCGAAGATCAAAGAATTTGGTCGAATCGGAACACAGATCGGATCTGGGTAAAATTGTTTTATCCGATGAAGAAATCCATGATCGGACCGCCGGCTTCGCCGTGTCGTAGCGCCTTAGATGTCGTTGCGAGATTCACAACGCCGGTAGATATCGTTTCTATGCATAACTTGTTTTGCAGGATGTTGTGAATGGTATGGCTTGTGTGCAGGTGATGTGTGTAATCCATACGTGATCTGCGTGTCACGGTTTTTTTGTCAGCCGGCTGGAGCCTAAGTGCTGTCATTTATTGTATAACGACCTGCGTGTCGAATTCTCCATGTAATTTCCGTTCACTAGCTAGTGTAGCTATTTGGAGAACCTGGAGGACATGCAATCCGATGTACAAGTCGGCGACATGGAGTAAGGCGGCACGTGACAAGAGTTGGCACGAGTCTACTTACAAGCTTTGTGGAGATGGAGATCACCGTGAAGAGAGCCATACCATTTCACATTATAATTGCTTTATTTGTGTTATTGTTATGTCTCAGTTTTACCTCTATTAGATAGTTGGTAGTTTAAATCTCTCAAAGAAGGTCTAGTCGGTCACCCCGCCAAGTGCTGCACCATCACAAGTTGGACATTCTTGGTAGTGGGCTCATGAAATTGAGGTGCTACCAATTCTTTCCAACTAGGTGGGTTTGAGTCGGACTCTTACAGCGGAAGCACTTGGTAAGCTAGACGAGTCCATCACAACGGTTGTGGGGCTCGGGGCGAGGTAGGTCGGGAGCCGGGGCATGTGATGCCACCCGACTAACAGGAGTCGTATGAGATGCGATTGGCAAGGTGTTGCCTACCTAGATCACTTGGCGGCTAGCGGTGATGCTAAAACTCACTAGTCGTTTTGCTTATTTAGGATCCTGAATCACTTAGTAACCATCGGAGAGATGTTGGTTCTAGTGGGAGCATAAGTATTAAAGCGTTTAATATTCCTGCTCTTTTATGAATACATGTCTTAAGTGTTTTGCATATTTTCTGTTGTAGATCAATGGCACCTAGCAACCTTCCTCATTTGTCCACTTTTGCGTTGAGGTCGATCCTAGAGAAAGATAAATTTAATGGAACTAATTTCACCAACTGGTATCGTAATCTGAGGATAGTCCTCAAGCAAGAAAAGAAGGACCATGTTCTAGACACTCCACTTCCAGATGAGCCTGATGATGATGCGACAGTCGCTGTCATGAATGCCTACCGTAAGGCTAGAGATGAGTCTACGGAAATTAGCTATCTTATGCTTGCACACATGGAACCGGACTTGCAGCAGCAGTTCGAGAATGTTGAGGCCTACAATATGATCGAAAGCCTCAAAAGTATGTTCCAGGCTCAGGCAAAGACCGAGAGGTATCAAGTCTCTCAAGCTTTGCTTGGCTGTAAGCTCAAAGACGGCGATCCACTGAGTCCGCACGTGATCAAGATGACTGGTTACGTGCAGTCTTTGGATAGGCTGGGTTTTTCCATAAGCGATGAGTTCGCTACAGATATAGTTCTGAACTCTCTTCCTAGTGCATATGCTCCGTTCATCTCGAACTATCACATGCATGGTATGGATAAGAAGCTCACTGAACTACATGGAATGCTCAAGACAGCAGAGGCTGACCTCAAGAAAGGCACCAGTCAAGTGTTGATGGTGCAGAATAAGGCTAAGTTCAAGAAGGGTTCTTGGACTAAGAAGAAGAAGGCTAAGTCAGGAGGCAAAACTCAGGACTCTGTCCCGAGCGCTGCCTCAAGGGCTAAGCCGTCTCCTGCAGCTGGATCCACTTGCTTCAATTGCAAGATGGATGGGCACTGGAAGAGGAACTGTAGCAAGTTTTTGGCTGACAAAGCCAAGAGTGGAAGTGGGACTTCTAACTTAGGTACGCTTGTTTGTAATGTTATAGACATTTATCTTGCTGATGCACCTGACAGTTCATGGGTATATGATACCGGATCAGTAATTCACATCTGCAACTCGTTGCAGGGGCTGGTAAGAACTAGGAGCGTGGCAAGAGGCGAGGTTGATATTCGAGTCGGCAACAACGCGAGAGTCGCTGCGTTGGAAGTCGGCACGATGCAACTTCATTTACCTTCAGGATTCTTAATGGAGCTGAATAATTGTTATTATGTTCCAGTGCTTAGTCGAAACATTATTTCCGCCTCATGTTTAATGAGACAAGGTTATGAGTCGAATATTAAGAATAATAGTTGTTCTTTATATTTGAAAGATATGTTTCACGGCTTTGCACCCGTCCAGGACGGGTTATTTATTTTGAATCTTGATAGTGAATCAGTCTATAACATAAATATGAAAAGGTTAAAACCAAATGATCTGAATATGACTTACTTTTGGCACTGTCGGCTTGGTCATATAAGTTGGAAGCGCATGAAGAAGCTCCATGATGATGGACTTTTAACTTTGTTCGACTTGGAGTCGTTCGAGACATGCGAGTCATGCCTACTCGGCAAAATGACCAAGACGCCTTTTGCAAGGAGTTGTGAAAGGGCGTCCGACTTGTTGAAACTAATACATAGTGATGTATGTGGCCCAATGAGCACGACAGCCAGAGGTGGTTATGAGTACTTCATTCCTTCACTGATGATTTGAGTAGATATGGATATGTCTATTTAATGAAACACAAGTCGGAAGCCTTTGAGAAATTCAAGGAATTCCAGAGTGAGGTACAAAATCAACTCGGCAAGAAAATAAAGTTTCTACGGTCGGACCGTGGAGGCGAGTACATGAGCCATGAGTTTGATGACCATCTAAAGAGTTGTGGAATAGTTCCTCAGCTCACTCCACCGGGTACGCCGCAGAGGAACGGTGTATCAGAACGGCGGAATCAGACCTTGTTGGACATGGTACGATCAATGATGAGTCGAACAGATCTACCTTTGTCATTTTGGGGATATTGTCTAGAAACTGCAGCGTTCACACTAAACAGTGTACCATCGAAATCGGTAGAGAAGACACCGCATGAGTGTCATAATTAACGCCGAAAACAAATTAATGCACGTGAACCCTTACCGTAAAATTTTTAACAGGCAGCTGCATTGGCTCAATGCCCGCCCACTCCTCTGGTGTCATGTGTTGACGTGCATATTCTCTAGCACGTTGGTCCTCCAGCATGTTATGCACTGGAGGCACTCTGCTTGCCGCCTCGAGAATTTGGTCATGCTTGCGCCAGACAGACCTTCTTCTTCCCCTCTTTCCCTGCACTCCCTAGCCTATGGTTCAAGGGCTTCCTCGCGCGCAACGCCCTCATACGTTCACTCTTCGCTATGAAGGCAGGGTTAGACGATTCCTTCTTGAATTTTTCCCATTCGGCCTCATCAGTTATCGACGTCCATTTCTTCTTAACGATCTCATAGGGTTTGTCCATCCACTTTCTAGCGGTGGTTTTCCAATTAGCAAGACCATTCCGCACTGCTATGTTGACGGACACTAGGAATCGCTCGCGCCACTCGTCAGTGACTTGGAACCTCCTTGCAACGTCCGCGATGCACGTGTTTCTAACGACTTCGGAGATGTCACTCCACTCGTCGGTGATCTTGCAATATTTACGTGCAATGACTCTACAGGTGGTTGCGAAAGGCCTTCTCTGCCCTCTCAGGCGACTCCGGGCGGCCTCTGTCAGAGTGCCGGGTGACCACGTAACAAAACTCCTTCAAGTTGTGTCTCCCCCTCAGCGTCTTCTTCCTTGGCTTCTTAGCCGTAGAAGCAGTTGGCTGCGGGTTAGTCTCTTCCACCCGTCGCTCGTTGTCGCGCTCTTCTGAACGAGAGCTACCTTCGCCAGAGCTAGGTTCGCCGCCAGAGCTGGCAATTTGCTCTCCCGATGAAGACTCTTCATCGACACGATGTACCTCCTCAGGAGCTATGTCCTCAAGAACTGATTTCTGACTACTCTTGCCCATTTCGTACCTATGCCATCAAAACCATCAAATATATATCGGCCGAAAATTTCGGCATGACCTATGCTAAAAAACTAGAACTTTTTTGCAACTAGGAGCTCGAAACCTGCATAAAAACCTTACCCACATATGTACCCCCTCGGCACGATGGCCGGCCCCTTCTCCAATGACCCGACACGATGGTCGGGCCCACAATTCACATAAATGAAGCACTTTCCAAAGCAAAAATTCATATACAACATGTATATAGCATATAAACAACATTTATATAGCACATAAACAACATGAAATAGCCCATATACATGGAATAGCTTTCAAACAACATCGATATAGTAATGTCATAAAAGAATTAATTACAATAACCCATATACATGGAATAGCTTTCAATGAACAACATGTATAAATTCTAAACCCAATTAAATCCTAACCCCAATTAACAACATTTAAACAACATGTATATCAAATTCCATGTAGGGTGCTCTAATTTGATAGCAACTAATTTTATAGGGTGCTCTAATTTTATAGCAACTAATTTTGACAGAAACTAATTTGACAGAAACTAACCCTAACCCTAACCCTAACAGCGGAGGAAGAGGGGAGCAAGCGCACCTGGGGTCGGGTCGTCACGGAGGAAGACGGCGCAGGCTTGGGGACGGCGGCGCAGGGTCGGGTCGTCGCGGAGGAAGACGCCGGCGCGGGGTCGGGCGGCGCGGAGGAAGACGGCATAGAGTCGGGCTCGGGGTCGGAGGAGGGCTCGGGGACGACGACGCGGGCTCGGGGAGGGCGGACGGAGGAGGGAGACGACGGCGCGGGCTCGGGGCGGCGCGGGGTCAGGGACG
The DNA here is from genome assembly GCF_000005505.3 of Brachypodium distachyon. Lineage (NCBI taxonomy): Eukaryota > Viridiplantae > Streptophyta > Magnoliopsida > Poales > Poaceae > Brachypodium > Brachypodium distachyon. The sequence continues at coordinate 65,757,463 of NC_016131.3, read as the reverse complement.
GCGGCGGCGGCGGCGCGAAATTTCGGCAGGGCTTCGCCTCTCCTAGGGTTTTGCCCACAGCTGGTCGCTCTGTATGTTGAGGACGCGCGGGCGGAATAACCGTAAATTTTGCTAAGTGTTCTCTTATATACCCGACACTGATTAGTAACGGTCGGGTAAGGGAGCTGACCATTACTAATGATCCTTCAATCATTTGTAACAGTCGCGCTAGAAAGCGACCGCCACTGATGTTCTCCTATGTGCAATGCCCAACTACTCATCAGTAACGGGCGCGTAGAAGGCTGACCGTTACTGATAAGTATAGGCACTCATCAGTAACGGGCGCATAGCATCCTGACCGTTACTGATGAGTATAGGACATGGACTCCATTTGTCTAGTATTTGTACATCATGAAATTCATGTATTTAAAGTTTGATGAATAAATTCATGCATTTCTCTAGTATTTGTGCTAAATTAAATTCAAAAAATTCATCACATGCATACACAAAAGTACAAAGTTTGCATTCAAATTCAGTACAAGTACATTACAATGTGACTACTAGTGCTTCTCCTTCCTTCGGTAAGTCATAACTTGATTCCTCGCAGAACTGCTTCTGAGGTACGATTTTTGTGGTATTTTCTCGCTCTCGCTCCCATCACTTCTTCTTTTCCCTCCCCTTTTCCTCGTTAGTATCGTGCGTTCCACTTCTTCGTCATCTGCGGCGGTCGTCGGATCATGGAAACCTTCGTAGTCTTCTTGTGAAGTAACTCCGTCCACTCCAACAATGCTTCTTTCCCTCTTCTTACTACGACGCGGACTTTATTTGCCGGGTCGTATATGTAGAATACCTGCTTGCATTGTTTAGCAAAGACCCATGGTTCCTCTCTTGCCGGGATTTTTCTCACGTCAACTTGTTCACGAGGGATCTCAGGAGGTAGCACCATCGTCGTGAACCTGTGACTTTCTTCTTTGTCACCTTTGGTCCATCTTACACGGAACATTGGATCTTTGTGATCGAGTACTCCAATTCCCAGATCTCCTCGATAACGCTGAAGAACGCTTTGGTTTTGCTGTTGTCATCGGTCGCGGTCTCAGAAGTCATGATTACACCACTATTTTGATACGTGCTTTTACGGTCCTGAGATGCAGTGTAGAAGTTATAGCCGTTGATCGCATATGATTGCCAAGTAGAGACGTGGTAAGCAGATTCCCGTGACAAACATGCAACCGTCTCTTCTAATACATTGGTCGTCTCCCTGCCGTACCAATAATTTTATTATGCTCCCAGTGGATCAAGACTTCTCCTCTTTTAGGGTTTTCATTTCGCAGTTGTTCCATGTGCATTTCCTGATAAGACCGGCAGCAATCGACAGTTTGCAACACAACCAAATGTGCTCTTTCAAAGTCAGCCTCCCTTCCTCTTCCATAGACATTAAGGAATGTATGTCTAAGGCCACCTTCGCCATCGAGCTTGCCTTGTGCCGTGAATCGGAAACACCTATTGATTTCTCATCGGCCAACCAATCCGTGCAGAACTAGATGCACTCTTCTGCCCTAAAGCCTTCCACGATGCTACCTTTCGGACGCGATCTGTTATGAACGTAGCGCTTCAGAACCCCGTTGTATCGTTCAGAACCATACATGTTATGCAGGAACGAGGGCCCTAGGGACAAGATCTCATCGCATATGTGGATCATTAGATGGACCATGATATTGAAGAATGATGGAGGGAAGAACATCTCGAGCTCGCACAGAATCTGTATCATACTATCCTTCAATATCTGGCATCGTCTAACGGTGATTGACTTCTGCGAGATGCTGTCAAAGAAGTCAGAAAGCTTCATGATTGTCTCCCTTACGTGCGGCTTCATGATACCTCTGATTGCAACTGGAAGTAACTGAGTGAGTGTGACATGGTTGTCGTGAGACTTCATGCCAGATAGCTTGTGACTCTTCATGTCAACTAGATGCTTGATGCTCGACGAGTAGTTCGATGGGACTTTAATGCCCTGCAGGCACTGGCACATCCTATGCAACTCGTCTTTGTACAGGTTGTAACATGCAAGACGACATCGCGTGGTCACCGTCACGAAACCATTTTTGTCGGTTGCCGACACTTGATCTTTGCCCCACAACTCTTTTCTGATAGACATAAGTTCCAGGTCTTTCCGTGCATTGGGTCCATCTTTCGTCTCCTCTGGAATGTTCATCAGCAACCCCAGCACGTTGTCGCATACATTTTTCCCCACGTGCATGACATCTATGCTTTGGCGGCATTTTAAATGTGCCCGGTACTCCAGGTCCCAGATTACGGACCTCCTTTTCCACACAATGCCTTCAGGTTCCTTATATTTCTTCGCAGCAATCTTTCCGGGGACAACTTCAAAATCGTTCACAATTTCAAGGATTTGCATACCAGACTTCTCCTTCGACGCTGTCCCGTGCTCCGTCTTCCCATTGAACCTTTCCTTGTCATCCCTCCAAGGGTCTTTAGCATCCAACCACTTTCGGTGGCCCATGTAAACAATTTTGGATGAAGCGGGTAACTTTTCCGATGTCGTGTTTTCCCCGCACTTTGTACAGGCCTTGTAGCCATGTGTCACCTTCCATGAAGTATTTCCATTCGCGGGGTAGTCATGCACGCATGACAGAAGAGTTGCTTTCATGGTGAAGTATTCCCTCCTGTTTGCATCCCAAACCACTCTGCCAGGGTTCCAATGCTGCTTCAGCTCATCCTTTACTAGCTGCAGATACACATTTAGGTCAGCTCCCGGCTGCTTTGGACCCTGTATGAGCATGCACATGTGGATGTATTTTCTATTCATGATTAACCATGGAGGAAGGTTGTAGACAAACAAGATCATAGCCATGTGTTGTGCTTGTTGTTCATGTTTTCGAAAGGATTTATCCCGTCAGTGCTGAGACCAAGATTCAGATTTCTGGGCTCTGCCCCGAAATCTAAAAATGCCGTGTCGAAGTTCCTCCACTGAGTCCCATCGGCAGGGTGTCTTAGGACCCCAGCTTCCTCCACACGGTAGTGCCCGTCAGGATCGAATGCAGCCTCCGCCGGATCTTAATAGACGAGATACCTCGCATCCTTAACGTTCTGCATCCAACGCTCAACTCGGCCACCTGCCGTAAGATACCAGACAGTCTTTGCCGGCCTGCCCTTCATCACTTCTTTCCCATCGTCTTCGCCACCTCTGGCGTTTTTCTTCTTGTATCTCGATGCACCGCATATGTGGCAGCTCTCATGGTTCTCGTACTCTCCAATGTATATCATGCAGTCGTTTGGACATGAATGATGTTTCACGCAATCTAATCCAAGCAGGCATGTAATCTTCTTCGCCTCGTATGTGCTCTTGGGCAACTTGTTTGGCTGTGAAAAAACCGAAGCAAGGTAACTCAACAAGTCCGTGAATCACTTGTCTGACCAGCATGATGTTGCCTTCAGCCTCAAAATTTCGTGCGTCACTTCGAGCACGTTGTTTTCTTCGCCAGCTCCATCATACAAGGGTGTGTTTGCGTCCTTCAACAATTTTTTGAACTAAGCAGATGCTGCCTCATCTTCGGGATCCTCCAGCTGGTCCCGTAGGTACGGGTCATCTAGCATTTCGGCAATCCTGCCACGTGGAGCTCCTTTACCTTCCACATTAGCCTCCTCATCGACCCTTGTTTCTTCCTCGGAATCATTCGCCAGATCATACCGCAGGACATCATCATCTTCGCTACCCCTACCGACATCAACCGCATCCTCCCCGTGACAAATCCAGCGAGAATAACCTTCCACAAAACCCGATGCCAGCACGTGCATCTGAACATCTTCAGGCTTCATCATGCATGTGTTTCCACATTTGCGACATGGACAACGCATCATCACAAGTCATTTTCGTTCCATATCACCTTTCGCGACTCTAAAAAAGACCGTCCATTCGGTTATCCATCGAGCATTGATTCTTTCCTTGGCGTACATTCAAGAACGGTCCTTCGATCTACAACACAATACACAAGAAAACACAAAGCAAAATAGTTAGCCGGCCTAATCATTAACAAGAGGATTAAGGTGTTAATTAACCGGGGCTAACTAAAAATTTGAAATTAGAGACAATTGGAGATAAATTGGAGGCCGGCGAGAAAGATCGGGAGGGAGAGAGAGCTTGCCAGGGAGAGGGAAGCTCCGGGCGACGAGGAGGAGGCCGCATTTTGGCCGGCGGCCGGAGCTCAAAAATTTGAAATTGGGGAACTTCGGAGAGAAATTGGAGGCCGGCGAGATAGATCGGGAGGGAGAGAGAGCTCGCAAGGAAGAGGGAAGCTTCGGGCTCGAAGATCGGAGCTCGCCGGCTGCCAGAGCTCCAAAAATGGAGCTCGCCGGCCATGGAGATGGTGGCCGCCGGCGCGGGGGGGAGAGAGGACGAAGGAGAGGGAGGAGGCGCTACCTGGTGGGCTCGCCGGCGGCAATGGCGGCTTCGGGCAGCGGTTCACCGTCGCGGAAGGAGAAGGGGCCGCAGCTGGTCCGTTACGACGCGCAACGCGACCAGCTCGGCTCTGGCCGGCATATTTGAACCGCAACGATCATCAGTGGCGGTCAGGACTTGGGCGACCGTTACTGATAATAGTGGGTACATCAGTAACGGTCGCGTTAGGACGACCGTTACTGATGCGTGGTTCATCAGTGGCGGTCGTCTCTTGTCTCTCGCGAGGTATGATGGTTCATCAGTGGCGGTCGCGCGAGGCGACCACCACTGATGTATGGCTGGGCGGGGACGGGGAGACCCCGCTCTGTTCATCAGTAACGGTCGCGCTAGACCCGTTACTGATGTGCCGTTACATATAGACCGTTTTGTAGTAGTGTCTTTTTCTCAGTGTACCTTGAGTAGCCATCAAATCTTGCCATTAGATGTGTGTGTGTATTGTGCATAAAAACACGTGTACCTTGAGTGGCCATGAAATCTTGGCATCAGAAGTTCGATATCTTCTTGTCTAAGGAATAAGTAACATGTTAGAATATAGTATTGTCTCGGCATTTAGAAATTTGCTATGAAAATTTTGAGTGTGAAACACGCCAATTGCAGATATGCAAGCCAGTTCTACAAAATCTGTTATGGTTTCGCTTGAAACCATTCTAATGTTATTTTCCTCCATCAGAGAGTGGGGACAAAGAGAAAAATTGATGCTTACCATGACACATGTGCATCATGCTTGACCAAGGTGTTCAATTAAAAAAAAACTATTTAATCAGTGTCTATTGATTTTTCTTTTCTCCATTTTTTGTGAGGACTCTATATCTAATTGTCTTATGACTCCATAGCATTGCACAAACATTCCTGCTATTCGTACTAACTCTTGAGTCTCGACGTGCTAAAATGTAGATTTCTTTTAAAAATACTCCCTCCCATACATAAAAAGTATTGCCCATTTTTTACTAAGTTATTACAAATTTTGTACTAAATGGAAGACACTTTTTATGAATCGGAAGGAGTATGATATTAGAAATATCATTACCAATTCATGGTCTTCGTTAGCGTCTAGAAGTCGACTGGTATTTGAAAATTACTGGTGTGATTAAGAGAGCGGAAAATTTGACTCTCGGTGTTAAGAATCGAGATTCAACTAAAGTCAATCTTACTGTCTTTATACACTAGAGAAATTCAGTGCTAACGGAAATTCAACTAAGAGCCTTTGTACACCAAAACGTTTAGTGCTAACATATATCATATATAAGGTCAGCTTAAAATAAAACATGTTATTTTATCGTCGTATAAAGATACGGTGTCGTCGCACGGGGCTCCGACACCGAGGGTGCGCCGACACCCCTTTTTAGGTAAGGCAGTGGGCTACGGGGATCGCTCCGGCGATTGCCGGCGGGACCAATGCAAAGCGCAAAAAGACACCCTAGACACTACTCACGGGCACATGCACACGCTTTTTAGCCAGGTTCGGGCCACCTTGCGGTGTAAAACCCTACGTCCTGCTTGTCTGAGCTTATATTACCGAGTAATCAGCTGTTTACCGGGTTGCCGGAAAAAGCCCCGGGACGATCTATTTTTGGCTAAGTGTTTTCTTTTCCTACTTTGGGCTACCACTGAAATCAACACTAGACTGAACTGGAACCGGAACTGAACTCAACCCTTTGACCGTGGGCGGGGGTCCTCCTTTTATAGCCAACGGGATACCACAGGTGCCACGGTGCATGGTTTACAAGTGGCGAGCAAGGAGCTAGGGCAACTCCTCCTCGCCGCGCTGGTATGCATGCATGAATGCCAACTCTGCTGCTAGGGGTCTAGAGCTTAACAAGTAGGATTGGACAGCCACTGTTTGCCTGACTAGACGGGTAACTTCCCTCCTGTCGGCTCATTTAATGCGCCGTGCGCTTCACTCCTTGCTCTAGCAAGTCTGCATACTGAGGCGTCTGGCGCACGCCCACGTGACGCCGCTGCTCTGCCCGCTCGGCCCCGCCCTTACGGCGGGGGCCTGCGCCCGGGAACCTCTCCTTCTGGCAAGTGACTTCCCGGGAGGTGTCCAGGCGGGAATATTTCCGCCGGGCAGCCTGTTCGCTGCCGCTCGGGGCGAGACCCTCCCGGGAATTCAGCGATGCGACCCACGCGCGCGCAACGGTGGCACCCCAGGTGCCATTGGTGCGACATACGGTAAACAGTGAATATGCCATCGTGCATCATGAAACTTTTGTCAATCGTTTTTTTTTGTGGATACAACTCTTGTCAGTCGTAACCTACATTAACCGCTTGTGGTAAGCCTTGACTGCCAATCCCGTAGCTTGATTCGGTGCGGAGAGTTTGTATTCCCCGAGCAGGCCACCGCCACAATTTCACGGCTCCGGTGCAGTTCTTCCACCCCAACACTGTGGATCTCAAATTCGCATCTCGTCTTCCACACGCCGCAAACACCACCTCACTAGTCCGTCTCCACAACGAACGTGCACCACTTCTCTTGGTCTTTATAAGAGTAAATATATAAATTTATTTTTTCTCCTCCAAAAACATCTTCATAGTTACATACCTAAAAAATTCAAATAGATAATCAGGTTTGCTATATCTAAGTTTACTAAATTTTAGTTATGAACAAGTTGATTGTTTAGTCATTGGATTTGGATCGTGATTTAAGATTAGGAACGAACGATGGAGAGAAGGAGTATGAATCACGTCCAGATACTGACCCGACAACGGTGATACTATCAAATGAGATTTAAGCCTTTTGCTTATAACAGACTTATAAAATTAAATATTTCTTCCATGGTTCAAAAAATGTATTTTAATGCATTTGGTTTGTATTTCTTTTAATAATTTTATAATGTTGCGTTCTTTAACATTAAATATTTTCAACGGTTGAATTTGTTTTTTTATCCACTTTGATATTTGGAATGCCTGCAAGCAGGTTATACTAATCAAATGTTTCACGCAAGTAAAAAGCACATAGAGTTGGATTATCAAGTTAGGTCTTTACAAGAGTAAATATATAATTATATTTTTTTGCTTCCAGAAACATCTCGATACTTAAATATCTAAAATGATCAAATAGATATCGGGTTTGCTATATCTAAGTCGCCTGATTTTTAGTTATGGATAAGTTGATTGTTTAGCTGTTGGATCTGGACCACGTTTTAAGATTAGGAACGAACAATGGAGAGAAGATGACGTCCAGATATTGATCCCACAACTTAACTTATTACCACCGCCGTTACGTCCTAAGGTGCTTTTCTTGGACACCTTCGAAATGCATACTTTGACCCTCAATCGTCGCCGCCGCTTCTCATGATCAGGTAAAATTAATTTGCTCATCAAAAACACAAATACAAATACAAAAGGCCTGAACAAATGCACATCTAACAACGATGTATCAACTTGTCTTAGAATTAATCCGTATAACAAACAACTTATATGCAACAATTACGACATCTGATGTGAGTTTGTACTTCTTGCATTCATGTATTCTTAAATGTGTGGTAGCTAACCTGGTTGACTTTCCGATCAAATTGGTGCTTGTGTAGGACGCGATTAAAAAGATGTTGAATCCAAATTCGAAGGGTCAGATGCGTTATATCGCACATGTGTATCTAAAAGAGTCGGTCGTCAACTGCAAGGATATTAATAGTTGACCCGATTCGACGAGGTTTGCAGAAAAATAAAGAGCTGCATCCCGTTTGCGTGCAAACAATACAGATCTCTTCCACTGCATCACCATGAGGGCTCCAGCTCGTTGCTAAGTTGGTTGGATCTGCGTTGGAAACGATGTTGTAAAAAATTCAAAAAAATCATTTCATGAGCCGTGGTTAAAAACCGAGAAAATAGACAAATTTTACAAACACATAAACAAAATGGAAAAATTGGCCACAATACACCATTATTTTTTGGCCTTTACCGAAACACACCGCCGGACTGCGTCTTTACTCAGTACCATTACAATGTCATGGTCACTTGCCACAACACACCGGCTAGTCCAAAACATAAATTTTGACTCTTTTTTCTTTTTGAATGACGTTTTTTGCTTTGGGCAATGATGGTTTTGAATGGTTTTTTTTCCTAATTTAAATTTTGGCCCCAAACGACAGCACGCGTGTCAACTCTGGACATTATTTGATTACAAAATTGGTTAGCAATTAGCATCAAGTCGAACCTTAACAGTCCGCATAATCATAGGTTTAAAATTCAGGCATATATTCCAAATTGAACACATGTTTAACTCATAAAACAGTTTAACATAGCAGCCCGCTAGGTTTCGTTGACGCTGTTGCACTCTGCGGGAGGAGAAAGGACAAGGGGAGAAGAAAACAAAGAAAAGCATTAGGAGGTATCGTGGAAAAACTGAAACTTTCCGTTTTAGGCCAAGTGATGTGTTGTGGAAATCTGGCAATTGTAATGGTACTAGGCAAATGTAATGGTACTAGGCAAATGCACAATCCGGCAATGTGTTTCAGCAAAGATGGAAAATAACGGTTTCTTCTGACCAATTTCCTAATAACAAATTCTAGTTGTAAAGAAGTCGAAGAAAAAACGCCTAATGAGCCATGCTTAAAAAAAGTGGAAATAAACAAAGTTTTCAAATGCTTTTTTTTTTTGCTTTGACACCCAAAAACATGTTCTTTTTACATGATTTTTCTAGAGGATCATTTTTACATGAACTGTGAGACTACTTCTATGGATGGCCATCAGGCTGGGCTTTTTCAAAAGCCCGAAAGCCCAACGGGCTTGGTCCGAGTGTGCCAGACCCGGCACAAAACTTACCGGGCTGGTGCCACGCCTGGGCTTCATCCTTGTGAAAAATCGGTATGGTCGACTAGAGGGGGGTGAAATAGGCGACTAACAAATTTTAACTTTCTTTTCCTTTTTTTGAAAGATACGAACACTTAATCCTGAGGCTCACTAGATTTTCTAAAGTGAATGCAACCTTAGTACGAAGTGCAATAGCCGAAGCAACAAGATAACTTGCAAGAATGTAAAGGGGGTGAAATTTATACCACACGTGAGACGAAGTTTTGACTCAGAAGTTACACCTTTTGAGAGGTGTACGTCTCCGTTTGAAGGAGTGCTCTACCATAAAGGTAGAGACGTCACAAAGGCTCACTCTCCTCTCACAACACCACAAAGGTGAGGTGAGCTCCACTAATGGTTCCTTGAGTGCGAAGGGCGGACCCTTACAAACTTGACCGGGTACCACTCCACAAAGCTTGGAGGCTTCCAATCCAATCCTCGAGCTCGTCACATCAAGGAGGAGCACGAGGCAACTGCTTCCATATGGGGTTCCCAAAAACCCAAGAGAAACGAAATCCAATAAGCAAACGAGGGAAATCAACGTTTTGACTTGGTGAAACCCTAGATCTAGCTCTTCTCCTCCAATTCTCAAGGGGGAAGCTCTATGGAGGGAGATCTAGAAGAAATTGACTTTTGGTGTTCTTGAGAGAGTGGGTCGTTCTTGGCTTGAAGCTCGGGCAAAACACCCGTTTGGGGACGAAGGGGTATTTATATGGGGTCCCCAAAATCGAACCGTTATGCACTGAAAATGCAGGTGCCGGAAGTTCCGGCTCTCGATCGGAAGTTCCACATTTTTCCCGAAAGTAACCGAGAGAACCCGAAGGTTCAGGCGGAAGTTTTGGCGGAACTTCCGGCCCCTGTAGAGCCAGAGTACACAACACAGTTCAACATGGAAATTGGTTTTTGTTTCTCTTTCAATTTGGGTAGGCTTTTGAGTGGGTGCGAAACATATGTTTGTGTACGTGAAAGTGATTCACCCATTACTTTTCTTTGTGGATTCCCGCTTAATAGTAGTACGGCTGTCTTACGACTCAAATCAAACCGAAAAAGCCGCTAACACCACTACGCTTTTTTCCGTCTTGAGGGTCCACTCATCGTCTTGTGCCAAGTTCTTATAAAATCCAAGACGCTTAGCACATGATTAGATATCACAAAATGTTGTCATCACCACCAAAACCATTTAGGAGAGAAAATGCCCTTGCACCTTGGGCCGGCCCGGCACGACCCGTTTATATTTTTTCAGGATTTACTCATTTTTGGCCCATTAACCTTTTCAATTGTGGCCCAACCCACCATTTTTCCCCTTTTAGTACATCATTTGTTGTTGTTTTGACCTAGTTTAACCATTTTCCCCTTTTATTTCTCTGATCTCGCCTAGCCCAATTTTTATTCAATTTTTTATCTAATCTGGCCCAGCCCAACATTTTTTCCAATTTTTTCACTGATCTGACCAATGTGCTGAGGCGGGCTTCATTGGGCCCAAGCCGGCCTGACCGGTCTCCATATTGACCGGGCTTGAGGGGGCTGGTTCCGGGCTAGGCCCGGCCCGTTAGCCATCTTTTTTTTTAGAATACTTCATGCGTCTCATACTCTCATTTTTTTCTTTCTACCTTCCCTCCCTGGGCCCTGGGCCATCTCGCTGCCGAGCGCCCCAACCCCGTCTTTCTCCTCGCGCGAGCGCCGCCACCCCTCCCTCCCCATCCCGCTGCCGAGCGCCCCAGCCCCCTCCCTCCGTCGCTCGTGTCCTCTCCAATCACTTGGAGACATGGGGGAAGTGGAGAATAAGCTCGAGGACTATGAGGTCAAGAAGGAAGGCGAGGCTGAGATCCTCATGCTCAAGAGCAACGCCGTGTTTTTCAATCCCGTTCAGGTATCTTCGTTCTTTTTTTGTTGTTGTTTTCTATACGTTCTAGATCAGGGATTAAAGTCCTTTGTTAACCTGTGGGCTACAGCGATTGCAGGGCTTTGGTTTTAACATTTGCACTGTATATATTACTACAGTCACATCCTGTCTTCTGCCTGATCGGTGTGTAGCTATTCTGGATCTTTGAGTTGCCATGGAATGTAGCTTTCCTTTATGGAATAAGTACTATTTTTTGATAGTTGATAGTATCAGGTCAAATAGAGACAAATGATACTAAGGCACGGTTGATATTAGCTATTGTTTTAAAGTTAAAAGGAAAACCACATTCCATTATAAAGTTATGTAGCGATCATTCCAGTTAACCATCATGCACAGTTATGTAAGTTCAATTTTACTGCTTTGATTAGGTGCACAACAGAGACATGTCAATTGCTGTTTTAAGGACCTTTGTTTCCAAGCGCAAGGAAGAGCATGAGGCACAGATGAACAAAAGGAATAAGTCACAGAAAAAAGGAAATCATAGTGAAACATCCGTTGTAAATGAAGAAGCTGTTTTAACTAGCCAGCATGATGAAATGGATGTTGTTCTTGAAAAGGAGCCAAATCAGGCCACGGATGAAATAGAGGGTCCGTCAAAAGAAGCAACAAAGACACCTTCCTGGAAAGTAACCAGAGAGCTTAAGGCACCAATTGTTCTTGAGGTGAGGTATCTCTTACACATGAAAGATGCAGTACCTATTTCTGCGTGAAGTTTGAACCATAAGGATATCTAATCAAGTCTCTGTCCTCATATTAACACTACCTGAAATCTAATTGCATGGACAAAACCAAATGCAGGCTTTGGCTGCTTCTGGGTTGAGGTCTCTCCGTTATGCTCGTGAAGTAGATGGATTAGGAAAGGTAGTTGCTCTCGACAATGATAAAGGTAACGACACAACTTTCTAACTTCATCATTTCTAGTTATGGATGCTACTGTGCTTGCATTCAATGTGGTTTTCTTTTCTTCAGCTTCTGTTGAAGCTTGCAAGAGGAACATAAAGTTTAACGGGGCTTCTGCTGTTAGTAAGGTGGAAGCTCACTTGGCTGATGCTCGAGTTTACATGCTCACCCATCCAAAAGAATTTGATGTGGTAAGGCTTCTAAATATTTCCAAAGTTAACTCTACCTTACCCCTAGACTTTCTAAGATGGGACCATTTTCTGTGTTATAAGAAATGCCAGCGTGATAAATTCAGCCTTTTTTTATTGGATAGCTTTGATTGGAAGCATGCATCTGATTAGTAGGTTATAACAGTTGTACTCTCCCTTTTGTCATGTCTCTGGAGATTTTTGCCAACACCTTTTTTGTGGATTTGTTTCCTTCACCTGTTTTTGGATTTTATGTGCATTACTCGGCAGAATATTCAGTATGGACCAAATCCAAGGTTCTATCTTTTGGAGTATTTGGAATTTATGTTGCAAGGATCTTAGGTGGACGTTGTTCTTGGTCCAAAGGCTCAAAATAAATCTTTAAACATGGCACTGGATCATCGCATTAAGTATAAATGATTGATAGTTTGATACCATAATTTTACAGATTAATGTTATTTAGCCTTACACCATATTTGTTTTGTTCTCTTTATTATCTTTCTTGCAAGTTCACATTTCTTGATTGTTTTTTAGGTTGATCTTGACCCCTATGGGTCACCATCTGTGTTCCTCGACTCAGCTGTACAAGCCGTTGCTGATGGTGGGTTATTGATGTGCACAGCCACTGATTTGGCAGTTCTGTGTGGAACCAATGGAGAAGTTTGCTACTCCAAGTATGGGCATCACTTATGAAAAAAAAAAGTTCAATCTGAGTACGTCTTTGTCTAAGTTGTAACAATTTATTCTGTTACACAGGTATGGCTCCTATCCAGTCAAAGGCAAGTATTGCCACGAAATGGCTTTGAGAATCCTCCTTGCCAGTATTGAGGTACGCACAGAGCAAATTCTGAGTTATTTTCAGTCTGAACCTTTGATAGGCTGAACCATGATCAGTGGACTAGCTATCGTAAAAGGCTATCATTAAACATATGTTACCTCTTACCCAATCAAACAATTCGCAATTTCAATATCTCTTGAGGTACTATATTTTAGATTCAGTTACTAGCTTATGCTGATTGATCCGTAAATTCAACTCTAGTTCCCTCATCCTTTATGTATCTTAAGTCTTGATTTGCTTACCATTTTCTCTTTACACCAGAGCCATGCAAATCGGTACAAGAGATATATTGTGCCTGTTCTCTCTGTGTTTATGGATTTCTATGTCCGTGTTTTTGTTCGAGTATTCACGTGAGTATTTTTTGCCTTGCTTTATATTTACTTCTGTGTAATTTACTCTGTTCTTTTCAATATTTGGTCAAAGAACTTGGTGAATTTTCTGATTCAGCAGTATATTTGGATTTAATTGCAGGTCTGCAAGTGAAATAAAGAATACTCCCCTCAAACTTTCTTATGTATATCAATGTGCTGGTTGTGATTCTTTCCATCTTCAGTGCCTTGGGAGAACGGTTACTAAGGTATGTTTTGCGTACCGTTCATCCCTTCAGTATATTTTTCCTCAATTCTACTTGCCAGTCTGAAGCTTACCTTTTCATTGATCTTTCTGTATGAACTGAAGAATAACAGCGTAAAGTATGCGCCTGGTATTGGTCCTGTTGTTCCTCAAGAGTGCAGCGACTGTGGAAAGAAATTTAATGTGGGTGGACCAATATGGTCAGCTCCTATTCATGATCAAGATTGGGTACTTTCTACACTGACAGATGTTAGGTCAATGAAGGACAGATATCCTGCATACAACAAAATTACTTCAGTTCTAACTACTGTGTCGGAGGTATTGTCATGGCTGTTATCTCTCTTTTCCCAAGCTGTTATTGTTGATGTGCATGTGATTATGCAAACTGATCTCTGGTTTCTTAGTGTTATTATCTTCACCAGATTGATGATACTCTTTAGAATATTAAACCACGATCTATGAATTCAAAGAGTTTGTAAGCAAGGCTGATGCTTGAATGAAATATTAATCATGATTCATAAAGATAAAGAAACAATGATATCTGAAGACCCAAGCTATAATTTTGCTGTCCAGTAAATTGGTTATTCCAGCTACAAGTAGTAGACCATTTCCTGGCTGGTCAGTAATTTTCCTTTTCCTTGATAAAAGATGTAGCTAGTAAATTTGCAGTGAGTTTAACCAATATTTGTGGGATTTATAGAAATTTAGACTATATGGCTGAGCATTTGTTGTTGCGTCTGGTTCATATTTTGTGGAGAAATAATTATATGCAGTTGATGAATTATTATATATTCTGTTTAAATTTGATTCGTCTTTTTCTTATTATGCAGGAATTGCATGACATTCCATTGTTTTTTAGTCTCCATAACATATCTGGTACTGTTAAGTGCACATCTCCGTCTTCAGTTATGTTCCGGTCTGCAGTTATAAATGCTGGATATCAGATTTCAAGCAGCCACGTTAATCCGCTTGGGCTCAAATCGGATGCCCCTTGGGATGTTATTTGGGACATCATGCGCTGCTGGGTAAATATTGATTGTTACTTTTGGTCATAACTTTCATTCAGCATATAGACTCAAGTAGTGTACCCTATAGGGTACTTTTATCTTCCTAACCTTTTGGAATACTTCAACCCAGGTGAAAAATCATCCTATCAAGGAACAACCACGTGACTCTCCAGGCACGGCAATACTTTCAAAATCGCCAAAACTAGAAGTATGCTATTTATTGTGATTAAAATGCCCCCATGTGCTTTTCACCGCACACGACAAAATTGCTTCTTTTTTTCACTCTTCATTTTGTGTTTTGATAGGCAAGTTTCTCTCGAGCAGTTGCTGCCCTCAGCAAGGCTCAGGCAAAGAAGGTCAAGCGGTTTCTTCCAAACCCAGAAAGTCATTGGGGTCCGAAGGTCAGGGCAGGTAGGAAGATTACTAGTAAGCACATCTCTCTGCTAGGGGCAGAAGCTATCAACGGAGCTATCAGCCACGAAGATGGAAATGGAGTCTTGACAGAAAAACCTGCTTCACATATTGGAGAGACTGTTACAGATGAAGAGAGGGAACCTTCAACCAAACGCCAAAAAACTGGAGATGGCGAACTGGCCGGTGAACCTTGATTGGCATGGTCTCGTTAAACTTTTGTTTGTTAATCTTTATATCGCTCTCATTGTTTGATGGTTGTGAGCTGACTGATCATTGTCACCTCTTGGTGAACTGTTTTTGGCAACGAATTTTGATCGGGACAATTTCACTTGAGATTGTTATATGTATTTGTGTCCATAGTGTTTAATTAGTTGTGACAGATACAGCAATTATACAAGAGAAGGGACAATGGGATATGCTTATCTCTATCCCGACTGCGTCCAGTTGTTGTTGCTGTATCATGTCAAAAGGCAAAGTGATGGAGTTTTTTCTGAGCCAAGGAGGTATTTGCTCGTTGCAAAAGTGGTATTTCTTGGCAAAGTTTTGGTTTTAAGTCAACTTTTAACTAAATACTCCCTCCGTCTCATATTAAGCGACGAAATATTACATGTATCTAGATGTTTTTTGAATATAGATACATTCATATTAGGGAAAAATTGAGTCACTTAATATGGGACGGATGGAGTAGGACTTATTTCGTTTTAACTTTTCTTTACTGAATACCCAAACCTTTACCAAGAAGTACCACTCTCGTGCAATTACAAATTCTTATGAAGTATATTTAAATTGTGATGCTTTAGATGAAACATTGGCCAAAACGTAGGGCAAAATGTAGCTGATCGGGTCCGTAGTAAATGACAACTCTGTTGATTGTCTGTTTGGTGGTTCTTGTGCTGGTGTTTTGGGGAGATTACGTATTTAGGTTCACTGCAGTTGTAACCATTTTGGTGCTGGTAATTAACACCATCCTGCGTTTTGTTTCTGTCATTTGTTGTAGGACTCTATTTGGCCTCCGATCGAGATTTAGTACAACATTATATTAATTTTGCACTAAATCTCCAACACTTATTATAGATCGGAGGGGTAGAAAATACCGCTGAGGAACGCGACAAATATGCAGGCGTGGGGCGACGATCGTTTGTTGAACGCATTATTTGAGAGCAGCGTGCTTTGTGCTGGCTTCTGAAAATTCTTTTTCTTTCTCTTCTGTAAGTTGATGTGTTGGCCCTTGATGCATAGCATCGGTTTAATAAGATCATTGCTATGTTTATCCGAGTATCCAGAGATAACTAGATTTTGTTTGTTTTTCGAACAAATAAGAAGAACAAAATCAGAGGTATGTTGGGCCGGGTGGCACTATATTGCATGATTGCATCCATGGGCAAAGTCCAAAGCCGACTACAAGTCTGCAGCAGAAACAAATGTCTAGAACCAGACGGGAAAGCCCAGACTCCAAGTCACCTGCCGCGCGTCTGCGTGCACGGAACTAGAGCTGGTCGTGCACCCAGTTTCTAAAATAAAAGAACTGGTCGTGCACCCGTGTTGTGTGGGTGCGTGCAGTCCTGGGTGATTGCATGGTCATCTATCGCAGATCCTCCTAGTCAAAACCAGCACCCACTCTGTAGCCACAATTATGACCGCGCTAGCTGCCCGCGGCTGCACATCATCACGTTATATCTACCTCACGTGCACATGCGTATCCGAAGCTTGTTTGTCCAGCAGATTTATCATTTCCCAGACGCGCGAGCTCGCTGGAATTATTTAAACAGATTTTCCGGTCCGAGGTGTGAAAGAAAACCAGTCACCGTTGAAGGCGTGAGCCGGGCCGTGCACTCGTGCTGCCGAGCGTGGCAGGAACAGAACAGAAGCTGGCAGGGTCCCGCCGCACGTGGCCCGGCCGGCTCCCCCCCCCCCCCCCCCCCCCCCATGCGCCGCCGTGGACTCCATTCCACGCGGGGTGAGCTCGTATGTATACTACTACGTGACCGGCGGCCACACGACGTGTGCGACGTGACACCCCACCCAACGGGCTACAGGGTACTACAACGGGGGGTCCCAGCCGCAACCCCGTAGTGAGGCGCCGGGGTCCGGAAGCGACGGTCCAGGTCCGGTTGGTGGGGGCTCCGTCGGGCCCGCCACCCCCACGTGCGATGTTGAGGCTTGTCTTTGCTCCGTCCTTGCCGGACTCCATCCAGCCCATCCCCGTGGCTGGCACTGGCAGGTCAACGGTCAGCATCAAGGCACATGATCCTACTACTCCTGTGATCCTGTCCTGCCGCCGCGGCAGGGAGCGCGGCGTCGATCTTAAAGCACCCACACGCGCGCGCGCTCACGGGTCATCAAATTCGTGTCCAACGTCTAAGACCTGCCGGCCGTGCCGTGCCGCTCCACCTGTACGTGTGACGAAACGCGAGGCGCACGGAGGAGTTTTCAGGTGACGTGAGAGAGGGAGTGGGTGCGAGCCAGCCTGCTGAGGAGGACACTGTATGTATGGCCGTGCGCCCGTGCGTGCGAACGAAGAGGTTTTTTTTAATGAAGGACACGCTCGTGCGTGCTGCGTCGGCCGCTTCTTCGGTCGATCTCCTCAACGCAACAAAGGGGGGGACGACAGTCGACAGTGCTGTCCTGTCGTACTTATACTGGAGCACCTCTCGGCCTTTTTATTTTTTCGCCCCTCATTATTACCGTCGCGATCGAGCGTGGCCGCCGGCCGGTGTCTCTCCTCCCCTCCGCTCCATGCAGTTCAGTTGCACGCATGCATGCATGCCCGCGCCGCACGCACTCGCGCGGCAATTTGCATGCGTACGTTCGTTAATCGTGTGGTTGTGGCGCGGGGCTCCCGCTCGCCTCCAGCCCTCCATCTCGCGCGGTCGGGTTCCCTCTCGCTTCGGCAGCTGGTGCACGGTGCCATGGAAGCTGAAACCTAGTAATTTACGTAACCCTGTCGGGTCCATTCGCCGGTTGCTCGCTCCCTGCCTGCCTACTCCTGGATTTCCTCGTCTCGTTTTGCGCTGTGTGGACTTCTCTCTCATTTTCCGTCGAGAGCTAGCATGGCAGGCATGATCGTTCTTGTTGTCAGCTGGACACAGCATACTGTGGGCGTTTGTTTATTTTACTCATTTTTTGCGAGTAATGTGGGTGGTTTTGAGGTTCCGTGCATTCTGGCGTTAGATACTACGGAGTACTACTGGCTCCATCATGCTTGTGCGTGAGTTAGGATCGGGAACCCACCTAAATAAATTTTCACCGCTTGCTGTGGCATCTTCCGTGTTATTCATTGCGCGGAATAGTTACATGGACGACCTTTGCTGCCGGTAATAGCGGGTCAGTCAAATAAACCCGCCGGTACAGTACTTGCTACTGCGAGCTATACACTGCTTACTCCATTAAATATCTCCCTACCCTGATGTAGCACATGCAGAACGCAGCCGAGGAGAAGAACCGAGACATGTTGCAGAGCTCTGCCCAGGTGAAACAAACGAACACGAGGAGATCGCCAATCCGATCGAGTCAAACCAAAACCAATGCGCGACAGGATTTAGCACGCGCCCTGGCCAGAAAACTATCGAACGTCGGAAAGATTCTGATGCCACGGGGGGGACAGACTTTCCCGTTACCAAAAAAAAATGATGCCGCCGTTTCCAAGTGCACCTTGGGTCGCGCCGGCCGGCGAGCACAGACATAGACAGAGTATCTAGCAAGCACCCACTTGAAGAATCCATTAGCAATCGGCAACATGATGGGGAAAAAGAAACATCATGACTCCGCCCCTCATGTGTAGCAATAGTACCCGCCATCGAATCGATCGATCAGCCCTTTTACGAGCCATTGGCACTGGTAGCTAGGCCCCGATCTCATAGTGCCGAGGGGGCTGTATGGATTCCACTGCCTTTAACATCTTACGATGCCAGGAGAAAAACAAATACGCCCACGCTTTGCACGGGTGCATTCACTTTGGGAAGTCATTATCGAAAAAAAAAATCACTTTGGCAAGTGAGCATCGATCGTATCAGATTGGCCAGGAAATGATTGGCATGGTTCTTTTTCCAGTGGCGTATCGATTCTCCTCCAGAAATCGGTGAGCAGCATGCGAGCCACGCTGCTCGACCGTCGCTACTCCTTTCTTACCAGGCATGACAAGATAGGGAGCGTCACATCGGCGTTTGGCGCAGGCACATGGACTGTCTGTGCCTTGGACAGGAGAAGGAGGGGCCACGGAGACACAGTGTTGGTTTGTTCGAGCACTCGAGTTGAGCTTTAGCCCCCTTCTGCTGCTCCAGCTCTACCACCGCTTGTGTATTTAAACAAGTGAGGAGGGTATCACGGTAACATCGGTAATAGTTGTGCTTGTACAGTATCCCCACGTCTGCCGTGCTCGCTAGTGTTACATCATTTTATTTTCGTGCAGCGAGACCGTGATCCTGCGTGCGTACGTGCTACCTTTTCCCTGTCTTTTCTTTCTGGCGGCCAACATCACCTAATCTCTTCCCATCGCGCAATAAACGTTACAGTGGGCTGGCTGGGTGCTCGACTGCTCGGGTGTGAAGAGCCCGTGCATCCCTATCAGCGGCCGGGGACCGGGCATGAGTCCATTTCAGTTCCCGGTTAAATCAAGTTTAGTTAATTAGCAAGCCTGAAAGCGCACGTCTTCTGCTAGCTACTGTATCTTCTTGACCTGACTTTGCTACATTCTGCGAGATGATTCAGTTTGTCTCTTGGGAAATCGGGCAGGAGTAGCTGATATCGTAAACTAATAAGCAGGGCATGGGTTTCCACGTTGAGAAAAAATTAGCTTAATTTCGCGTGATCCAAGGGAGGATCGGAGTGGACTGGCGTCTAAATGTGGCACCACAGTTTATAAGGCTCATCACGATCGATAGCCGCCAGCTAGCTAGGTACTACGTAAGCCACCAACCTGTAACAGCAGACTAATTGCGTGTTCCTGCTGCCCGAGAGCACAATGCATAGCCGGGCCCTACGTGTATGTTGTTCATGGCCACGTCCTTATCATTGTTTCCGGCCCGTTTCAGGAAGATTTTTAATGGGGGCCGGGGCAAGTCCTCGCAGTAGTACTAATTGCAGTGCCTATTTGGCCAGGCCAGTCTGCCTAAACCCACGGCACGAAGGACGGATTTTGATTACAAGTGATTGATGATCATACCGTGTGGAGCTGGGAAAGATTAATTTTGATCAGCCGGTTGCGTTTTGGCGCATCTGCGCAGGTGGATGTGTTGCGGCTAAAGATTCAGGTGCGTGGCGCCAAACGCGTCCAAAGGCCAAAGGCCTCAAACCCAGCTGTTAGATCACGGGCGGGTCGTGCGGTAGCACAGCATCCGTACGAGCAAAGCACAGTAAAGGCGACCCACGGCCGGGCAGGCCCTCCACACGAGCGCACAGCGCGCCCGCAGAAGCCTTGCAGATTCATCATGCCAACGACCGCCACCACTTGCCCGGGCGACCCGACCATGGACCGATCCGTCTGTGGAGGGTACGTTGGCCATGGCCGGGTACGTTGGCCATGGCCCGGATTCACCACCAGCTGTGCTGCAACGTGAGAGTGGCCAAAGCAGAAACAGTTGCGTGGCCTAGCTAGCAGCGCACCCAGATACATATAGTAACCTCTCTCTCTTGCACATTGTTTGATGCTTTGATTCCTCTCTCGATTGATCTACCGCTCCAACCCCGTTGTCTGCAATTAACAAAGGGTTCCAAAGCGTACGTGACTGACGTAATGTGACTGGGCATCGTCAATTAATAACTGCTTCAGCCTCAGATCAGTACAAGTGAGGCTATGCATAGTGCTAGCAGTATTTCTTTTTCTTTTCTCTTTCAGTCTCTTTACATTTGGTATGTGCTGGGTTCTGCTCGCTGGCTCCTCCAAGCGAACGATGGAGGTGGTGAGGGGGAAGGGGGGGCACGGCACCAACACCAAGTGCAATAATGGAGTGCGTCAGATGGCCACGCCGGAAAATGGCAGTCCCAGAAGGGTCAGGACAAAGAAAAGGATGCCATCACCGTCACCATCCCCATTTACTGCCGGCCCCTTCCTTCCTAATCCCAACGCAATGCTGCCTCTTGCTCACAGCTCTCTTCATCGTCTTCCTACCTACACCACGCACGCTCTTGTTGAACCTCTTGTCAATTTGATTCCTCTTATGTCCACTTGCGCCTCTCTCTATTTGGCATATACGTATCACCACCGCGACCCGGGAATCGAAGAAATGGCAACAGAAGGTAGAAAAAATAAAATTAAGGAGAGAAAGAGCAGAGAATGGTGTGGTGACATCACAATAGTATGTTGTTGCGTCTCATTTCTTTACCTATACATCGGCAGTGACAACTTTGCAGCCTTGCCCTGCCAGTACAACAGTAGAAGAAGATCCACTAGATTTCAGCTAGGCCTAGCTAGGCCTGTCTGTGTTTTCTCCTAGCTTCTGCAGCACCTGTAACAACCAGATCCCCATCTCCTTCAGAAGGCGATCCCAAAACTTGCCCACACTACCACATCTAAGTACTCTACTAATCACTAACTAATCAAGCACTGGTAACTTCTCCAAGAAACATCCCAGAAATGGGAGGGGGGGGGGGGGGGGGGGAAGAGGAGGAAGAAGAGAAATAAGATTCCTAATTAAGGCTGATCTGTACATACACCACCCAATTAGCCTTCTTCTCGATACCCCTCTCCTGCTTCTGTCCTATGGCTAATCTGGAGAAGGAGCAGGCGAACAGCGGGCCAAGGACGAGAGATCTTGAGCGCCAGGGCGCGGCGGCGGGGCTACGAGCAATCCTTCCAGCAGACGAGCATGGTGACGCAGCGGCGCATGATGTAGAAGCGCGCCCGCTGCTCCTTGACCAGACCCGCGCACCGGCTGGAGAAGGAAGGCGCCGCGCACCCGCCTGCGGAGGAGGCCGCGCCGGCGGCGCCCGCCCGCCGGCCGATCACCTGGTCCCTTGTGCTAGCCGACCTCTTGAGGAACGGGTCCCCGCCGCCGCCGCCAGGGACGCGCCTGCTGCCGTTGTTCCGGCTCTTCTTGGAGAACTTCCACTTCTCGTCCACGTAGAACTCCATGGATCGATTTGTTGCTTCTTCTTCCCTGAGGTGTGCTTGCTTGGTAGGATGGAGTGGTGGAGAGAGGAAGGGTGGGCTGTGGGGAGGGCGAAGACTGAGGGAATCCGCACTATTTATAACGGGTGAGGCTGGAGGGGATGGGGATGGACTGGACCATCCAGTGGGTTGGATTGGGTTAAGATTTCTGGTGTTCGCGTGCCTCTTTGTAAAGCAAGTTAGCACCATGTTTATTTTGCATGGCCGGAAAAAAAGCATGGAATTGTCTTTCATGCTTTCCATTTTAGTTCAACATATTTTCCTTTGTACCTTGTGTATCATGTTTGTTGCTATGGTTCAACCATTAGTCGCTAGTGATGACACGTCTCCACATGCTGCTTTGGGTTAAGATTTCTGATCTTTTCGTGGCTCTCTGCAAAGCAACACCTTTGGTAAGAAAAGAAGCAAGTTAGCACCATGTTTATTTTGCATGGCCGGAAAAAAAAGTATGGAATTGCCTTTCATCTTTCCATTTTAGTTCAACATATTTTCCTTTGTAGCTTGTGTATCATATTTGTTACTATGGTTGAACCGTTAGTCGCTAGTGTTAAGATTTCTGGTTTTCCCGGGCCTCTTTGCAAAGCAAGTTACCACCTTTGGGAAAGAAAAGCAAGTTAGCACCATTTTTATTTTGCACGGCCGAAAAAAAGGGGTCTGGAATTGCCTTTCATACATTTCATTTTAGCTCAAATTAAATATAGGGCGTAAATTAATTTGTGTTGATTGTCACAAAAATTAATGTTTGGCCAAATTCATAACAAAAAATATCAATTATATCATGTCAAACCAAGATAATCAATGAATCTAATGATATTCTTTTGACATTTTACATGTTGAAAATTTTGTTATAAGGCTGGTCTAGAAAGTTTGGCAGTCAACAAAACTTATATACCCTACATTTTTTAATGTACGGAGTAATAAATTATGATATCATATCTTATAAGTCACGTACTGATGAAGTACTCCCTCCGTACCATATTAAGTGACTCAAATTTATCCAACTAGGATGTATCTATGTGTAAAAAGCGTCTAGATACATGTAATAAAAAATCACTTAATATGAGACTGAGGGAGTAATTTTCTGTGAAACTCTTGTCTTAGGGCAACCTAGTATGTCTTATATTACGGAAGATAGGGGGATTTTTATTGATATGATGGTAACAAGCAACAAAAATGACAACTCCGTTGAAAACTTCTCTAGGAGACTGTGATCACGCAATTTGATTGAACTACTTTGTCATGGCGGTGGTTAAAGGTAGTAATGATCATGTAATTTGAATAGAAGAGATGCAGTGACGCCTAGTTTATGGGCAAACGTTTGTTTCCTTTAAATTTTCCAAAAAGGTCGGGCGTGCAATATTTCTCTTAACCGTGACATGGTTGTCACTCTCAATTAGTGGCCGCTCGTTTAGTTTGCGTTTGAAAATACTCTATGCCCACATGCCGACTGTATCGTTCACCTTTCCGCTGTACCGAAATGTGATCAAGCCCCTAAAAATGAATGGCTCGCCGTGTGCCCATTGAAAAGTAGAAAATTAATTTGCAACTGATCTCAATTATGTGAAATCCAATCCTCAATTACTGTTTGCATTAAATTTAAATATTTTCTGATATACGTGCCAAACACTCACACACTGATGTCCGCATGCTGTTTTTTTTTGTCGCAAGCTTAAACCGCAAACATGGATGATAGGAAATACCATCAAGAGTTATATTTTGATATTTTCACCTAAAACATTTGAGAGTGTGCATGCACGAGAAACACAAATTGAAACCTAGTAGTAGACTAGTGGTGGACTTGTAAATCCACAGACTAATCGATTTTTTAAGATTTATTATTTCATCGACACAACTTTTGGTTGAATGTTTGAAATTTACATTTATGACAAACGTAAAGAGAGTGATAGAGGGTGCGTGCTAAAACGTACCTCGACACCGAATTTGCTCCTGGAATAATTCTGACACGAATAGGACCAACTGGAGAAGCAGGTAACGGAGAGAAGATCTATTCTCTAAAAGGGCGAGAGTTTCAATATTTTTTGTAAACGAAAACTTCTCTTGATCTTAATGCTATAACAAGCGATAAAATCATAGAGTATCAAATTCCCTGCCTCTAGGACAAGTCTCGCAACCAACGAGTCAAATGTTAAAATTACAGTGCAAATATGTTAGCAAAAGGTTTTGAAACCCGGCCTCATTTTTGTTGGAAGGCTACCACCACGCACTAGTTGTGATCGAAACGTCCATTAATTCACGAGGCATTGAAATTTTTTGTATTCCAATTTAGATTTCCACTATAAGCAGCTACAGTGCTACACCATCTCCTGTACTACCAGTACGGTGCATGGAGACTTGCCAGCCAATGTATCGCGACGAGAGCTCCGAAAAAAGAAAAGAAAAAACTAATTGCGAGTTCTATTTTTACTGTGGTACTTACCTTTGCCTGCCGTGCTAGTGAACACTTATACTCAAGCTAGCGGTCAAAACCCAAATGTAGAGGACCCGGGTGACGTCCATGTGAGTTTAAATCAATGCAACGACGTAAGACATGCATTGATGCATGCACGTAAACACTCTTTCTTTCTGCAAAGATTGAGACCCGAGACCAATCACTTAATTTCGCAGTGCGAGAGCGCCTTTCTCCTCGCCATCGCAAGATCAACACGGCCGTACTGTTGGAGTCAAGCCCCTGTTTGTTTCTTCAAACCTGCAACAGTGAGAATTGGTGGGCGCCCTCTGAAATCGTGATCGTGCTTGCTCTAATCGTTGTTTCTTTGTCTCATGGACTCGATCGTGGGAAACAGAGGCGTGCTCTGCCTTTTTTTTTCCTTTGAGTTAAATGGACTCGCAGTCCAATCTGGGCTGAGTCAGATGGGCCTAGAAGCGGGGCCTGGCTGTGGCCGTGTTCCCTCGCGTTCACAGGAGCTAGCAGAGAGGGATTTAATGCGCATGTCTCCTGGTGATGCAGCCCCACACCCACCGCCGTCTGTTCGATCATTTCGTCCCCGTCCAATCGGCGTCCGGAAAAGAAAAGAGAAAAAAGTCCTTTTGGCTTCGGACTGTTCCGCCATAGTAGATTCACCGCGTGGCCCGATCAAAAAAAGAAAAAGATTCACCCCGTGGCTGGGTTAAAAATCTCGCAGTCGGTTTGGTTGATTCACCAGCCGTATTTGGTCGTCCAAGCTCGGGGTTCGGCCTTGTCGTCCACGGGCACTGGCGATCTGGCTCCCATTCGCTCCATGGGTGCTTTGACTTGACGTGTGGACGGATGCGCGAGCCGTTGCGGCGACGGCCCACGTGCAACCCTGCCGCCCGTGCGCGCGGCTCGGCGCATCCCGATGCGCCCGCGTCTGCCTCGCGGCTCGGTTGTTTTTTTCCGCTTATTTTACTTTTCTGCACGCCCAACTACAGCCCCGGGTCGGTCGGTTGTTGACGAATATTCTCACGTCCGCCTTTTCGGCTCGGCCGGCAGCCGCTCGCCCACTCGGGGCATGCATGGGTCGAAATGCAAAATGGATTGGGCCGAAACCTCAGAATGGTGGTGGGCTCGCTTGCTTTGCCGGCGTGGAGCCCTTATCGCCTCATCTGTTTGTTCCGGAACAACGGCGGAGGAATGGCGAGCCCTGCGATACGTCATGGGCGTTTCCCGGCGCGGCCATACCGTCTGCCTCTCTGTCACGACTGAGCCTGCACCTGCGCATCCTCGTCGTAGGTTTGCACGTCAGTCCAGTCTTATCCCGTCGTCGTCGAGCTTCTCGAGGAAGGAAACCTCGAACTCGAAGGCCTGTCAAGACTCAAGAGTCACGTACATGATGCAGATGCTCTGAACTCTTCATCGCCAGTTCAGATGTTTTTTTCTTCAGAAGATGAATCAATCCCCTGGACACGAAATTAATTTGCCTTAATTGGCCCCCGACACTTCCGTCTGTGAAGCTTCGTCGCGACCGGGGGACGCAGGATCGCGGGTCAGTTTCTGCATTTAAAGAAGTGGTCGATGAACAGCAGCTTAATTCGTGTTACGGATTGAACGTCTGAACCAGGCAGATGATCCTCACTGCTGAGGCACAGGGGAGCCCAGCAGCCTATGCCGGAACCATGTATGTGCTGGTAGTGGCGAAACAGAAATGGAGTACTGATAGTCATAGGTGATCAACACAAACAAATTAAAACCCCATACCTGCAGGATCTCTATCAAAACCGGGAGGGCGATGGCGCACAGGAGCGTGTCACGAGTTGGCACGTGGGGAAGCGATAGCTAGGGCGCGCGTGGCGTGTAGTCATGTTCGGTCCCGATCGCTTGGTCGGACGACCTGGTTCGCGAGAGGGACTCCACGGCCGACGAGCCGATGAGGCCATGTACAAGATCCAGCATGTCCCTCGATGGGCAGACCGACCTCATATTCGCTGATACCGACTAATATTGCTCTGATTCCTGCAATTCTTGGCTGTTCTTATCCGAATCTCAGTGAGGGAGCCTGGATTTTACAATTAGAGGGAAACCATTATTAAAGAAAAATATATTAAAACCATTGAAAATTACTTCCTCCGATTCATATTAATTGTCTCAAATTTGTTAAAATATGAATGTATCTATATCTAAAAAACGTCTAGATAGATGTAATATTTCGACAATTAATATGGACCGAACGAGGTACTTGTTGCAGATTTGTCTAGATATACATGTATCTAGACCCGTTTCATATACTGATAATATGAATTTGAAGGAGTAGGTTCTAAACTAGAGGCTGGGGGGCGCAAAGGCGCGCGTCCTAATCCGTTCTTGTTAGCAAAGCGTTTGCCTCTTCGCCCGGCCGTTTTTGTTGCTTATATTGAAATCAGATCTGTCATTGTTGGTACCTTTTGACCACGTTGAATGGTTAGGGAACTCATTTCTGATTACAGTCCGACCTATTTTTCAGGTTCAACATCATCAGTTCTTTGTCTCAATAGCTGGATAAAATTTGCAAGTTTTACTGAAGAATTTTTTTCATGTTAGACTCATTTTTTCTGCTATCGAACTCATAAATGTTTGTATACAATGGAATTAATATGCATAATTCATTTTGTAAAGTTTTTACAATCGAATTCATGCTTAATTTTCTAGCAAAAAAAAAGAACTCATGCTTAATTCAATTTGTTTTCATAAGCAATTGGTTTAGACGTATGTAATTGTTTTTTCTGATATCTTTCATTGTCTTAGTTACCTCCTAAAACGTACACACGATGGTGAACGTGCCCTTTTTACTGTCGGACTTCGTGGGTGAATCGCAAGTTTATCATCCTCTATCCCGGATAGACTAACTTCTTACTGGAATTAATCTTTGTTCTACTCCATCCGTCCCATATTAAGTGACTCAAATTCGTCTAAATATGATGTATCTATATACTAAAATATGTCTAGATATATGTAATAGAAAATCACTTGTTATGGGACTGAGGGAGTATAATTAAGATGCATCTAGGTACAGCTAGCTTTTCTGACGTACCTTTTATGCTTGCATGCACCAGACCGTATTTCACCTCTCTATTTGAATCGACTTGATACGTTTTGAGACGGCCAGCTTGATTTTGCGTTAGATTAGTCAGAACCTAAATCTGAGTGTCCATCTGCCGGTGAATCTGGATGTGTGTATACGTGAGCAGGAATCAAAGCCTTCTAATAGCTACACTTGTGTGCATGTAGTCCGGCTTGGTTTCCTAATGGAGTCCGGCAAGCCGATGGACAGGATGTGCATATGACTCGTGCATGAACAGGAATTTGATTGTTTCCGCTTTGCATAAACAGGCGCAAGTCTTTTCTGATACAATTTTTTCAATAAATCTAGATTTATTCTCAGCCGTGCGATAACGTTGAAACAATCTACACCGTAAAATTTCTGCTACTTTAATTAGATATTAAATTGACAAAAATATGCCTGTTGTTCAGTAGCCCTCCGTATGAATGAAATCTACAAATATATTGATTTTTCAGCCTCTTTATTTCTACAGTTTGTAGGGCATCAATTTATTTATACAAACTAAAGAGGGCAAGACAAACGACTAACGTGTGCCAGTAGCTCCGTGCGCATGTAAAAGTGTAAAACAGCCGCTGCAAAATTGAAACATTAAGGATGCGTTTGGTTACGGTGCCGCTGGATTGGGACGGCCCGATCCTATATTTTTGCGTTTATTTGCTAGATTGACTTAAGCAGAGCAGCCCCGCGTGGGATTTTCTTGGCTCGTCCGAATTTGTGGAAGGTGTGGCCCCCGGCCTTTTCGCTCGGCCGGAGCGGATCTACGACCAAACGCATCTAGAAAACTTCCACGGCGCCGCGTCTGGACGAGCCCAAGAAACTAAAACTCCGTGATGGGCCGGTTTTTTCTCAGGCTAGCTGGGTGTGCTATATGGACTCGTTAAACTTTTGTTGTTGCTGGGCCTTTAGGGAAGAGCAGGGCGCGCGGAATTTACATATCTATTCTCGACAGCAGCTATTAAGTTCCTTCCTCCATCAAATATTACATGTACTAGCAAAAGAATCCGTGCGATGCTACAGAACAACGAAAAGTGTATCAAGCACGAGCCGGTGGAGGCGAAGTCTGGACATCGATTTTTCGATTGGATTGATTTTCATACTGAAATTGATACCGAGATTTTTTGTTTGGGTTCAGATTGATTTCCATACTGAGATGAATACGAAGAATTTTGGATTTCATGCTAAGGGGATTGATTTATTTTAGGACTGTTCGTGTTATGTTGTGACAAATTTGGACCGTACGATAACTTTCGGTAAATCTAAACCGTAGAATTTCTGCTACTGAAATCGTGAATAAGGCGGGAGGGAAAGAAAATAAGGGGCAGTGGCATATTGATTGTAATTTTAACGAAGTTGACCGACCAACACCGACCAACGGCACCCACCCATCACCACCGATTCCAATTTAATATATTGTAATAAATTTATGCTGATTTTAATATAAAAATACATCAATATTTAGATAAATTTGAGTCACTTAACATGGAACAGAGGGAGTATAACTCTGGCTCTTACTATTTAAAAAAAAAAGAAACTGGCTCTTACAGTCGCCAGACATTGACACCTTTGAATATTTGTGAGTAACAAAACGGAGGCGTTCTTACCTCAAAAAAAAATTAAGCTATATAACTTTTATATGCCAAGTTAGGTTTTTCGTGTTGGAAAGTAGAAACCACCATAGTTGTGATTTTTGTTAGTCGAACACGGATCAAGTTTATAATGTCTGAAAGTAGTTTGTGTATCTCGTTTGTGAGGTTTTATGTCTTCACGACCGTGCGCGGTGGAGACGATAACGCATTGGAATAATAGTCTCCCGACTTCATCCTATCTTGGCCTAGTCAAAACGGTCTACTCCATGGGAGTAGTGGATCTCACAGTTTGTATTTTCATTTTTTGGCCTTCCCCCTATTGGTTCGGTGAAGAATCAGCGGTTCCACAACCTGGCTTTCAAGGGGTGTGTCATCAGCCATAATGCGTCCAACGATCTTAGTTTCTCATCGTTTGAAGTGAGTGACTCATGTGACTTTTCAAAACCTGTGAGGTTAGTTCAATTTGTGCAAGTCTGGTCTTCAACTGTTTTATTATTTACTAGAGACATGGAGAGATATCAAAATACAGATGACGGTCTAGCGATTTTGACATCCAAGAATCTTGATGCAACATTTTGTTTTATCAAGAATCTTTGTTGCCGGTTTTCATTTCAGGTTATACTATACTCTATATCATGTTTATTGAATCAATAAAGCCAAATATTTCTCTCTCATAAAAAATATACTCCATATAACTTTTATATTAAAGGAAATGAAAATGCGGATTACGTACAGTTTATGTGAAACTATCTTTTTATCGATCAACTAGGTATTCGAACAGAAACTTCGATCGAAAGAACAGGAAGTAAGTCAAGTAAAGCATTGGCAACCAGTTACAAGAATACAGCCTCCTTTAACATTGGATAGAATGGAGAAGAGAAGAGAAAAGAAAAAACATGAACAAACAGTACAGCTTTTTTGAACCTTCATTCTGTGCTATGTATGTACGATAGTATATTCATTCACCAATGTGTATAAGAACCAAACAGACGAAAGAAATGAATCCCGATTTCGGTCGCGAGGCCAACGGTCGGTTAGATTTCTAACACTTGGGAAGATCGGACGGCGGAGGCATCAGTTTCTGGTCTGGCAATGGACCATCATTGACCACCCACGCCATCTTCAGGCCCCAACTCGTGTGCACTTCTAGGTGGCAATGCATGAACCACACACCTGCCACGTCATATTTTATTGCAAGACAAATAATGAATTAATCAGCTCCATACATTTACGGTTAAGCAAGAACGTGTGCACGCGGTTTGCTATAAGCACAGTACGTACGCAAGAAACTCACCGGGGTTATCTGCGTAGAACCTGATGGCGACCCAACCTCCGGCCGGGACGCCGACGGTGTTCCTCTGCACGGGGTCGAGCAGGTTGAACCCGGCAGGGTGCATCGACGCGTTGTAGTTGCCGACACCCTGCCCCACGACGAAGAAGTCGAACCCGTGCAAGTGCAGCGGGTGGCTCTCGGCGCCCTGGATGCTCGTGTCCTGCAGCACCACCTCGACGCTCGCGTTGTACGGCAGCACCGCCACCTTGGTCCCGTTCGACACGTTCGTGTTGTTTGGCGGCGTGCCCGTGTAGTTGAACGGCTGAGTCGGCATCGCGGGGAAGTCGGCCGTGTACACGCCTGCCGTGTTGCCGTCGTAGTGCGCCTTCAGGAGTGCCGTGGTCGGCATGTTGAAGGACACGTTGTTCATGGATGCCGAGAATTTAGTATCGTTGGTGGGGCCGTTGCACCCTTGGTGCGTCGGGCACGGTGTCGTGCCAAGCCCCACGGCGAAGAAGAAGGGCCGGTCGATCCGTCGTGGCACGTTGGCCGGGTATTCTGAGCTGGCTAGGCTCCGGTGCTTGGCACTGTAGTTGGCAGCGAACGACGTGTCGTTGAACACCGGCAACGTCGGCCGGAAGAGCGGCCGACTTTTGATCTGGCCAGACGGTGAGTACTCAAGGACGGCCGCGACGGTGGTGTTGTCGTAGGTGCCGGGGCGAGACGTGGCGTAAGGGCGTGCTAGCATGAGGTGTGTGGCTGGCTGGCAGCCTTCGTCTGGTTTGGCATGGAGAAGCACATTAGTGGTTTGCCCCGGCGTGACGAGGACAACATCCGTGTCAAACGGCTTGACATAGGAAGCATCGACATCAACGATAGTCAGCGTGTGGTTGGCGATCGAGAAGAAGAGCTCGTCGTTGAGCGCGGCGTTGATCAGCCGGAGCAGGTACCACTTGCCGGGCTGCACCTTCAGCTTGAATGTGTCTGCGTGCCAACAATGTTCAATGAGCTAGAAGCAGCTTGAAAACCGAAATATTTCCTATTGATGGGCTGAATTTTGCCTCTCCTTAGTACTAGTATAGTACCTCTGCTTGAGCAATTGTACAGTGGGCCTGGAAGCCCGTTGATGGTGTAGGCATCTGACACGTTTGGGCCTCCACCAGTTTGCAGAGCTTGCGCTATGATTGCCTCAGGATCCACGTTAAACCACTCGCCTACACAAGAAATTGTAGCGTATTTAACCATTCAGGGAGCTCTGCAATGCAGGCTTTATGTTTCTTGTACGAACTAGGACGCACGCAGACCCACGCACCGAACATGATGGGCACATCTTTGAAGGGTTTTGGAAACGGGTACGGCACACCGAGCTTTGGGAGGATGACAATAGGACCGTAGAGCGTCGCACGCATCCAGGAGACATGGGCGTGCCAGAACAGTGTGCCCCTCTGTCCCGTTACGGTGAAATTATATACGTAGCTCTGTCCTGTCTGGATCGGGCACTGCGTGATGTACGCCGGCCCGTCCGACCAACCCGTCCGGAGCTGCCTCACGCCGTGCCTGCACCCAAATCATAGAAAAAAGAAGAACTCTTGAAGTTGTATACAGATGGAGCAACTCTTTGCCAAGAAAAAAGAAGAAGAACGACCCGCCTTCAGAAAGTTTTACTGCGGTTGCAAACAAACTAGCTAGGAGCCTAGGAGTGGTGCGCTTGACTTCGTTACAAAAATATAGCTAGCAATGTGGTTACCGGCGATGGAATTAAGTAAATAAGACGGCGAAAGATTTACCAGTGGATGGTAACGTTGTGCTTGACATTGTTAACCACCTTGACGACGACGCGGTCGCCTTCCCTGGTGACTATTTTCGGGCCGGGGAACTTGCCGTTCACCGTCGGGATGGCCCGGGTGTTGCACAACCGTGTCACCTTCTTCATCGTCACCTGCAAAACCGCAAAAGACGATATCGCGCGGAACAAATACACACATTCTCTCAACTATCACTGGTACATGGCATGCATATGCAACTTGAAATTGCATGCATATGTGCTTAGTTTGCTTGAGAAGTTGAGATTGTACGGGCAGCAGAGTACATACATTGAAGGTGTAGTATCTCGTCATGGCCGCGAGCAGCAGCTGCGGCAGCAGCAGCGACGTGCCAAGGAACACGAGCAGCGATAGGCATTTTGCTCCCATTGTTCCGGCCAACCAACCTTTTCGATCTACTGCAATGCAGATGGTAAAGGATCGAGAGGAGCCACAGCGTGCGCTCGTGCTACAATACGAGAGAGGACAAGTTATATAGGGGAGAATGGCAGGGCACCGATCGTGAGGTTGCAATTTATATTAGGTGAAGACATGATGTTTTCCTTTTTCCGAGGTCGGTCGGGAAAAAAGATGAGAAATATTAGGTGGCGATGATCAGATCAGAAGCTTGCTAAGCTAGGGCAGAAGACGACACAAGAAAAGAAAAGAGAAGGTCCTCCTGCGCGCAGCTAGCTAGCGCCAGCACTTTTTTGCTGGTGATGTACAAAGAGTTGGGTCGTGCTGGGTTTTAGAGTGCAGGCAAAGGAATCCTTCTTTTTTTGACATGGGCACTGACCACACAAAAAATTCTCGAACATTTCTTAGTCGTTTCGCTTTTGAACAGTTGAAATCACAGAGTGCACCTCAAGAGTCATGATGCGAGTATGCAACCGCCCCCGACTAAAATCTGCCCGTACACATGATCTGATCTCCAGTTCCTCTCCTCTTAAAACTCGACACAACGTTGGCAACCCTAGTTACGATTTCCTTATCATCGTGTCAGATCAGTATAGCCACCTTAAGAGCCCTGTAGACGAGGATTGGTTCGCTGGGAGGTTAATTCTAGAGTTTCATCCTGTTTATGGAATGACCGACGAAACAGGCCGGGATTAGAACACTTCAACTTATTATCGGGTTCTACCCTTCTGTTCATGGGGTCATCGATCGTGAGACCAAAGGCTTGCACATGCAGGCTCCTAAAAAGATGCTTTTGCAAGATTATTTATCTCGTCTATGATCCCCTAAAGGTTACTAAGGCCATAAGTATACCTTAGCACATACCCCAAAGATAGTTAGAATTCGTGTCTGAATGACTGGCACATCCTATCGAGCATCAACCACATTGGTTGGACGTCTCTGCTGGCTGCTAACTGCGTTGACCATTGGTCTGCTTGCACCCGAGTGTATGGAGCTGAAAAGTCACACAAACAATGCAGTAGGTTCCCCTAGAAAAACGATGCAGAAGGCAGTCAAACATTTTGCCTTTATTTCTAAAAAAAAAGATTTTGCCTTTAGAAAAGAAAAAAACGAGCATGGTGTCCATACAGTTACGTGGGATTCTCTTTTGCCTCACGTAGCTATGTATTGATACACTATTCTTTCGAAAGGATTGTTACACTATTTGAAAAAAAAAGTACTACTTTTTCCGACCTATATTAGTTGTTGTAGATTTTTCATTTAATTTTTTTTGTCACAGATTTAGTATAAAGTTGTATTAAATCAAACAAGTAATATCGGTCAGAGAGAGTATATAAATGATGTGTGATATCAGACCAATATAAAATACATTTTCCGTTCAACAAAGGATGTCTCAATTTTGATTAAATTTGAATGCATCTATACACTAAGTCATAACTAGATACATTCAAATTTTGACAAACTTGAGACATCTTTTGTTGGACGGAGGGAGTATGAAAACTTGGATCATGCTAGGCTGCCGCTTGGCCGTTTCGTAAGGGACAGCTGGCATGTTGTATTGGTACATGGCAATGGCATGAGAGCAATACACTCAAGTAAAGTTCAAATTATGAGCACAGTTAGTCGTTAAAAAAATGATTAATCAAAATCAGTATACCTAGAAAAATACAATTAACCACTCCTAGTCGCATAGAAGAATGGACATGAAGATTGGTTAGTGAAAGACGGAGGCGGCAACTTCTGACATGCGCATCGGTGCGCATTTTGCTGGACTGGTTGTGCCCTCGTGCGGCCTCCGCTTTCAAATGATGTGTGTTGGTGTGTGGTTAGGGCAGATGGCCTTGATCATGGTCACCCCCTTCAGTTTTAAACGATGTGCGTTGGTGTGTGGTCAAGGCAGACGGCCTAATCATGGTCACCCTCTTCATCAAGTTTGTAGGTGTTGCGACGACTGTTATCGCGAGAAAAATCGCTTTGGGTTGATTGATGTATTTGCTTTGTCTGGTTGTTGAATAATATAATCAAAATGGTTGTGTGCATCATTTTGATATAGAGACCGGAGGTTCAACCTTCTTTTCGAAAAAAAGAAGAATGGACATGAAATAAACTTCTATTTATGCACGGTTTTAGATTGTAAGAATTTGATCAAGAAACAAAATTTTGATCACAAGTTGGCTGGTCGATCAAACATTTGCATCGGACTGGCTAATTGTTTTACTCCCTCTGTCCAACAAAACATGTCTCAAGCTTGTCAAAATTTAGATGTATCTAGACATGACTTAGTGTATAGATGCATTCAAATTTGGTCAAAGTTGAAACATTTTTTATTGGACGGAGGAACAGTAGGTGATTTTTTTTTTTGAAAAAGAGGAAGTTCCCCCTGTCTATGCATCAATCATAGCACACAGCCTTTAGGTGATATTAGCTTAATTTCTAGAATTATAAACCTGCCAGCCGCCACAAATTTAAATTGGGATGGCGGAGACTAAACTTGTTTGGTTTAATTTTCTTGAATTTAGAGCTGTAGGACTAACTCACCTTCACGGCAATTGAGGAACTAAAAATATAGCTATTCCCTTCACTTAAAGCCCGCCATAATGTTTTCTGTCAGAACGAATTTCACTACCCTTCAGAAGAAGAAAACAATGTAGAGAAAATTTGGTTTTGACGCAATCGAACTACAACTTCGAACACATACGTACGTGCAAAGTAAATTACTCGAGTTGACTGTCGAAAACTACCGTTTGTTAGTCTGTCCATTTACCCTCCACGCATCACGCGTGTGTAAAATCGAGCATGATCTTCCTGACAATGCCATTCTCCCTATAACTCCACCATTGCACCATGTGTTAATTCGTGGTTGAAACAGAGGCATGCCTCTTTCTTTCTTTCTTCTTTCCAATTTGTAAGCTCTTGTTCCTGTCTGAACATACCTGGCCGGGGCATCTTTACTCTCTGTCTGGGTCTCTTGGACATCAAGGGAAACACTTTGAGTAGAACAATGATCTAGCGCACAGTGCAACCGGAAGCGCGCACACACCAAAGGAGGGGATGGTTTCTGGTGGGCGATAAGCGACGGGACGTGCATCTAATCTTGATTGATTGGGGTTTCAGTTGCTCCACCGGGACAATGACGCGGCATCCTACTCGGATTCTCGACCGCGGGACGTGGCCGCGATCTCCTCCTTCCTCGTCGACAAAGTCTAGAATATGTATGATGTGTCCCTGTTGCTGTTCACAGGTTTTACTCTTTGATCTAGGTGGTGCCAGTCATGTCCAGCTGAACAAACAACATCTACTCTCTCAGTACAACAAAGAATATCTTAACTTTAACTAAATTTGAATGAATCTATGTTTAAATACATTCAAATTTTGACAAACTTTAGACATATTTTGTTGGACAGAGGGAGTATTTGTTTTGATAATAACTAATGGGCTTGTAAT
Organism: Brachypodium distachyon; assembly: GCF_000005505.3. Taxonomy (NCBI): domain Eukaryota; kingdom Viridiplantae; phylum Streptophyta; class Magnoliopsida; order Poales; family Poaceae; genus Brachypodium; species Brachypodium distachyon. Next base: position 65,721,250 of record NC_016131.3, on the reverse strand, counting down.
TAATCGTCACCATCAGGAACCAACTTAAATAGTAGTTGGGTTGTTGCTGTAGATAGCAGCTTTCTATGTAAGCTCAAGCTTGGATTTCATAAAAATGGAATGATGACAGATAGTCAGATACTCGTACTCCTTCCGATCTTAAATTGTTGTTGAAATATTACATGTATCTAGACATTTTTCAAGAACAGATACATTCATATTTGGACAAACTTGAGACAAGAATTTAGGATCGGATTACAAAACAAAAGCTCGGTTCTGCAGTAGAGTCAACCAGATGCTAAAGCTCTTGGATTTTATTAAGGTTCTATATTCATCCATCGATTACCGCTCCGACAGCATGACAAGCAGGACATGAATAAATGCATGACAGCTTGCGAAAGACAGCCTCGCTGAAAGCTCTTGACATTGTTTCTCCCATTTCAGCAAGAGAGCGCAACTGAAGAAGAGGATGTCTAGAAACACAGAGGGCCTCACCGGCTCGGCTTTACTTTAAAAAAAACAATGATGTGATGACGTTTCAGGTAAAGTTAGCGTGAGATTACTTTGGACATCCGGAGTTCAGCACTTGTTTACTGGACAAGTTGAAGCATGCTCACGCAACAGCCTTTATCTCCTTCGTGGCGCCACGCCGGAGACCGGCTTCCACACTCGTGGAATTAACGTATTCCTTCTTTTTAAAGGTGAAATGAAGGTATTTTGACTGCACTATGTCGTCCTTGTGAAACTCTTTGTGGCGACAGGAGGCGAAAACTTGTGCAGCAAAGTTACATCTTTCTAGTGATTTTGAGGTGACCGTGCGCTGCTACGGAACATCTGCGATAGAATCATAAAACTCTATGTTGTTCAATTTTTGTGCCTGCTATTTAGTCTGTTTAATAAGTTCGGTTAATGGGGAATTGGGGATTAGAGAAGGGAGGAGGCACCTGCGGATTCATTGGGGGAGGATGTCCGAAGGAAGAAAATACCGAAAGAGACTGGAGTTTGCAGCGATAGAAAACATGAGATCACTTGATTCAGACGAACCTCATTTGTCAGTTGTGCTCAAGGAGAAGATGCATGGGTAGTGAATTGACGATGAAAACTTTATTAGTAGGGACATAGCTGGCCAAGTTTTTCAAAAAAACTGCGAGCTCACACTGTACCCGGCCGTGGCGGCCCGCGGCCAACCATGGGCCGTTTTTAGGCCTCAGCCTTGAGCCCGCGGGCCGACATGGCACGGCTCGTTCTGTAACTTTTGTTGAAGAAAAATATTTTCAGCCCAACCCCTCCTGCCCCCTCCCCTCCTCCCGATCTGGCCCAGCCCATCAACTCTCTCTGGAATCATCGAGGAGGCCGAGGCCCCATCCCCAATTGCCCATCGATCGAGGAGGCGGAGGCTCCTACGCCGCCAGCGATGGGAGGACGCCAATCCCGCTCCTCTCGGTGGAGGAGCAGGAGCGAGGGAAGCCGCCCTGTCGGCGGAGCTGGAAGGAGGAGGCCGACGACGAGGTAAAGCTCGACGGAGGAGACCGGGGAGGAGGTCGACAGCGAGGAGAGCTGCGGAGGGAGAGGGAGCTCCGGCGCTCCAAGTAGGCGCGCAGGAGCAGAAGGAAGGAGATGGCAGCCACGGGCTTTTTTTGGACCCACCGGGCTAAACGGGCCCGATACGGCCCGGCCGGTCCATGTTTGGCTGCGTCCGCCCCTGCAGCCCTGCTGTCAGAAGGTTAGGGTTTCATTCTGGGCCTATTGGGCCTCCTCTTGTATCCCCTAAGGTAACGTCGTAGAGATCGGTAGAATCCAGTAAAATCGCCCCCGCTAGCCCAAAGCCCCATAAGTAGCCCACAGTGTGCAAATAAAATCAAATAGGCCGAAAACAATAGAATAGGCCCAGCAGCAACATCAGCAGTCCAGCAGTCCAGAGTCGGGAGATCGCCTCATCTGCTCGCCTCCAGAACATAATCACGCCGCGGCGCCGCCTCATCGTCTATCGTCTATTGTTTCTTTCTTCCTCTAGTCGCCAGGCCTGCCGGCTGGGTCGCCGCGCGACACTAATCCCTCCAGCTACGAGTAAGAAAAGATCTACTACTTCCTTCGTCCCATAACATTTCCTTAATATGAAACTTAATATGGAACGGAGAAAGTGCTACACTGCGCACAGATCGGTTAGTCCTTGCTTCGTCTAGTAAATTTGTGGTGAACTTTTGATGATTCTAGACCTAGGGGCGCCCCCGCCCTCCCTATGTCTAGTTTCTGGCTCCGTCCATCACACCAACCAACGCTCCTTGGAACGTAAACAAAGCATCAAGCCATCATTATCATTTTATCAAGCACCTGTGCTGCGGTCTGCGTGAGCATCGCCATGCCCAACTGCCTGCTGAACGAGCCGCACTTAACAATAAATTAACCCCAACTTCTAACAGAGGATATCCCCGTGCGGCACGCCACTCACAGACGACACAGGGTCACACTGTTTCACACACGCCTATCATGATCCATCCTTTGTAATGGTGGATCCCTGGTTAATTGATAGGTCTTCTCATTTCCTGCATTGTGATATTGAGATGCTTGGTAGGGAATAGAGCGCTATATATATAAAATATCATCCATGTATGTGGTTACGGAGCGTGATTGGAAGCCATGTCCAAATTTCATGATTCTGAGATGACCCTATTAACAATTATGATAGTATTTAATTTTGATATATCAGTCGCCATACCTTCAAACGGACCTGACAGGTATTGTGGGTAATGATCTGTTTCCCTGCCTTATCAGAAGAGATTCTGTTTTGCGTGGATATCACGAGAGATATGACCTAAACGATTTTGACAAATACAACTACATTTTTTTAATGATGGTGGTAACAACTTTTAGATTTTTGGCTCTCGACCGGTGACCGGTGTCTGAATATATAAAACTGACAATGTCTTGCCAGAATAGCGTTCAGGAGTCTGAGTATATAAGGTCATTTGCTAGTTCCCTCTTTTAAATATGTAAAACCGATCCTCGCAGAAAAAAATGTAAAGCCGATGTGCAAGAGAAAAATAGTAAAGCCAACAGAATCTTATGCAAGCTTTAACCAACAATTTATGTCTCGTAAAGCAAAATTCCACGTTTTCTTTCAGCTCGTAGGTACTGAACTAGCTGCATACAGTACGCCATCATCAGTTCATGGGCTTCCAGGAAAGTCTTCATTATTAGTGCTAAACGCTTGCGGGTATTCTCATGCTCCAAGCAGTTTTGCCGTCTTCATACTCCGCATTGCCTTGACAGAAGATCCTTCACGGCTATTTTTGCGTTCGTAGAGTACAGTAGCATTTATAACTGCAAGTGATGTTAACTATTTATCATTCAGCTGTATATCCTATTCATCACGAGGCAACGCGTGACAGCCTGACAGGCGAGATCAATAATCTGTGTCACACGTTGCCAAGATCTGGGGGACCAGCACCGTTTTCCAATAAGAAGACTTCACGTGTAATGTGCATACCGCGTGGCCATGCGTCTAAAGACTTAAAAGCATTGGCCATTAACTGACGTCTGGGAGATCTTCAGATCTTGCACTGATCTTTTGCCTTGCATTTCCAGGATTTGACAAGAAACTCTTATCACCTGGCTTTGGGAAGTTGAAAGCAGCCGCCGAGACCAGATCACGCCAATGAGAATATGAGATGGTCTCTACGGTCTCGTTCACTCACCAGTGCAGAACAGAACAACAGCGGAACTGAATATGCAGGAGGCGGAGAGTAATAAACGTGTAGTATGTGAACTACACTGACCGTTCATCGCCAAGGGAACCAAAAAGATAAGGAGGAAACACGGAAGAACGGAGCAAAGTTCCAGTGATTTCGCATGTTCATGAGTTCAGCTTTGAAAGACAGACAAAGTCGAGGGTCTGGCCTGCGCTGCTAATCCTCTGGTCCTGCATGACAGACTTCTCCACACCACACCAATTTAATCGGCGGAAGGGAAGATATCAAGGGCAGACCCGACGGTAATACTAGGGGAAGAAAAGTCTGGCTTTAACATACGGCACAGACAAGAGCCAAACACCCATGTTCGCACGGCGCTACTACCTCTGCCTAGCTAGAGTACAACATCATATACACTGCATCCGTCTCGCATGCCAGCAGGCAGTAGCTGCTGAAACGTTCAATGCCGCTCAAAACGCACACGCACCGAGCTTGCACGCACACACCATCGTGATCGCTCACCAGAGCAATTCCTGCTACAAATTGCTGCAGCTTTCAGCCCAGCAGAGCCATCACGTGGGGGCATTTTTTCCCAGGCCGGAACCGATCGAGGTTCGCTGCGTGCAGTGCAGGTGGCTTCTGGTGCAGACACTGCGAGCCAGCTACGGCCGTGCATGTAACATCAGAGCTGACTTATTTGGCAAAGTAACCAGTGTTCTTTCGACGCACAATCTCTGTGTCTCTGACGCGTGACTAGTGCAGCCATTGTCGTTTCCGACGGTGTGAGATGGTTTATAGTATTAGTCCGTGACAAAAAAACTAAAACCCGCTGTTTTGGGGGTTTAGAGATGACAGACAAATATCTGATACCTGCCTGGCCGGACGCATTTGGAGGATCGATCGCCTCGCCAGAGCCCCAGATGGGGAGAAGGTAAATGCGGAAATCTGAACTACGAATCATATATATGGAAGAAAAGGGAACATTGGCTAGTGGGGCACTAAACGAAAAAATCTCGTGAGTTGCTTGCTGGGGCTCTGTTCATTAATTTGTCCCAAATGGCACTTTGTTTACGAAGTTGCATTGATGCAATACAAAATAACCGTGGCGGTGTGAACCGGAAGTGAGGGCGCGATAGGTCCACAGGTAGCTTGTGCATATAAATAAACTCCACAGGGCCCCTAAATAATATACTCCAATTTCAACACTCCCAAAATTCCCAAATACGACCAAGCGGGTCTTCCAATCTTTAAAATTGACCGCCTTATAAAGAAAACAAATGGAGCCATCAGATATTAGTATTACTGGCATAAACAAGACCTAGAGCGTTATACAGACGTCTGCTCCTCGCTAGCAACGTTGGGTGCCCTTCAAGAGGGTCAAGGTCATCGTCAAATTATTGCAGCGTTGTTAGCAGTAGCGTATGTACACACCGTGACACCAACCCAGCCGTGGGTTACTGCTGGGCATCAACGTTTTAATATTTCCACTCGTCTCACATTGGTCGCTATTTCTGGTTTGACACTCGATCGGTGGCCCGTTACTTATTGTATTATTACATTTACATGGCGGCTGATTTTGCGAGAAACTTCTTCCGTGTTCATTTCATACTGCTACTTGAAGCAGGACCCTTTCTGCTAGGTGGTGGTTAGCAGTAGCAGTACTGGTTGCCTAATTGGCAAAGGCAACGCTTTACGCGTCATTCCTGAGCCATGTGAGCTCAATGGCAGCAAAGCTATGAAGGATGGGCAAGGAACTGAAGCGGAACGCATTACACACACGTGGTTTTCTTTCCCGTCCATTTCATATATATTTTTCTCTTTGATTATCTGAAGCCTATTTTGTTCCACTGATTAGTTTTAGTCTGTTCTTCAAATTTTGATGTACTCAACATCTTTCGGTCATTGGTGATACCTTGCCTGCCCTGCAAACAGGTAGCGTGATTTGCTACGAATTAGACCCGGTCAAAAAAATTAAATAAATTAACATTATGCCCGATTGAGTGGATAACGAACCAAACACTTGCGGTCAAATACGTTATAAAGTCAGACAAACGACTAGCTCGCGGTCAAAAAAGTCTTTAAACTGAGTATTGGTAGAACAATCATCTTAAATTTTGATCTCGTATTATGATACGGAGTATATTATTATAGAAATGTTGCTTGCTAATGTAAGTTGGTGTCCACAAGATCTACCAGTCCAAACAAACAATCTACTAATTCAACACGCGAACTTTATTTTTTGTGCACAAATGTGATACATATCATGTATGATCGGCCATCATGGTAGAGAGACCAACGATTGGGATGTGATTTGAACTTTAATTCTAAATGCAGAGCTAACGTTACCGACAAATGATCAATCAGTCTGCTGCAACCATTACATTATCGACCAGCCGGCTCGCACCCTTATGAGAGAGATTGTCGTACATCTGCGAGAGAGATACATTGATGTTTTCCGCATAGATTCGGTCACCTCATGGAGCGCAACCTAGTCTTATGTTAGGAAGAGCGTCAAGCTTCGTGCCTCAACTAGTTGCCCGGGCCATACACGACTTCCCGAGTAAACCTCAAGACTCCTCGACACTTTGTCGTTGATCATGGGGCATAGTTAACTTCCCGATCTCAACCGTTGGGCTCTTCGAGTATTCTCGAGTCTTGCTAAGGCTACCTTTGGTGGAAAAGTAAAGGAAACATATGGTTCATGGTGGACTACATGGCTTATCCCCTTACCCTTTTACTCCTAGACCCTTCCCATTTATCTCTTATCTCTTCTAAGTCATTTTTCTTCATGGCTTGGTCCTTGGTCCTTGCGGATGGGTCTTTTTGCTCTATTTTTGTCGTTCTTGACTTAGTCTTAGGCCACGTAGACTAATTGGTTTTACCATCGCCTTGTTGACATATTGACTTATTTGACTCCTCATTTGATTTGGTCTTGGCCACTTAGAATTCAGGTGCTGGCCCATATAAGAGATTTATTATATCTCAACGCGCACTAAAAACCATAATGGAAGTATGGTAGCTTAATTAGTATAGCTTGCAAAGTCTCAGGTTCCCTCCGTCCGGAAATAAGTCCTAACCCTACAAACATATGGTTCATGGTGGACGGAGGGAGTATATATAGTGGCGATCAGTTTTTTAGCATCTCTCATGGCTTTATTAGATTTACTCAAATTTTTAAAAGATTGTCACTTAATTTGAAAAAAAAAGTATAGCCACTTAACCTGAAAACTGTCATTATTCTCAACATGAATGCCCGTTTTAGTGCCCAGTTTGCCCATTCCAACGTTCAAATTAACAAGTCGTTTCGGAACCAAAAAAAAAAAGGCTCATAATTTCTTGCTTCCTTCCAAGCAACAAAAAATGGACAGCAGTGCTGGAGCCAGACTCGATGAGTGATGGAAAGACCCAACAGTCCGACACGCTTGAAGATGCCGATAAATTAGATTATTTATCGAGGCTTCATACGTTGCATGCCGGTACGTTCCCATCTAGAAAAATGGAGCGGACTGATTAAGATACACAAATGGCCGCCAATGATTAGTCATCACAAGTAACTAGTAGTAGAGCATTTGCAGCACGCCATAGCTTGATGTGCTGGCTCTGAATTATTGAGCCCCCGGGATGCTTCCCTTCCCTCCCTGGATCAGTAATAATCAAACACAAGGTCGATCTTATCTCTAATTTCCCAATAATTCCCCGCGCACCCCCCCCCCCCCCCCCCCCCCCAAAGAAACCATCGAAGGCGAAGCCTCAAGAGGCTGCGCTCAAAAAACAGTTATATATACTACAATCACCGGACTACGACGTGTTTGGATCGATCTGCCGTTCCTGACATTTTGGCAGCTCGCAATCGACCGCATGCAGGCAGTCCTTGCCAGCATCTGGGAGCACGCGTGAGGACGAGGTACGTACGTACTGCCCGGGGGAGATTGGGGGGTAGGAATAGTACGGTATATCATTGTTGAGAGAGAGGGAAAAGAAAGGAGGACGATACGGATTGGTATTCATGGCTGTGTTGTTTGGACCTGCGCGCATTGCGAGTGCAATACGGCAAAAGCTTGCCTGCCTGGCATTGTGCATTGCAGCTCAGAGGCAGCAGGGCAGCTAGCAGCCAGTCGAGGAATTATTGGATGCCGCCGAGTGCTGCTGGCTGTGCTTAAATCATACGCAGCCGTGTTGTTGTGTTCGTGGTACGTATAGGACGTACCTAGTCTGTACTAGTGGACAAAAGAAATTGTGCTTTTGTTGCAGCTGGCTTGGCTTGGCTGCCGTTTCCGGTGGTTCGATTTCACTTGGCTTACGTATACGTTCCAGGCGTGACACATGGCCTAATCTTTGATTGCGCTTCGCCTAATCTTGACTCGGCTCCCGTACGTACTCTTCCTAGAGTGCCTGCCAACTTGTCAAGGGTTCCTGGCAGAGAGAGCCTAAAGCCTCGTGATTTTGAAGCAACGAAACAAAGCAAACACGATTGCTGCAATGAAAACTATATTCACGGTGTACCGTGCAATTACACAGGTAACATTTTTACCCATCTTTGATTTTTTTTTCTCACATAAATATATGTTGCTACCTTCGATTCTAAATGTGGACCAAAATTATGGAAAAAAATTTATCAGCATCCAAAATGACAAATAATTATACTATGAAATATACATCTGGATGGATTCAACAAACCTAATTTAGAGTCGTAAATGTTGATAAATTTTAATCTAAAGTTGCATGGTCAGAGTTTGACAAATTTGACTTATGAACCTAGGACTTATTATAATTAGGAACTGAGCGTGAATGCGTGGTGTGTTTCTTTGGCTTGCGTTGATGTGTATTGCTATATTGTTTCAAATGATAGCTAATCGATGATATGAGAGAAGCTAGGGTTTGTAAGTCAGGCAAATTAAAGCAAGCTATCTAAACTTTAATCCGAGTATCGATAGATAATCCCATAAAACTTTTAATTTCATGTGATGATTTATCATCATGAAAATTCTACCTAGCTACTAATATATATAACTTGACCACGCAACCCATCAGTGCAAACAACTAATTGACCAATTCAGTATGTGGACCATCATCTCACGGATGGATGTACAACTAATAATACCTAAGAATCAATTAGTTTGATGCAAACAATTAATGATTGATCAACCGTCTCGTGTTTTAAACCTAAACGTGTGTATCACGATCTAAAATCACATAAAAATAAAAAGTTGTGTCATAGCCAAAGGCACGATACAATTTTGTACTTCTAGGAGCAGTGTGGTTATGTAATTTTACTTTTGCTCTGCTTAGAGCGTAGAGCGACCAATCGTGTTGATGATCTGACTTATATTTGAGTGTATATTTGTAGTGAGTTTCGTTTCTAACTACCAATTGTACCTATAATTTGTGACCTAAGTTTTAATTTCTCATTTTTATACTCATCATATAGCAAATAGGAATGACGAGCACCAGTCATTTAAAGATATTCCCGATGCAATTTATGCTAGTTGATGCAACAATGGCATGCCTGCTCAGTACGGCCACACTTGCGACCTGCTGGATTCAATTATTTTCTACAATGCTAGGCAAGCCCCAAGGGGTGATACCCCGGAATTTCTAAATGTAGAAACCCATGAAAGTATTGACTAAAATTTAATCTTTTTTAAATCATTTGTTATCTACAAAATCTGAGACCATGTTTGAGTCCATGTCGCCAAATAGGAATGACGAGCACCTGTCATTTAAAGATATTCCCGATGCAATTTATGCTAGTTGATGCAACAATGGCATGCCTGCTCAATACGGCCACACTTGCGACCCGCTGGATTCAATTATTTTCTACAATGCTAGGCAAGCCCCAAGGGGTGATACCCCGGAATTTCTAAATGTAGAAACCCACGAAAGTATTGACTAAAATTTAATCTTTTTTAAATCATTTGTTATCTACAAAATCTGAGACCATGTTTGAGTCCATGTCGCCAAATAGGAATGACGAGCACTTGTCATTTAAAGATATTCCCGATGCAATTTATGCTAGTTGATGCAACAATGGCATGCCTGCTCAGTACGGCCACACTTGCGACCCGCTGGATTCAATTATTTTCTACAATGCTAGGCAAGCCCCAAGGGGTGATACCCTGGAATTTCTAAATGTAGAAACCCGTGAAAGTATTGACTAAAATTTAATCTTTTTTAAATCATTTTGTTATCTACAAAATCTGAGACCATTTTTGAGTCCATGTCGCTAAGTTGATAACAGCCATAGGTTCGTTTAAATCAGCATAATAGTTGACCAAATGTTGACTTTCTGAACCAAAACCTATATGAAATCGGAGACCATGGGTGGTTTCTTCGACTTGTTCTGTTGTTGATAAAAAAACCCGACTAGTACAAGTTTTTTCTCTTTTGAGGGAACGACTAGTACAAGTTTGTCATATTCGTATCCAAAAGAGTGTTCCGAACATGAAATAAAACACTGTTTCGGAAGATCTTTTGGTTTGGGCCTTCGCATGAATTCCGGGCTAAAAAAAACGATCCGATCCCTATACAGAATTGGGGAGGCAAAATACGAGGAATAAATTCCCCGTCTCTCTCTTGCCCCAAGCCACATCCGTTGTTTGTTTTTCCTTTTACCAAGCCACCTACGCCGCCTAGGTTCCTCGCGCTGCCGCCTTGTGTTCTGCTGCCGCTGCTACTTCCGGCGGCAACGACCTCAGGTATGCGTTGTCCCTCCTCCGGCCAGGCGGCCATTGAGTGGTAGTGACCAGTTTATTCTTGTTTAGAACTAGTGTGTTTTCGTTTTCAAAATAAGATGATCTACGGAGTAGCAAGTTGCAAGATATATTTTTTAAAGTTTAACCAAATTTGTAGAAAAACGTAATAATATTTATGATATGGAAATTAGTATGTCATGACAAAATATATCACGATTGTTTAATAAAGCTATTTACAGCAGATGTAGATAGATTTTAATTCGACTCAAAATAGAACTGGATAGCTAACATCGGCCTCGCCAGCTAATATTTAGAAAAGACTGGGTTTTTTCAACTAAAACCACGGCAAGAATTACGAGACAGAGAGAGAGCAAGAGATAGACAGACACCACGCGCCATACCCGCAAATAATGGTCCGTAGGAAGCTCCCGGCGGCCTCATCTGTCGTGTCGTCGGAGATATTTTCCAGGAGCTATAGCACATGAACGAACACGGCCAGCCTTTTGAGACAAGAGCGGCAGCAACAACAACGGTACGTACGGTACGATCAGGCCGAGGCAGCACATGCAACGCAAAACCCACCCCGACCCCGATCCCAACACGAAGCCGTGGACGCCGCGCGATCACACGTTGAAAAAAACTCAAAGAAACAAGTCAGCATGCGCGGCAGGGGCGAGTGGCACAGGCCGCCCGGGGGACCAACCAAAGGCAGCCCCAACGCGGCACGCCATAACGCGCACACGTACTACGTGCCACTGCTGTCGCGGTTTGTTTGATGTCAACTCCCCCGCGGACCCTTTCCGCTCGCTCGCTCGCGCAGCCAGCGGTCACCGGCTCCCGTGCCGCCGCCGTGCTGTCAGTCTAGGCAGCTGTTGCACACCATTTGTTTGTTCTACGGAGCAGTAGAACACGATTTTACCGGGGTTTTCGTTTGATTCTCCTTCCGTTCTTAAAAAAAATCGGGGGGTCCGGCTTGGAGGCGTGTGATGGGAGTGTTGACGCGTCGGCCTTGTGCCCCGGGGAGAGCCAGCCCCGTGGCCCCGCGCAAGTATTATCAAATGATTTGCGCCCAATTATTGGCCTCGCAAATGATTCGCGCCAGTCGCAACCTGTCCCAAACTTCTCTTTTACCTTCCTGCCTGCTGCTGCTGCTGCTGCTTATTACTCGCTATACGACTATACGAGCAGCAGCTATTCTAATCTCTCCTTCCCGGTGGCCATCGAACAGTCTGGCATGATCTCGGTGGCTTCCCGACGGAAACGTTTTTCTTCCTGCATTTTTACCGGAACGGCGAATCGTGAAGAAAAAGCGTGTGTGACAGGGGAAAATAAAAATTCTGTTTTGACGATTTTGCGTCGCGACGTTGGATCAGGCGTTTTCGACCCGGAAGTCGTGTCAAGGGAAGCAAGAGAAAACGAACTGTCTCGAAGCAGAAGCCAAGTTGGAGAGGACAAAATCTGTTGTTCAAAGAGAAGAGGCCCAAGTTTGTTGCGCCTACACAACCACATGAACCCCTTTTGCCCTCTGATCCAACCATTCCAGATTTTTAAGAACCCCATATATCCTCCAGATCTAAAGATTATCCCGTCGGATATTCCAACAGTATTTAATACTGTAGTACTGACCATCCATCAGTATGTATAACCTACCTCTCTGTTGTTGCTATTGCCCCGGTTACAATTTTTGATCCTCTGGAGAATTTTTTGACTTAATGAGTCACTAACGTTTCGCATCAATTTGGGGCCTTTTATCTGGATCACAATCGTTGTGTTCCTTGGATCTTTCGAATCACAACACTGTTGCTGCTCCCCGTTTTCAGTGGAACAGATTTGAGGTCACATTATTTGCCTCAGGACACACGTCACAAGCAAAGCAGTGCCATGGTCGCCTCTGTTAATTCATTGCCTCGTAAGATAATGAATCACGTGTATCCGCGTGGTTATCGTGCAACAAACACACACACACTTTTTCTCTTGCCCGGTTCTTTTCTTCTTCTAAGAAACCGCTAATACACTTTCCCTCTCCCCCTTCTCCAAGTCTATTATGCCCAGGTCAAAATTTCTCAGCCCAATCGAGGGGCAATTCGGAGAAGAAGAGAACAAAAATCGCTTCCCCAGTGGTTTGATCGGGCCAATCATGGAGCGACAGCTGGTGGGCACTGCCCTTGGAGGCTATTAACAACCGCGGAGCCCCCCGCGCTTGACGAATTAACAAATTAAGGCCAACTCCGCTGCTAACCACGACTGCTAATCCCGATCGGGGACACCCTTGGCTTCCCACTCCCTATTTAAACCCCCTCCATCCCTTCCTCTTTTCCTCCCCCTCTGCCTCGCACTCTCTCTGTATATCTCTCTCTCTCTCTCGCTGTTGCCTCTCGAGAAACTCTTGAAGAAAGATCGAGACCTCTGTCTTTGGCTCCTCGGCTTTGCCACTGTGCTGTTGCATTGCAGTTCGCGAGCACCCGAGGTATGCTCGTGTTCTTGGCCGTGGATTCGTGGCAAATGTGGCTCGGTTTTGAGCTCTGATGAACCGCGTGCCGTTAATAATGGGGGGAAAGATGTGGGTTTTATCTGATAGTCTAGATAGGAAAATGATGATGTAATTGATGGAAACTGGAACATGGTTAAAATTTCCGGGAGAAAGCAATCAAAGGACCTGCTGATCGTTTATTCTCTGTGCAGTTACTTCATCACAGTCTGAATCATGGAGTACGAAGAGCGCTGCCTCATGGTCCAGGAGCCCAAGTTCGACTGCCTGCTCTTTGGTAAGCTACTTGTTCTCTGCAAAATGTCACTCTTTATTTATCTCTTCTTCTTGCTTTTGCCACTCTAGTTTCTTTTTTTATGGAATGCAAAGGCTCTGACCATGTTTCTCTGCTGCGGAAAAACACAGACCTCGACGACACTCTGTACCCGATGAGCTCGGGGATTTCATCTCATGTCAAGACCAACATTGAAGGTAACTAAGCCGTCCTTAATCTTGTACGGCTCCAGTGCCCCTGTCAATTTCTATCGTGCGAATTTGTTAAACTTAATGCATGATTTACCTCTGTAGATTACATGGTTGAGAAGCTGGGTATTGAAGAGAGCAAGATTGAAAACCTAGGGAATCTGCTGTACAAGAACTACGGCACAACGATGGCTGGCCTCAGGGCAATTGGCTACAACTTCGATTACGATGAGTACCACAGGTACATACATGAGCACCTTAAACCCACTTTTCCCAATGGCAATTCTCTGTGGAGTACTCTGCTGTAACGTCTTCTTTGTCCTGACAGTTTTGTCCATGGAAGACTGCCGTACGACAACATCAAGCCCGACCCTGTTCTCAAGCACATTCTCAAGAACATGCGCATCCGCAAGCTCGTACGTTCCTTATACTGAAAAATAAGATACATGGTGCCTCTGATCAGCTAGCTAAATGGCTAATGAGTTGTTGACGCATGCGTTTCAGATATTCACCAACGGCGACATGGTCCATGCCGTGAGAGCCCTCAAGAGGCTGGGCTTGGAGGACTGCTTCGAGGGGATCATCTGCTTCGAGACCCTGAACCCGCCGTGCCTGTTGCCGGGCGACCAGGCCCTGGAGATCTTCGACATCGCCGGCCATTTCGCCGGCTCCGGCAGCACCGACGAGCTGCCCAGGACGCCCGTCCTGTGCAAGCCCAACGTCGACGCCATGGAGGCGGCACTCAGGATCGCCAACGTCAACCCTTATAAGGCGGTATGTCCTCCTGACAGCCTGATGCCTGATGCCAGAAGCTACAACAACATTCACCGTTTACTTGTACTATAGCATTCCAATTTGTACTCGACCGTGTACTGAGTACTGACGAAAAGTTGCTTGCTTTCTGCAGATTTTCTTCGACGACAGCGTGCGCAACATCCAGGCCGGGAAGCGAATTGGTCTCCACACAGTGCTGGTAAGTCACTACTGACAAACCCTCTGAATATTCGAAGCAATTTGGCATCGCTGCGACCAAGGACTGACGCTGTGCACATGCTGAATACTCTGCAGGTTGGCACGTCGCACCGGGTGAAGGGCGCAGATCACGCGCTGGAGAGCATCCACAACATCAGGGAGGCGCTGCCAGAGCTGTGGGAGGAGGCCGAGAAGACAGAGGACGTGCTCTACTCCGACCGCGTCGCGATCGAGACCGCGGTGACCGCGTAGGCTGATCTCCCGGTGCGCCGTCGGTCTGAGATATGACCCCAAAACACACGACCCGATCAAATTCGCCATCCCCAGATAGCCTTCCTGCCGGAACTGGTGATCTTCACGTGGAAATTCAGCATTGGCCGGGACAAGAATTTCCAACAAGAGGAGGGGGGGAGTTAAGCAAGTCAGGAAAGCGAACGCAGCATTGTACATCAAACTGGGCTGGTCCTACCGTTCTACTTAGTATCTATATATGTACCGATCAGATCTTTGCTTGTAAATTTCAACTAGGAGCAATAATAATAATAAAACCGGGTTACCTGTATCTGAATTATATGTGCGTATTTATATAGCTGAAGCAATAATAAAGGACTTGTCCGGATGAACAGGTCTCCTCTTCCAAAAACATATATTTCCTCCGTCCAATAAAAGATGTCTCAATTTTGATTAAATTTGAATGCAATCTATACACTAAGTCATGTCTAAATACATTCAAATTTTAGCAAACTTGAGACATCTTTTGTTGGACGGAGGAAGTGCTAAATTGGTTCGGAATTTTGCTTTCATTTCTACTGTCTCTCGATGCGTCAGACTCCCGGGGACCGTTGAGCCAAAGTCCAAAAGATTGGAGAGATATTCCGCGTGGATGGTAGTAGTAGCACCAGTCGTGATACGCCAAAAGCCACTGCTACCGATTTGGCTATTTGCGTGCCTTTGGCTTGCAAGCTTCTGCTACTTGGACTTGCAAAGCATCCATGTACACACATAAAGAAAAAGGAAGGGACCCTGCGTGAAGCATGTGAAAGCCTCCAAGTCATCGTCTGTTAAGTCATTCACAGACTTTGGAAACTAGACTACAAACTGGATGTGACACAAGGAAGCAATTACCGGCTTTTAAAGCATGGATTGCGACGAAATTTCCTGATTTCAGGTACTAATATATATATTACTACTATTGTGCAAGTCAATTTCGTTTTAATTATACGCGGACCAAACTTGCAAGCTAGAAGAAGAAGGATCAGTATGACCGAAATTACCAGATGCTTCCAGGGCATCAGTTAATTTAACCGACGTGTTGAAGATGTGAGGATGTATAAAAAAAAACCATCTCGAAGGCACGGAGAGAAGAGCCCAAAGGGACTAGATCCTACTTTCTGTCTTTCTGACGCGAGGAATCAGACAAGAGCGCCCGTACTACTTAATCAGCAAATGACACATGATTGACGAGACCTTTTGTGTCATCTAGTCGTTAAAGTTTAGGACCGGGAGCTTAAAAGAGGCAATTCATCGTGCAAGTTGCGCAGGGAGACAAAGGCTACAGAAATGTCACGGCATCAAAGGCCCCTTTCCGGTGATACTTACCGGAGCCACTGCTGCTTATCTTATATGTTCATCGCCCAATCAGTAACGGCGACCTGGCGCTAGTAATCAAACAAGCTTGAAAACAACGCTTGGTTGCCGGTGACATCAGGAGAAAATGACAAGATCAAAGGGGGCCATCAGTACCTCCGTTAACCACCGGGACTAGCACTAATTAAACATATGATGACCATGGAACACACAGTCATGGATGTCAACACCACTAGTTTTCTAGCATCAGCGTGAATCACATGAAGCATGACACGCTCGATCATCAGCGTCGTTGCCATTGTAGCCCTGGCACAATTTGTCATGGGAGTTCACATAACCAAAAGTCGCTTCATGTACCTCTCGTAGTTGGATTTATTTCATGCGACCTTGCTGTCGGGTCCTTAAGTTATTAGTTGCCCGATCGCTGCTCGTATTAAAACAATGAGCATTGAAAGGAGACAAGGAACCACACCCACGGTGCCCTCTGAGCCGTGGCGATCGAGGGAGGCTCGTGATGACAGCTGCATATCTGCATGAAAAGTTACACGGTCGATTTGATCACGCCTGCTATCAGACATGTAACCAACGGAAAGGAACGCACGGAACGGAACCGTTTCTTCGAGAGAGATAGAAGCGTGCGTGGTGCTTTACTACCATGGATTTGGATTGGACACACACTCACGAGATCAGCACTAAAATGGTAAAAAGGAAACGTCTAAGATGAACCGCCGCTTCATGGCCGTGCTTCTTATGTTTCATTCCGTCTTGTTGTCTCATTTCTAGCTGTCAGGCACTCGGCCTTCCACAGCGATACATGTCTCAAGAAGAAGAAGAAGAGATGAGATCCCTTTGTTACCAAGAAATCAAATTTTCCCATTCTACTTCGTTTGTGGGTCAAAGAAATGTGTTTATGGCCTCCTCGGCCGTAAGCTTTACACCATCTCACCACCGCCGTTCAGTTTTCAAGTTGATACGTACGGGAGCAGGGAGCTTGACTCGGTGAGAGCCTCAACTGTCCAATCCAAGAACAGTAGCACCCACTACAACATATACAGGTGTCCATTGCAACTTTTGGGCTATAATTTAACGGAGCCGCCCACAGGTTAAACTAGAATGGCATTAACCGCTGTCCGCGCACGGCAAAGACGGCACTAAGGTAATTAAGTCCTGATGCGCCAAAATCACAAAGCGAAAGAGAAAGGAGGCACGTCAGTCGTCGGAACCGATCGAGCCGGCGGCGATTGACAGCATATCTGCAGTCACTTTGTCGGTGGGGTTGGAATCAGGGAGCATGCATGTAAGTGTCAGTGGTGTGGGCTTCATCATGGCAAAAGAAGCTTCACTTTTGCGGTGCACCAAGTGGCGTACTACTTGACAGATCTGTGAAGCAAAGCAACAAAGCCGGCCGCCGGCCTAGCACGCACGGCCGCGGAGAGTGCTCTCTCGTCGCTCCTTGCCTTTTGATTTTGGACTTCTCCCCGTCAAATCAGCGACGGGAGCTGATCGACGGCCGCATGCGCCCGTCGCTGTCCGAGGCGTCGGCGTCGCATTTTTACTACTAGCTCGTTTGCAATAGGAGGCAGGCATGACCTTTCATCAGTAATTCCTTGTTTAACATGGTTCCGTTTGCCTTTGTTTTCCTTTGCGATCGGCCGTGTTTTGTTCCTCCTTGGGCCGATTAAAGTGCCCTAGGCCATAGCTGCATCGGTTGGGCGGGCGTAAAGTGTTAACTAATTAAACCGCATATGGTACTGAAACATCAGCTTCTGTAAACTCGAGTGCTAGTTGTATTTTAAGATATGGAAGCTACTAAATGTCGTACGCAGAGATGGGTGAACCTAGTTGATTTTTAACATAACATGTGCATTGCAAAGCTAGCCGTGCTATCTTGTATCGATCACACCACATATATTTTTTGTGGAGATGGAGGCCCGGATCACCGTCCAGTGTATCCTTGCACTAGCTAAATTCCAGCTTTCCGCTCGACGATCTGGACGTTTTATCATCCCACGTCCACACAGTCTCTGTGAGTTCATCAACAGCCATTACTTCTTTTCTTTTGTACTATACAAGTACCACAGACCAATGCCTGTCTAATAATCCGGATCCTTTGTCGCCCTGGAACTTTTGCAGCGAGCGACTGCTCCCTTGCGCTGAATAAACAACCAGAACGTGCTGCGCCATGTATTTTGTTTCCTCGAATGTACCAATGAATTCGGCTGAAATGGATTTCGAGAGGATGATGGCAACACAAGTAGTTCCCATGGGATTTTCATGACATCAAATGATTTGGAAAAGATGATGGCAACGCAGAGTGTTTATAGTACTAGAAGGCAGGCAGCTAGTAGACAACTGAAGTGACCCCCAGCTAAGGTTCTCTGCACAAGAAACCATTGCTGGAACGATCAAGCAAAGCTAGTAGCACTAGAGAAGCCACATCAGAACAAGTCCAGCTCAGCACTTATCTCCCAGGAAACTGCACTTGTGGCGTGCGTTTACTCCTCGATAATCATTATCACTATTTACAGAGGAATCCAGGTATTAATTCTGATGGAGACGAGACACTGGTGCTACGTGTGCAGGGGGTGTATGTGGCCTATGTGCTGTCCCATGGGACCAAGGCAAGGGCCTCTTTCGCTGGTCCACAACCGATCGAGTCCTCGCTTAATTTCTCGCTTTCAGTAAAGAGGTTTTTGTACATTTTGTGACTGGTTTTCGTCTGGATTCTCCATCTCTGCTCTGTCGTGTCATGTAATCATCGTCGGCTCCAATAATAATGTTTCTGGTCGGATATATATATATCTCAACAGTGGCACATACCCCATTGTGTAATCATGCTGAGAACTTCATTTTTCCAAAGGTTCCTTTCCTAGTGATGTTGCCATTCATGTAGTTGTTGAAATGGCTCTTGTCCTGTGCTCTGCATAGCCACCACTATGAATAATTCCGAAGAGTATCCAAAAAATAATTTATACTACATGCAGAAAGCGGAAACTAATGTACTGTATTCTAATTTCTAGCGATGAAAATTGTGGCAAATAAGACCGACAATGATATTCCTCCACTACGTTCACAACCAAAGTCTCCCATGCATGTTCATCCTTAGCATTGTGATTCCTTTGGGGCTCCATCATCTCGATCCTTTGTCCTAAACAGAAAGTGGGGGGCGTATTAACAGTAATTCCCAGGTTCCGAACGATTCCATCCATCATAGACTTGGTTTTCCATGTGCTATCCTTTCTGGAGTCAGCAGTGGAGATAGTAGTCTTTCTTTCTTAAGGAACCGGTTGCGTGCATATTCATATGGCGATTCCTCTGTTATAGGAGTAGTTGCTTAGTATCTTCAGATGGCACGGAGTAGTGAAGAGGCTTACTCCTCCAGTTAGCATGAACTCCGAGCCTCTGAGGTGTTTGTCTCAGCTTCGAGTTTTGTTTCAGAACTCGGTTCTTGACTTCTTGGCTCCGCAGAGATGCAGCTGCCGGTCTTCGGCATTTCCCAGCTCTTGGGTGATCACAGCTTCACAACCCCCAACGCACATACGAGATGATGTTTGGTGGGCTTTATGCTGCAGTTGATCGCTTGTCAGATGGGCCATTGACGATGGAAATGGCCCACTCGGACGTGGTTCCCGGCCAGATTATTGCAAATATTGTTGAAGATACACAGGCGAGGTTGGCGTGCTCGGTGGTGGAGGTTAGGCCAAGCCCACGTCCACATTGAATATTCTCTGGTAAAGGCCTTGTTTTTCTTTCTCTGTGTTTTCTTTTCTGTTTTGCTTTCTTCCTTTTTTGAGCACTTGCTCTTTGGGCTGCCGGTTTGTATTTGGGCTTCTTGCGCCTTTTTCTTAATGAAAATGAGACACCGCTCGGCGTGTTTGAGAACAAAATGTTCTCTGGTACATGCTAGAACATTAGATTGCGATTCACTGTTGCGGATTTTTAGGATTTGGGATTTCTTGGCTAAAATTTGGGCCGTAAATGAAGGCCTGGTACCTGAATTTCCTTTTTAACATTCTGGGTAAGCCAAGGCCCACCCGGCCTACCCATCAAGTTCTCCTTTAGAGTACTTTGGACAAGATACCTGAATTTCGTTCTTGCCTAGCCCAAGGGCACACATCTCAAAGAATATGTACATGCGCATGCGTAGACAAAGATAGCTCGTGGGTGTACAGTACAGATCTGCTACTCCCTCCGACCATGTTACTTGTCAAAATATTACATGTATCTAGACGTTTTTTAAACATAGATACATTTATATTTGGACAAATTTGAGATAAGTAATATACGGAGTAGGTCGGAGGGGGTATCTATGTTCATATGGAATATGACTGAACAAAAATGATACACAAAAAAAATTGTGCAAGTAGGTTGTGAAAAATGTTCATCTTCAAATAAAATTAGTTGATTTGAAATTTGATTATCTTGAAAAATGTTCATGTTTATCTTGGTGTGGAGCACGATCCGATCACATAAGGTTGTAATAAAAATACCCGTGGGTGATGTATATTCTAGAAATCTTGATTTTTTATGATTGATAGTTTTGGTCACTCTGTCTAGGGATAGCCAATTTTCTTGTAGTGAAACATGAAAAATTTGGTGGGAAAAATATATATGACTGTATGTTCAGCACAAAACAGACAGGAACTTAATTGAGGCCTCACATTATTTGCCACACGATTTAAATAGCTGTTTGTAGATCTCGATCTTGCATTTGTAAGAGACAATAGACAGATGGCACAGCTCAGCCTGCATTGTGCATCTCCTGCCAGCGACCCATGCATGTGCATCGACACATGAACTGCTGTTTTGTCCATACCCGATCGACAATGGAATGTGCACAACAGATAAACCGACCGTCCATTAAGAAAAGGACGCCTGCGCTACTATATTGGGTAGTCTTTCCCCCTCTGCGTCGATCTAAATGCAAAACGACCCGACATGCATTTAGTACAATGCAATTGGATCTTGATCAATCATACTCCAACCTTCAAGGCCATTATCAAGAACGGAGGGCCGGACATATATGCATGCGTGGTCCATATATGCATG
The DNA here is from genome assembly GCF_000005505.3 of Brachypodium distachyon. Lineage (NCBI taxonomy): Eukaryota > Viridiplantae > Streptophyta > Magnoliopsida > Poales > Poaceae > Brachypodium > Brachypodium distachyon. The sequence goes on along the minus strand of NC_016131.3, from coordinate 65,700,332 downwards.
GACTCCCAATGCTACAAAAAATGCAATCCCACTGCATAAGTACTGAGCTGCAGGCGGAGTGCTTATACTAACAAAGCAAGGGTCACATACCTCTCTCTCGCCATGGCTTGCGGGAAGGCGTTCTCCACGCTGTTCGCTCTGGCCGCCACGGCCGTGGTCTTGTTGGCGGCGCCGGCGCGGCCGGTGTCGGGGGCGTCGGCGCACCTGCACTTCTACATGCACGACGTGCTGGGCGACACGGCGGTGCAGGTGGTGCGCGGCCCGCGGGGCATGTTCGGCAACACGGTGGTGATCGACGACGTGCTGACGGAAGGCACGGCGTCGTCCACCGTGGTGGGCCGGGCGCAGGGGCAGTACATCTGCGCGTCCGTGCAGAGCATGGAGCTCATGGTGACCATGAACGTGGTGCTCACGTCGGGGCCCTACGCGGGCAGCTCCGTCACGGTGCTCGGGCGCGATGATACGGGCGCGGCGGTGAGGGAGCTCGTGGTGGTCGGCGGCACGGGCCAGTTCCGGATGGCCCGCGGGTACGTGCTGTGGAAGACCGTCCGGCCTGACCTGCTCGAGCTCGACGTCTACGTCAACCCGTGAGCCAGGCCATATGCATGCATTCGCCTGAGTCAGTGGCGTGGGCAATAAGTCAGGCGCGTGCGTGAACACGTAGGCGCCTGTATTCCCTTCCACACGTGTTGTGTCCTGTGGAGTGAATAGTGATATGCGAGTATGAGAGTGATTCTGAAAGTTTGTCTACGTGTGTGGGATTTTGTGAATGCAGCTGGTAATTGTGGCTCGTTTGTTTGTCCATTTTCTATGGAACAATAAATCAGGGTTGTTCTTCACAATTCACCTTCTATGATTCGCTACGTGACAAGTTTCTGTGAGATACTCCTGGTCAAAGAGCTTGCTCTGTGTTTGTCGGCCATCAAAAGTCCATTTTATTCAAGGCATAAAATTCATTTGCATCCGCATTCCCATTATTGACTGATGAAAATGTCGAGTTAGTTTTAGTTACTCAACCGCACGGAAGAGAACGTACACAAGCGTAATTGGTAGTGGGAGGGCCTCCAAGTAATTTAGGAAATCTTGCCCGGAGTCGAATGACGTGATCTAGAAATAGTCGTCGGCAACTTTCCTCACATATAGGACTACGCTCGATCTATGAGCAAGACCAAGTCTATTAAAAAAACATCACCACGTCAACTTGTTGAGTGTACGACACCCCTCTACGACTCACAAGTGATTCAACCCTCACAGATCGATCAATCCCCCCTACTTCTGGCGTTGTTCTTGTACAACAACAACAAACAACTAAATACTAGAATGACTTCAACATAATATTGGAATAGTGTATGACAAACCAATGTATTCACACTAAGAAAGCAATATTTCTATATGCTAATCATGTCACTACTGAGCAAATAAACTAGTGAAAATGAATACCAATCCATAAATGCTCAAAGAATTGCCAACATTACCTATAGACATAGAAATGCATCAAAAAAATCTAGTAATCAAAACAAGTTTCATAACCATGAATAAAAAAAGACTAGCAATATACTACATGAATGTTTACATTAAGCAAGGCAATTCTATAGGAGTATGTCACTTTGTAGTAGTCGATTTAATAACTATCCATGGATGTAAAAAAACATGATATCGCTTCAAACAACTCATACACATGTGAATTTTCTAGGAAAAATGCTACATGCACACATATTTCATATAATTGAAATCTCATTTCAACTTAGATCGGACTTGAATCTTGTCAAAGCAAATTTTTCCGATGGAGTTAGATCATTTGATGGCTGGAACATAGTCGAACAAGGCAATGGCGATGGACGGCAGGTTCTCGTCGTCGGCAGCTTGGATCGTTGTTTTTTTTTGGAAAGAAGGCTTTTCAGCCCGACTTTATTAGAAAGCCAAGAGATTCTACCGGGATTACCAGCTTACATCACAATGCAACCACCAACACAGTGCAACAAAAGTCTACAGAGCTTGAGACAACACACCCAAAGGGCAACAGTCCAAAGAGACTAAGCAAAACTCAGCCCCCGAGAGCGGCGCCCGAGGCCACCCTAAGCAATCCCGAATGTAGCACCAACAGAAAAAAGCGACAGGGTAAGTGAAAAGCAAATGTTCCGCTGTTTCCGGCTGTCCACACAGTCGACAACCTTCAAGCCCTTTCCACCCCTTTTTCCACAATTCATCCGTCCCATGAATCCTACCTCTAAAGCACATCCAAGTAAAGATTTGTTGTTTAAGAGGAATGTTAGCCCGCCATAAATCCATAATCTGGAGGTCAACCACTCCACTATGAGACATGGCCATATACATGGATTTAGAAGAGAAACATTTGTTGGCAGTCAGCTCCCAGCGAGCGACGTCACGATCGATGTTCAACACCACACCCCTTAGCAGAAGCAGACAAAGCCGTCCATTCATTGCTTTCTGCTTCGCTAAGAGAACGTCTAAACAAAAGAAGGATCCCCCCCCCCCCCCCCGGCCAACACCCCGCCACCGTAGCATTCGACTAGCGCGAAGAAGCAAAGAGCCGATGGAAACTGACATTTAACGGGACGTGTCCCAGCCAAACGTCCTGCCAAAAGAACACACTTCGTCCATTTCCCACTTTGTAAGAACTGCCCACCGTAAACCAATTTTTCACAGCATGCAATGCAGATCTTTCCAGAATTGAGAAGGCCGAGAAGGAGAAGACTAGAAGAAACCATCAACTCTCATATATTTCCTTCGAAGAAGAACACAACTCAAATCCTCATCTCCCCTTTCTAGTTTCACGGTCCATTTGGAGAGCAGCTTAATATTCCTGAGGCGGCTCTCCACAAAGCCCAACCCACCGAATTCTTTTGGTGTACAAAGCTTATCCCAACTAGCCATGTGATATTTCCTTTTTTCATCAACTAGTACATCGATAGGGGCAGGCGTAGGTCCGTAGGTGGTTCTACGGGTACAAGGACTTGCTTCTCGAGTCTCACCGGGCGCGATGAAATCGTGCGACGACGAAGGCGACGGGCGGAGTCGCGGCAAACGCAAAACTGGTTGGGCGTAGTCGTCGGTGGTGCTGAGGGTGCGGCCTGCAGTGGTACGGTTAATTAGCCGGAATGAAGCGCGGCGTGCCGGCGTCGGTGGTTTGCGGCGGTGCGAGAGCTACCGGCTACACGGCAGGTGCGGCATGACGGCCCGTACGGAAAAGGGTCGACGGAGGGAGGCGGCTTGGTTCTTGTAGCGACCAGGAGTCGTGGACACGGTTCATGCATGCGAGGAGGAAGAATTGGAAAGCAATCCGTCGTGCCCCAGACTGCGGGCGTTCGGCAGCAGGCTACTCGTCCAGGCGCTCGATCGGGCGCGTGCGTGCAATTGATCGATCGACCGATCCAGGCAAGCCGGGCCGGCAGTGCCCGGCTTCGCGCTGAGAGAATTGGGCCAAGGCCCATGTGCTAGTTGGAAAAAAGAAAGGGCTGGCGGGCCAGGTAGAGAAGGGGGTTCCGCTAAATAAAAAAAAGTCCCAAAAGAAAACGGAATTGATTCCCAAAATTTACAAGATTCCAAAGACTAGTTGCTGCGCTGCCGCGGTGGAAGCGGGCACAACTTCCGCGGGTGGCGCGGCCGGCCGTCCTTTGCATGTGCGTGGGGAACAATCCTTGACAGAAAGGACCCTGAAGATGAGTTGCCGTTTTGGCAGTGCGCGATCAGCGCTCGTGCCATGGGCCAGCTCAAAAGGGCAGAACCGCGGGGTCTGGGGGATCATGGCCGAACTGATCGCCATCCAGGTCATGTGGAATCACCACGAATAAACCTTGCTGTCATACCTCCCTGCCTAGCTTTATTCCATTCTAAATGTTGACACAGAAAAGTCCATGGTGTCCTCTCTCAACGTCAGCTCATGTTAGTATTTCGCATGGTCAATCGATCTTGGGAACACCATTGGTATGGTGTGAACTTAGTACTTGGGACATTGACATTGATCTTCTAGCATAGCAAAACACGTCAATATGAGCTGGCATGCTAGGACAAGCGTATTTAGGACACAAGAAATACGTGCACAGTCTCGGAGATTCATCTAGATTTCTGCAGGAATAAAACTAGAAATTTCGCGAAGAAGAAATCACCGATGTAGAAATGACAACGGAGTTGGAATTGTAAAAGGAAAATAACCAGCGAGGGCATCGTGGTCATGTCGCATACCCCACGTTGTGCTGCGCCCGTTTCGTTTAGCAGCAGCGCGGCGGCACCGCCTGCTTGGCCTTTTCTTCTCGCCACCCGCGGCCGTTCCAAACTCTCGCTTCTATTCCTACTCTTCTTCTTCCACACGGCGACGTCGCCATCGCTAGCCTGCCGCCCCACCTCCTCCCTAGTAGCGCTCCTTCTACCTCTGCGCAGGTAGCAGCGGCCGCCTCCTCCTACGCGCTCCCAAACCCTAGCATATCCCCCAACCCAAATTCCTCCTCTACGCGGGGAGCTTCCCCTCTGACCCCGCAGATCGCCGGCGATGGGGTCCAAGGACCAGGACTTGGCTGCGTCGTCGGGCGGCGGCGGCGGCTTCTTCTCTTCGATCGCCGCCGGCGTGCGCAGCTGGGGTACTGCTGTGCACAAATCGGTCAACGGGTGAGTCTCCGCGCCGGCTTACCTCCCCCCCCTTCTCTTCAGATCCGCCTCCAGCTCTCCCGATTTAGTCAGGGTTTGTGTTTACTAGCCTGCGTATGCTTATCGCTGCCTCTCGGCTGCTTGATCTGACGCTCCCGCGGCCCGATCTCAGCTGCTGGCGTTGCCGCCGCTCGTTGATTCTTGTCAATTGTGAATCGCGCTTTCCATTTAAGTTCCAAGCTCGGGGCTTTAGTGATCGCAGTACTATACTGTACTACTTGCTTAGTGATCCCAACGTTCGGAGAGTAGCTTAGTGGCTGTTCTGTGCTGAAGAGATCAGTGATCTGTGTATTCACTATGTAGAAAAGGCAGTTCTTACTTAACAGTATGACGAAGTGAACAATTTGTTCAAGTTGATTCTTTTTCTTGATATATGTAGGTAGTAGCAGATATGGTAATTGTTTTGTTTTTTAAATACAGGCAACTCTGTTTGTGCAACTCAAAGCAGATAGGTTGTCGGCTTTGCTGAATACTGATACAAATAATGTACACGGATTTAAGTTTTCTATACTTTAAACTAAATTGGCATGCAGATAGTTTGGTATCCATTCACGTTATTCTTATTTTTTTACATTTGTGGCTTGAATTCTTCTGAAATGTGCATGCTCATCAGATATATGCTGGTCTCTCTTGTGAATATATTATTTTAGTACGAAAGAAAATCGTTGTAGCGATCAATGAGCAGTTATGTGCTATCTATAGGATGGTTGGCTATGAAGGGCTTGAAGTTATTAACCCAGATGGAGGAACGGAAGATGCGGAAGCAGAGGCCATGAGGGGGCGATGGAAGCAAGAGGTATATTTTATTGGACAAATGCAATTCCATGGGAAGGCTTGCTGATTATGGTTCTGATTTTCATAAGAGAAATTGATCGCTGCAGCTTGGTTCTGCCATCTGCACTAATAATTTCTTACATGTAGTGTGTCGGACCTGATAATTTCTTGCCTACTGTGATGCTTTCTTGAGGTCATGAAAAGTATTTGATTTGATAAGCAAAAGTTGGACATCTTCAACAGAATTCTACATCCCAATCAACCTTTTATGTTCGCATGATGAAATGTGCATAGACTGTACCTAAAATGCAAACATGATGTACTTAAGGTATTGCAACTTAGTATACACTTATCATGCAGCTATAATGTATTATATGTGCACTAAGAAACAAATCCTGATTCATGTGAATTGACATAGTACTCTCTCCTTTAATGGGAGGTTGGTACAATCATGTAGTCTTATTAGTCAAAATAATATTTTGTGTTATCAAGTGTAATTTCTTGCCTATGGTGATGCTATATAAGTGCATTTCTTGAGGTCATCAAAAGTATTTGATAAAGAAAAGTTTGACATGTTCCACAAAATTTTACATCCCAATCAACCTTTTGTGTTTGAGTGATGTGCATATACTGTACCTAAAATGCAAATATAATGAACTAAGGTGTTACACGCGTAACATAGTACTCTCCCCTTTAATGGAAGTTCAGTACACTCATGCAGTCTTATTAGTTAAAATAATATGTGTTATCAAGTGTAATTTCCTAGATTTATTTACAATGTGTCAGGTGTGCCGCATGCACTCCAGAAACACCATGGAGCTGAATTAGTTTTAGCAATTGGATTCAAATGTGAGCTTTCACATGGGACTAGTGTTGGTCATTTAGTTCCTAAATATCATGTGTTTAGTTAATTGCATCGGCCATGATTTATTGAAACACATATGTTATTTTAACTAATTACACTTGATTTATGATTTATACGTGTACAAGGTTTGCTCGTGATTTACGAATGTAGTGACGTTTGTAAAACATTGTACCCGTTCAATGTTATTTCACCTTACTATTAAAAGGTTTCTGATAATTGTAGATTCGGTGATCATTTGTCTTTATCAAAAGCCCAAGTTCTATTGCTATATGAAAACTGTTTATTTATTTTAGTTGGTTACTATTAAAGTAGTATTGTATCATTTGCTGCTATGTATCTTATGGTGATCTGCATCACGGATGTCTGATGAGTATTCAATAATGCCCCTCGTGTTGTGCACTAAACATGTCACTTTTATTATGTGTGC